>NW_017729032.1:214226821-214231658 GCF_001723915.1 Gavialis gangeticus
TTTTTTTTTTTTTTTTTTTTTTTTTTAGAAGCACTGGCAGCAGGGCCGGTCCAAGGGTAATTGATGCCCTAGGTGAACTGTGTACCTCGGCGCCCCCACTTCCAACATAGATGAGAATAAGAAGTCTAGAATGAACTTTTACATGTACTTATTTGATATTCAAAATGAACAATAACAACAAACATTTTAGTGAAAGAAATCTGTGTCATGAGCTGCAAGATCATGTAGGAGTAGGGGTTCATTGTTTAGGATCACGTTCCCAGCAGTATGCTCTTGTCATAAGTCTGCTTGAGAGTTGAAAAGGTAGGAGTCACGATTCTAGTGATCTTTCCTCCGAGATCTTTTCAGAGGTCTTTCTCCCTGTACTGAACCAAAGGTCTTACACTAGGGATGGGTAATTATTTCGGGCGGAGGGCCGCTTACTGAGTTTTGACAAGCCATCAAGGGCTGCGTGACAGGCAGCCAGGAGCAGATATTAATTTCCTAATTTTTTTAGGGGCCCCATGGGATGGATAGAATGGCCTGCGGGTCTCATTTTGCCTGCTTCTGTCTTAGGCCAAGGCAGAGCTTTAGCCGACCAGGGCTGTTATTTAAAACAATGTTCCTGTTATTTTGTTCTGCATATAATTCTGGCGCTCCCCAAATTTTGGTGCCCTAGGCAACCGCCTAGTTCACCTAACAGTTGGACCAGCCCTGACTGGAGGGGCTCTCAGGAGGGCTAGAGCATGAATGGAGAGTACTCCTGGTGACTGGGGGGGCATGGCTGCATGGGTGGTGGGGGTGGAGCCTGGTGGTGGTGAGCAGGGAGTTCCCGCAGATGCTGCCGGCCCAGTGGTGGCAGCGAGGGTCCATCAGGGACTGCCTGCAGACACCGCCAGTGGTGCTGGCAACGGCGTGGCAAGCAGCGACTGCCTGCAGGTGCCACCAACAGTGTCAGTGGAGCCTTTTTGTAGGGGGTGCACCACCATGTGCAGGAGGTGCACGTGCATCCCCTACACATCGCCCCTGGGCTAGGGTGTAGCCAGATTAGAGAGTAAGAAACTTTACTTGTTTTGCTCGTCTCCAAACCTACGTTCAGATTTGCATGTACATATTCTTTCTCCTATGTAAAAAAATCCTTTTGCTCTTTTGTTTCTTTACTGATTACCTGCGGAAAAAGGGATTGTTGCGCGAGTGATATTTCAAGCTAGGCCTTTCTACAGAAAGGGGCATCTAAAATTTCTCTCACAACCCACGCAGTGGCCATCTAGTGCTAGCAGAGATTCTCTTACTGCAGCTGCAGGGTTTGGTGTAAGGGCAGTGGAGCTGAGGCTTGCTGGGGTTACAAAGTTATCCCAGAGCAACCTTGGTCTGTTCCTTGAGGCAAGTGGCAGCACAGTGGGAAGAAATTCAAGGCTCTAAGCCCCCCCACAAATGGGTTTGTCATAGTACACACCTACAATTGGACAATTCAGTCCAGTTTGGGAGGACTCAAATTTTCTCATACTGAAAACTCTCCTATAGCAGTATCCATCCACATATGATGTTTGTTACCATTTCCACTTGGCCAGGACACAATGGTTTATTCAAGAAGTCAAGAACCTGGCATCAGTTATTCACCCTGACTGCTGACAGACATGGGAAAAAACTCCAACCCCCCCAATGCGTCACCAAAAGAGGCAGCACATTAGTTCAACACAGCTCCACAGCATCTGTATAGATCAGACACTTCAATGGGGCTTTTTAGCACTTTCATCTAATAGCTGATTCAGTCAGCTATTAGACAAGCGTGCTAAAAAGCCCCACTGAAGCACCCAATCTTACAGATGTTGGGTGAGCTGGGTCAAACTAACGTGATGCCTCCTCTGGGCATGTGCTATATATTTTAATTATGTTTGTAAGCAGTCTCTGTTATTTCTTGGCTGAGCTGCAGCAATGCAATACACCAAGACATTGAACATGCTGTGCTAAAGAAATGCTAATTAGAACGAGAGAGTGCAATGTGTCTTCTGTAACAGACTATCACAAGCATTAAGTTTGGCCCCTGCAGTGTACTCAGTGTTCTTTGGGAAACAAGATTCCAATCCTGATCTTTATGGTGCTCAGTGGCCTGGGTGCTGGATAGCTGAGAGACCAACTAGTGCCTCAGGAATGCTGTCTGTGGACAACTACACTGTTCCTCTGACAAAACAAAACTCTACAAGCCAGTCTGTGTTGGAAGCAGAACGTAAGCAGACCCAGAAAAGACTGCTGAATGAACTCTCAGAAATTAAAAACCACCACAAATCCTTGGAGCAAGGTTTGCAACAAACAGTCTGCTGCTCCAAACACACAACACATTTCTTTGACCTTTCATTTGCTAATATAAATATAGGTGTATGCATTTTCAAAAACCCCCAAAACTATCAAACCACATGTATACTACACATATATACTATGTTAATCATGTTGCTTAATCCTGTCCTGGATTAGGAATCAGCCTGCTCCAAGAACCTGTCTAGAAAAGAACAAACAGAAATAGAGTTTGGGAAAATATCTGAATCCTTGGCTGAGAAAACGGATTACATGCATGCTAAGCCTATAGCAAATCAGATAGTCATTTCACAGAATTGTAGAAAGTTAGGGTTGGAAGCGACCTCAGGAGGTCATCTAGTCCAGTTCCCTGCTCAAAGCAGGACCATCCCCAACTAGATCATCCCAGTCAAAGCTTTGTCTAGCCAGGTCTTAAAAATCTCCAAGGATGGAGAGTCCACAACCTCTCTGGGTAACCTGTTCCAGTGTTTTACTACCCTCCAAGAGGGAAAATTCTTCCTAATATCTAATCTAAACTTCCTGTGCTGCAACTTGAGACTGTTGCTCCTTGTTCTGTCATCTGCCACCACTGAGAACAGTCTAGCCCCATCCTCTTTCAAACACTCCTTCAGGTAGTTCAAGGCTGCTATTAAGGCCCCTCTCAGTCTCCTCTTCTCTAGACTAAATAAGCCCAGTTCCCTCAGTCTTGCATCATAAGTCATGTCCCCCAACCCCCTCCACATTTTTGTTGCTTTCCACTGGACTTTCTCCAATTTGTCCATATCCTTTCCATAGTTGGGGGCCCAAAACTGGACAAAGTACTCCAGATGTGGCCTCACCAGTGCTGAATAGAGGGGAAGAATCACTTACCGTGACCTACTGGCAACACGCCTACCAATGCAACCTAGTATGCCATTAGACTTGGCAACAAGGGCACACTGCTGTCTCATATTCAGCTTATTGTCCACTGAAACTCCCAGGTCCTTTTCTGAAGAGCTGCTGTACTGGTGCATGGGATTTTTCTGTCCTAAGTGCAGGATTTTGCATTAGTCCTTGGTGAATCTCATGAGATTTCTTTTGGCCCAATCCTTCAATTCCTTGAGGTGTCTCTGAAACCTAGCCCTACCCTCCACCATGTCTACTGCTCCCCTCAGCTTGGTGTCATCTGCAAACTTGCTGAGGGTGCACTCAATGCTATTTTCCAGGTTCTTGATGAAGAAATTGAACAAAACCAGCCCCAGAACTGACCCCTGGGACACTCAACTTGATATTGGCTGCCAACTAGACATCAAGCCACTGACTACTACTCTCTGAGCCCAATGCTCCAGCCAGTTTTCTATCCAGCTTACAGCCCATTCATTCAGTCCCTACTTTCTTAGTTTGCTTGCGAGAATGTTGTGGGAGACCCTGTGGTTGCCAGAACCAGAGGGGTTACGATCATGAGCAATAAATATATGCTCTTGGAGACATCCAGGTAATTGTCTAGCAGTTAAGATTAGCTAATGCAAAGCTTGCAAGTTTGCAACCCACAAGTGGAATTTGTCTGTCACAATTTAACCGAAGTGTTGAATCCAACTGTTTGCACTGATCATGGGACTGACTGGGCCCCAAAAATAAGCAAAACTGCAAGATTAACTGATCTAACAGGTTTTTTAAAGGTCAGCCATAACAAGATCTGACCACCTAATATAATTAGCACACTCCAAGGAATCCAAGGAATAAGAAACCAAGGGGTTGAGCTTGGGCAGAGTAATGCTAATTTCAAACCTCAAAGTAATGTGGTGTAAAATCTGCTTATTGGGTGAACCTGAGTTCAGGTGGTAACCTTTCATGATAATTTCTAACATCTTTTAATACCATAGGGTAACATCTATAGGGCAAGATTGTGAGTGGCTCTAAAGCCAACAGATTAGCATAAGATAAGACATAAAGGAACGCGCATGTCAAGTAACCAGTCTGAAAGACAGGACAGAAGGACTATCACTGTACCAAACTTGGACCCTGGACTCCCAGTGTGAGCGAGGACTGGATCCTGACCAAGGGACCTTTCCAGTGACCCCCCAAACAGTGTTGATCGGGGATGCCTGACTTCCCCGGAACAACGGGGCGCGCACCTGGCATAGAGGGGCTGCTGATAAGTTGCCAACCCCGTGTGGGAACTCTTTGTCATTTCTATCTGTTGTTATTATTTACTATTAGCTCTTTATTATTGTACTATTTGTTTGTCCCATTAACCTTTCTGTTAACTGTTGTATGCTAAGCTATAAGTAAATTTGTCTTTACTTCACTCCCAACTCGCCTCCTCGATCCCAAACCCAGCAGCCTAACGTCTGATACACTCACAGCACCTAGCTGGCTTGTGACAGACCCGCATCCACAGAGCCAGTCACCTCATCATAGAAGGCAATCAGGTTGGTCAGGCATGACTTGCCCTTGGTGAATCCATGCTGTTCCAATTCCCCTTGTTCTCCTCCAAGTGCTTATAAATGGATTCCTTGAGGATCTGCTCCATTAGGTTACAGGTTACAAGGGTGGGCGGATGAGAATAGGATGGGATTCAACACAG
>NW_017729032.1:214231863-214237932 GCF_001723915.1 Gavialis gangeticus
GGGACCTGAACCTGTTCAGCCTCCAAAAGAGAAGGCTGAGGGGGGATCTTGTGGCCTGTTATAAACTAGTCAGGGGGGATCAACAGGCATTGGGGGAGTCACTGTTCCCCCGAGCTCTGCCAGGAATGACCAGGAATAACGGTCACAAGCTGGCAGAGGGTAGGTTTAGGTTAGATATCAGGAGGTGCTACTTCACGGTCAGGGCGGCTAGGATCTGGAACAAACTTCCAAGAGAAGTGGTGCAGGTTCCTACCCTGGGGGTTTTTAAGAGGAGGTTAGATGAACACCTTGCTGGGGTCGTTTGACCCCAGTACTATTTCCTGCCATGGCAGGGGGTCGGACTATATGATCTACTCAGGTCCCTTCCGACCCTAGAAACTATGAAACTATTATTTTTCCAGGGACTGAGGCAAGGCCACCCTATAGTTCCCTGGATCCTCCTTTTTCCCTTTCTTAAATATGGGCACGTTTGCCTTTTTCCAATCTCCTGATTGCCATGAGTTTTCAAAGATGATGGCCAATGGCTTTACAATCACATCAGCCACCTTCCTTAGCACTCTCACGTGCATCCCATCTGGCCCCATGGACTTGTATATGTCCAGCTTTTCTAAGTAGTCCCTAACCTGTTCTTTCAGCACTGACGGCTACTCACCTCCTCCCCAAACTGTGCTGCCTGGTTAAATGCAGAAAGGATCAGTTAATTGTCCAAAATCCTCAAATTGCATACAGTGTAATAGGATTATAATCTAAGAAGATCAGTCTTAAAAATTTAAGGAGCTTTCTAACATGGCCTCTGCCTATCTAGCTTTCTTAAATGAGTGAAAACAACTCTTCAGAATTACCATATTTAATGTAAACAGAGAGCATGCATGTAATAATGCAATACTTTACCCCATATTTCATCTTTAACAAGTCCATGATTCTAATGATGTGTGGTTTACATTCCTGGTGATTTTCTATTAGATGCGAAGTCATACTGCAAGCCTCTGTGTCCACTTCTGGGACAAAGGCCCATCTGTACCTGAAACAAATGTATAGGTCAGAAGTCATACACAGAAGTCCTGTTGTTGGATCACAACAACAGCTGCGTGCTCAGATCGAGTGCAACTCTCATCCCATTATTTTAACATTGTAACTGTCTTTGCATACTCTAATACAAGGCTGCGTTTTGTGGTCACAGATGTGTTTACATATTGAAATGATGGAGAATTCCCATCCCACACGTATCCTTCCCCCATGACAATTTTTTGTGCTGAAATCAGCGAATACTCTCATGGTGTGATATCTACATAATTTTCAAGAACCTAGCAGAATATGCCCCATGCTTATGACAAAAGATTGCAGACAGTACTAAATCATGAAGGACAACAAAATTAAATATAGATTACATCTATGCATTTTAAAAGAAGGGACACAAACAGTAAATTATCTATAGTACCAGATACTAAGTATAAGCAACTATAAGACTCACATTTGAAATAACTGCATCTTGTCAGGTGGAAAAGAAAGTGCTGTGTCCAAGAACTTACAAGCTGATAAATACAAGAACAGCTCATTCTGCTGGATGTCAGCAATTAAAAGGCCACTGCCATCACCTGAAGCTTTCTGTCTGCTTACTTTGCTGTTGCTCCTACTTGATTTACAGTGAAGAAAAGCAACATAAAAAAGCATTAAATATTTTATATCAAGCAGAGGGTTAAACACTAGGGGTGTGTAAATTGGGCCGTATTTGATTTGGATTTGGCCCAATTCAGGGGACAGTGATTTGATTCGTTGATTCAGATCACTGTCCCTGCTTCGAATTGGCCTAATCTGAATCTGAAGATTCGATGCTGATTTGGAGAATCAGCAATTCGGCTATAGACACAGCTTTAAATGTTTTTTCTACATACCTCGAGGTACCAGCTGTGGCTTGTGAACGCTGAGATGGTGGGGCGGACAGAGAGTCCCACAGGAGTGCGGTGGTGCTCCCCATGTGCTCCGTGCCGTACCTGGAAGTGCTTCTGGTCCACTTCTGGGTTCACCGCTGAGCATGCTGGGGACCCCCCGCACTCCCATGGGACACTCTATCCACCCCACCATTGCAGTGTTCACGAGCCATGCCTTGTACCTCGAGGTATATAGAAAAAGCTTTTATAGCTGTGTCTATGTCCAAATTGTCAAATCTCTCTGAATCAATTTGGAGGCTTCTGATTTTGTCTGGAGAGATTACAGGGTCTGATTCGATTTGGATTCGAAGATTAGTCTGCTGAATCAGGCTGAATCTCCACCAAATCGAATCAGCGACTGAAGCTTTGCACAGCCCTATTAGACACGTCAAAGGTTAATTTGTATTCTTTTTTTTTCCCCTCAGAACACAATAATGTCAGTAGAGACATAAAAATCAACAACTAAACATCTATTTAAAAAAACCTGGGAACTAGTCAAGTACTAATTTGGCTCTTCTTTTTTCTGTAAGCAGTGAATACTCATTTCCAAAACTTAAATACAGAATTAGCTACCCTAAGACACCTATTTATGTCAATGCAGGACTTTTAAGAAATGCAATGCCAGTGCAGTTATAAGCCACTGTGAATTTTTAAAATTCTGAAATTTCAGTTGGGGCAGCCACAAACACCATGCTTACAAAGATCTGGACCATGTTTACTAACTGCAAAGAATCAATTCTTACTTTGGTGGTTCATCCTCCTCAGTTAAGTCATCTTCCAGCTGTATAAATGTCTGAATCTTAAAGAAAAAAAAAGTAGGTACTTCTTTTTGGAATTTTTAGAATATTTTTAGATATACATCCAGCTTGTTTACAGGAAACCCCTGCTTCCTATGAAATCAGGAATAATAGGCAAGTTTTATTTTAACCTCAAGTCTTACAAGACACATCAGCCTAGAACAAAAGTTAGTTTCTTACACAAGATTATTAATAAACAGCAACATCAAATGCACTTCCTAATCACACCAAGATCCCTTACAGATTTTCTAATATGAAGTTGGTTTCAAATTGTGACAAGGACTTACAGTTGCAAAGAAGTACATTTAGAAGAAAGGAATCTAGTAAAGTGTGGAAAATAAAGGTAATATTTCAACTATTGTCACTTACCAATTCAGTCACCATAATTGGCCATAAAGAAGTTAAATGCTGTGGAGAAATTCTTAGCAACAGAACTCTGAAAAAGAGAAACATCTGGGCAGCAACTACAGAAGTCTGTCCCACACGCAGGTTTTCTGTCAGTCGTTCTGAAATGTATTTTCAAAAAATGATACTGATCATGTACATAAAGCTAATTATTTTGGTAAACTAAAACTGCAGAAAAATGTAGCTTGTTTAGACTGTATCAGTCAGTTTTAATTGACTACCATTTCTGTTCCATTAATGATGATGTCTACAATTCTCTCAAACCAAAAGGTTTGTTCCCCCCACCTTTTGTAAGAAACACAAAACAAAACTGTGTTTTATTCATTCAGTTTTTGCTTTTCCCATATCTTCATCAAAAGACAAACTAGTATCTAATAACTATAGGGGTACAGACAGAAGAGACAATGTTCACCTTACCTGGCCACAGAAAGTAGTCTATAGCCATGACCAAACACAAGTGCACAGCTGTGGACTGCTTCAAAAATGGCCAATTGGGGAAAATCTGAACCCTTGTTGTGTGAGAGTTCAAATGAAAATGTTTCAAAATATAGCATCTTCTGTAACTTATGTCTGTGCTACCTCCCAGCCTGTCACTTCTTTCAGAATAGGACTGGGGAATGGGAACAGGAGGGAGTTTGGTCTGGGGTTTCTTCAGCACCTGCTGGAGAGGGAGGCAGGTGTACTGGAACCTCCCTCCCATCCCAGGTGGGAAGGGAGGGGGGCTCCATTTCACCCACCCCACCCTCCAATGCCAGCTGGGAAACCCCTAGAATGAGCTCCCTCTGCTCTCTTTCCTCCCTCTGATGATTGGGAAACTAAAGCAGAACTGGGCCTACTCAAAGTTAAAATACAAAATATTGATGACAACTGTATAGTGCAAGAGGATGTAAGTTTGTGGCTGGACCTTCTGAAAAGAAATAATGAGACATCACTTCCAGCTTATCTTACTATATTTATAGTGATTTTACGCGGGCTTCTATGTGCCTAGCATGTAACTGTGTGAAATGTCTATCCTTGATTGATTAGTATAATAAATATTTCTTTGCAATTAACTTGTGTTTATATGTTGGAAGACAAATTTTCCATATGGGCTCTCTCACAGGAAGTGCTAGTGCACTCAGCTGATCTCCTGGTGAACACATCCATGTCTTGAGAAGCTGACAAGACTGAAACCACCTCTGCCTATATTGGTGAGATACTAACACTTTTACAGCTAAATATACTGGAGTTTGCTTTGCTTTAGGCCCATTTAATAGTGAATAGTTGTAGTAAATAAAGCCTTTTTGTCATTCGTCGAACAATCTGTCACGTTAATCCTTTATACACTAGTCCTGAATCCCATTTCGTGACTTAACACCTCCTATTCTTCAAACAGCATGATCTGGCAGGGAAGAAAGGTTGTCACTCAGGGAAACTGGCTGCAGGCTCCCAGCCACCAGCTAGATTCCCCTCCCTCCTGGAACCAAAAGTGAACTTCTGTTTGGTCTGAGGGATCCCTGTAATTCAGAACACTTCCTGCAAAACTTTCTGAGTTACAGCGGGGAGCTAACTTCTGTCTGTGCCCTAAGGAGAACATGGCGTATTTAAATAATGTACCTTTTATAAATAAATAATCTTACCTTGTATCAATGGAAGATAAAGGTGATACTGATCAATCTCTCCACTGAAGACAGCAAAAGCCTGACGCTTTAACAGCATTGCTTTTTGCTCAAAACTTGGGAACAGTTTTAAAGAACTGCTCTGCATGTCTGGAAGAGAAACCAGTGTGTCATGTATATCATTTCTATATTAAAGGTAATAAGTAGTATATAATTTAAAGGGAGATATCTTTATTATTTAAAAAATGTTATTTCTATGAAAAACAGTTATAACCGCTTGAAAGGAGTGATAATTGGCACTGTATAAATGTGGGTGTAAGGGCAAGGGTTGGGGAGGGGAGGGCTGGCTAAAAGGGGCATATCACACGTGGCAGGAGGCTTCTCTGCAGTTCCATTATCTACCTTCATCCTCAGGTGCTCCTCTATAAATCCATATATACAAGATCTTGGATCTCTCTGAAAAAAATCCTGGGCCATTGTAGGACCTGCCACTGATTTAAAAATCAGTTTCCAAAAATATTCTGCATATATTAAGATTTTCAAGGGTAAGGTTTTTGTTAAATTTAATAGTTGAAGTAGTACGTGGAAGACAGACAGACCAAGGTTCCTTCCCCTCAAAGCCTCAGACATGTTTAAAGCTTTTCTCCTGCCCTCCCTCAGCCCTCGAGAGTTGGTAGGAAGCCTCCTATACTTAAGTCTGGAAAATGAAGTTTTGGGAGTGGGAAACCAAAAGCATGCTGCAAGCCACTGGCTGTTGCAATCTAGCTCTTACAAATATGCTTCTTCTACAGACAGCTGTGTGTACTTGGGAAAATTATAGTAGGGATTAGACCTGTGTGAAGCAGCAAGTATTTGCTTTGGATTTGGCTGATTTAAAGGAACAGCAATTCAATTTGGTGATTCGAATCACTGTCCTGATTCGATTTGGCTGATTGGGATCTGAAGATTTGGTGCCAATTCAGAGATTCAGCCATAGACAAAACAGGCAGCAGGCCTCACCATGCTGGATATAGTTGCCTCCAGCTGGTAAGCGGAGCGCAGCCTGGTGGTAGGCAGCTGGCGCTAGCCTCCTGTAGCACAGCCTGGCCCAACCCACCCAGCACACATCTGGGTGCACATGCCCGTCCCCATGCCCTTCCGGACCGGTGGTGCATGTGGCATGCATCGGCGGAAGCCCTCCTCCCCAAGTCCCGCACCCACCCACCCCAGCTGGGCATCTTGTCCCAGCCCCAGCCCCAATCTCTCCCTTGCTGTGGGAGCATTGATCTGCTCCCCAACACTCCTTCCCTCCCCACTTCAGCCAGCACAACAGACTTACCAGCTGGAGGCAGCTGTGTCCAG
>NW_017729032.1:214237943-214239423 GCF_001723915.1 Gavialis gangeticus
CCACCGTTAAATCTCTTTCCCCACGACTGCCTTGTATTCTAACCCAGAGCATTTCAGAGTGCCCCCCAGCCGCCCCAACATTTTTGTTGTCCTGAGATGGCCTCCAATTTGTTCACATCTTTTTTGTAGTGGGTACCCAAAACTGAACACAGTACACTCCAGAAGTGGCCTCACCAGCACTGAATAGAGGGGAATAATCACTTCCCTTCCCTTCCTGGCAACAAGGGCATACTACCGACTCATATTCAGCTTATTGTCCACTGTAAAACCCAGGTCCTTTTCTGCACAGCTGCTGCCCAGCCAGTCAGTGCCCAGCCTGTACCAGTGCATGGGATTGTTCCATCTAAGTCCAGAACTTTGCACTTGTCCTTGTTGAATCTCGTGAGATTCCTTTTGGCCCAATCCTCTAATTTGTCTAGGTCACTCTGAATCATAGCCCTACCCTCCAGCATATCTGCTACTCCCAACAGTTTGATGTTATCTGCAAACTTGCTGAGGGTGCACTCTATATCATCTTCCAGGTTGTCAATGAAGACATTGAACAAAACCAACATCAGGACCAACCCCTGGGGGACTCCAATTGATACCAGCTGCCAATTAGACCTCAAGCCATTGATTACTACTCTGAGCTGGATGCTCCAGCCAGTTTTCTATCCATTTAAAGTCATTCGTCAAGCCCATACTTCCTTAGCTTGCCTGTGAGAATGTTGTGGGAGACCATATCAAAAGCCTTGCTAAAATCAAGGTGCACAACATCCACTGGTCTCCCCGCATTCACAGAGCCAGGCACCTTGTCATAGAAGGTGTTCAGGTTGGTCAGGCATGACTTGTCCTTGGTGAATCCACGATGACTGTTCTTAATCACGCTTTTCTCCTCCAGGTGCTTATAAATGGATTCCTCAATGATCTGCTCCATGATTTTTCCAGGGACTGAGGTGAGGCCGACTGGTCTCTATTTCCATGGATCTTCCTTTTTTACCCTTTTCTTAAAGATGGGCACTATGTTTGCCCTTTTCCAATCATCCAGGACCTCTACTGTTAACCATGAGTTTTCAAAGTCGATGGCCAAAACTCTGCAAGCACATCAGCCAACTTCGTAAGGACCCTCGAGTGCACCCCTTCTGGCTCAATGGACTTGTACACATCCAACTTTTCTAAACAGTCCCTAACCTGTCCCTTTCACCACTGAGAGCTGCTTACCTCCTCTCCAAACTGTGCTGCCCATTGCAGTAGTCTGCAAGCTGTCCTTATCTGGAAGATGAAGGCAAAAAAGGCATTGAACACTTCAACCTTTTCTGCATCCTCTGTCACAAGGTTGCCTCCCCCTATTCAGTAATGGGCCCACACTTTTCCTGATCCTCTTCTTGCTACCAACATACTTGTAGAAACCCTTCTTGTTACTCGTCACATCCCTTGCAAGCTACAAACTTCAACTGTGCTCTGGCCTTCCTGCCTTCATCCCTGCATGCCCAAGCAAAGC
>NW_017729032.1:214244423-214247028 GCF_001723915.1 Gavialis gangeticus
CAGCCAGCACAACAGACTTACCAGCTGGAGGCAGCTGTGTCCAGTGTAATGAGGACTGCTGCCTGTTTAGTCTATGGCCAAATCTCAGAATCGGCACCGAATCTTTTCCAAACTGATTTGGAGGCTTTCGATTTGATTTGGAGCTTTTAACTGCTCTCCCAATTTGATTTGGATTCGGAGATTAGGCCACCGAATTGGGCCGAATTTCCAAATCGAATCAGCTACCAAAGCTTTGCACAGCCCTAGTAGGGATGTCTTTCATCTTGTGAAACTGCTCCATGCAGAAGCCGTTGCAATAGAAGTTTAAAACTACCCAGCAATATCCATGTAGATAAGCCTCACTGCTGTTGCTGTAGGTCACTTACGTTTTTGATTATATACATATTTTCAGAAAGGCTAATGTTGGATTTCTGCAGAGACAATACAGCTTTCCCTCGTTTTATGTGGGTTCTTTATCTGCAAATTTGCTCTTATGCAATGACACTTTTTATACCAAAAATTAGTTATATGCAAGGTACATTCACTCTTATGTGATTGGTGTGGTGGAAGCCTGCAGTCAGCTGCTTTGCGTGGTGCATTGTGGGAGTGATGCACACCAAAATTTAGTCTCCTGTGCAGATCCGTGCTCCTCGCTTGCTGTTGGCGACATGTGTTTCTCTAGTTGCTATCCCCATTATGGTAACATTCACCACCACTCTGATTGTGCATACTCTGTTGTTGGTGAGTACCAAAATTGCCTTGTAAAAGTGGTAGAAATGGGTCTGGGGGTCAGTACAGTCAAGGCCTTGGAATGTATCCCTATTTTTTACATTGTAAAGTGGGTTCCCTTTATGCAAATTCAAGTTATGCGCCACTTTCCAGGAACGCATGTACAGCATAAAGCGAGGGAAATCTGTATTAAGAATCTCTTCCTAAGCAATGCAACTGCACTTCACCCTTTTAAAAATACTAGGAAAGGATTTCTGTGAATAAAATGGTTAACTGTAACTGCATCTCTCCGATGTATGTAGTCTACAAGGTCCAAATCTACCCTGCCTTCAGACTGGCACTGGTAACTGCATCTAACTGTAACTGGACTGTGTTGGCAACTTTATGAACTGTGCAAATACTATGCCATTAATTATTAACTACTCATTAAACAACACCACCACTAATAATAATACTAATAATAACTGTTAACATATCTAACAGTCCATGTGAATTGATTTCAAATTACTTTAGTAGCAAGTTATCACTGATCAATACTCACTCATTAAATCTTTAAACATGGTTTTCTCATGTGTTAGAAGATGATCAATAATGGATCTCCAGCTGGGTAAAAACATACAGAAAATAGATCAACATTAAATATTGATGCAAATTATCTATGTGTAGAGTAGATGTACGCATCTACAGAGGGAATCATCTTACTATCTCATTTCTGAATTGATTCCAAAATGACATACATTTTATCTGGCTTATCATGCATTATATTTGACAGTCTTCAACCTGATTACATGTAGATCCAAAATCAGTAGAGAAAAATAATCACTTGTGTCATGACATGAAGAGAATTTTTCTTTCCTCAGCAGAGTGCTGAAAACTAATTATTTTATGAAACAACATATATTTACTAGAACTAGTTATTTTGCAGTTATTTTTCTACATATTAATTCAAACTTTCCCACAGGATACAAGAGGTTGAGTAGCAAGTATCCTGCTAAATACTGTTTTTGTAGATTTATAATGAAATCACAGATTGCCATGATTTCATTTCTTACTGGATGCACGAACTGTCCATTTGGAAGAAAGCTGGGTCCATATATAACTCCAGAACTTCTTTTTTCCAGGCTCGTTTAGTGTAGGCATATCCACTTAGTGAGCTGAGCAACTGGGCACCCGCACGAAAACTAGGAATGTTGTAGGCACTGTAGTAAATAAAAGGTAATTAGTATCCTGGACATGCACATGTACACAGAGTAATAACCTACTCAGAATTCTGTTTGCTGTAGTACAGGAAAATGACTGTCACCTATACAAATGGATTAGATTGAGCATGACAAAAGCCCTGCCAGCTAATTTCTGATGGCCATATCAATATCCTCGCAATGTAGGTTCATTAGAAATCCCAGTCCTTTTCATTCTGAATGTGAATTGAAGGATTACTGAGTGCAGGACACCAAGCAATGAATTTAGGAATCTACCACTGCGCTTACTGACAGTTGGTTCACTTACTGCAGGTCAGTCAGACCATCATGCTTAGGGATTCCACAGAGAGAAGGGCTTTGGGTTTGTTAGCACTTACAAAAGCACTAATCCATCAGGGACACTAGATGTCACCAAGGCTTCTAAAACAGAAGGCCTATGTCATCCTCCTATGGATGATGGCTAATAACTTATTAGAGAACTCTTGGCCACTCAAGATATGGAGAATTAGTCTGAGAACAGGTGTATTGAGACTACTTAGACTCACCTTGTGAAACTGTTGCCAACCTACCTACAAATTTTGTAATCATTAACCTGATTGCCTGTTCTTTTTTTTTTTTTTTAAGGTACTCATGATTAAGTTAGAGTTGGTTATCAGTATAAAAATTTAGAGTTACTTATAGACAAAAAAAAAAAAAAA
>NW_017729032.1:214247144-214251947 GCF_001723915.1 Gavialis gangeticus
TTAAAAAAAAAAAAAAAAAAAAAAAAAAAAAAACTAAAAAAGGCATCTTACAGATACCCTTGACACCACCTGAATTACTGCACTAAAGATGTATTTTAAGACAACTTTCCACAAATCCTTTTCAACCTCAAACAAGACTGCAGCCCTTAGAATTCACCCTTTGCCCTCATGTTAGAAATGCCAAGGAGGGAATGAATAAAATGAGGCTTGCAACATGCCCCAAAGATCAGATGTAATTCTGACATGATATAAAAGAAATAAGATGAACATCAAGTCCTCTTACCTGTGATTGCGTAAATACGGAAACACATAATAGAGCAAACGTGAGATCAGTGGCACAGCTTTCTCTTTCTCATCACTACGATAAACCATGTCCAAGAGAGAAGCCAAAACCTTTTAAAAAAAAAAAGTCCCACACTAACCTGAAGCAGGCATTTTTGGAGGGGAGTGAGCATATACTGTATTTCACAAAACTCAAAAAGGGTGATCTTTTAATTTTTAGTATTATGCCAGAAAATAAAAAGAGCACCTTTGTTTTCAGCAGTTTCAGCTGGTAATTACTCTGTCGATAAAAATGGCAACTACATAAGTGGTTCCTATTTAAAGGAGAAGCACAAAATGTTCACCTTACCTCTGCAAGGAGAGAGAGAGCTTGAACACTGTATATTGAAGGGGCAGAGGCAGAGACCATTGAAGATGGAGCTATTGAAGTATCTGCAAAAACAGAACATGGTTTTACAGTTTATTGCTTATAATCAGGTTTATAATTTGCATATTGACTTGGAGTAAAGTACTACTTGAAACCTGCTCATCTCTACATATACTTAACGTCCACTCACAATCTCAGAAGAATTAAACATTATTGGATCATTTTAAAACTTCTTGAAAGCTATGAGCACATACCATTGTTTCCAAAAAGGTGAATGTCATCAAACAATCATATCTACAGATGCAAGATTCTAGTCTCAGTTATTTAAAGAATAAGAAAAATAGATTATCGCTATTAGTTGAGATGGGCACCTATGTCACCACTGCATTCTTATACACAAATTACTATACTACCTATGCGCAATGTACAAGCAGAGAGGTTTTGCCAAATTTAAGTTTTTGAAGAGATAACCTGCAAAATTCTAACATAAAAGTATTAACTGTATATAAGTTACCCATTACCAAGTTCCTTAGTTAAAAAGAAGAGAGAAAAGGCAAACTTTACGGATCCAGTTTGAACACAGTGGGAACATTATTGTTCGAATGCCTAATTTTGCTAAACATTTTCCAACAGTTTGAAATAAAAAAATAAAACTTTGGAAATGCATGTATTTTGGAAAAAAATGAAATTTAATACTCTTTTAAAGGCTTTTTTTAGAAAAAGTGTTAGTTATGTCTGTTATCCTCTATTCCAAGTAGGCTTTTTAAAGCCTATTTATATCCTTTACTAGTTCATATCACATAATACATTGCAATACCTCACATAACTAAAAATGAATAATGACGCTAAACTTTTCAAGCCTCAGTTTGAAAACACCACCACTTAAATGGATGTATATAGTAAAGCAGGGGTGGGCAAAATGGTGGATCCGGCTGGCAGCTGGATTCCATTTCCCAGCAGCCCCTGCCCACATCTGTGGCAAGTTTCCATGGCAACCCCAGCAGCGGCTGTGCCGTGACAGGCAGGGCCCAGATTTCCATGTGAAGACCAGCTCCAGCAGCACTGTCTGGGTGCGCAGTTGGACAGAGGGCTGCTCTGCAGCCAGTGCTAGGATCTTGCAGTGGTGACAGCGTGGTCCAGAGCCAGGGCAGAGGTCTCCATGGAAACCTGGCCCTGTGCTGTCACAGCACCCCGGTGCTGGGGTTGCCACAGAAACTGGCAGCAGTGATATGGCAGGGGCTGCTGGGAAATGGAGTCCACTACAGGCCCCATCTGGCCCACAGGCCAGACTTTGCCCGCCCATGTACTAAAGCATACCGGAGCAGAAAAAGCAAAATGATCAGTACCTTATAAACGAGAAAGCAATGATGACAAACACATTCTCTCATTATGAAAGTAGTTTCTATGCTTTTTGAATTTTGAATTTATAATGATGCCAATTTCTAGAACACTGAAAATACATTATGTACATGTACATCAATACTTCTCCAATATTAATCATGTGATATACAAATACTTACTAAATGACACTTGCAATATTTGATCTTCTTAAAATTTAAATTGTGACAACATGCGCTCTTGGGACTGCATTTTTTCAATTTAAAAAACTTGTATGAAAAAGAATTATTTTCACCACAGCAAAATGCTAGATATTCACTAAAACTTATTATATGCGGTACAGAAAAGCTGGCCAAAAGATCTGATGCTTACCACAAGTATCTTCAACCTGGGATTCGTCTAAAGAGATCTGAGGCTGTGCTTTTACTTCCAGATTCCGGCTTAGCCAGCTCGTCTGTTCCAGAGAGGAACCAGCAATGTTCCCCACAGCTTCTAAGATTTTTTGGGTGACCTCCTAAAAAAGTAACCAACATAACCCTATATTTGAGAACAGTTTTTGGCATCTGGCCAGCTCAGAGTGGAATAACATACAGGTACTAGTGACATCCTTATGGGTTATCCTTATTTATGATCTTTGCAGGGTGGATGCAAAACCTTTTACTCAAATGTTTATATGCAAGTTTTATCAAAGACTTAGAAAGGAAAATAACCATCCCATTTTGGTTTTGCTTTCCATGCAAAGTAAAGCTCAGTAAGCATCATATAAACCAGTGAGGATACTAAGTTTTAAGGAGCTTTTCTCCTCTGGCTTCTCAACTTTCTCCTCTTGCCGACCCACATAAACCATCTGATAAAGATGTTTTTTCAATTCTACTGAAGCACTTACAGTAGTCTCAAATGAAGACTGCAGTCAAACTGCACAATTTAGGAGTTCTTTCAAAGATTTGTTTGCTCTGAATTTGTCTTCCAACTTTTGAAATAAGTTGCACCATTGTGCCTCATTTTCCTGTAGTCTAAACTGAGCAATCTGAAAACTATCAACTTTTTCTTTTAGATATGGCTAAGATATGCCCTTCTTTCAGCCTCACATTTCAGCAGCCGTGCTACTTCCAGTAAATGCAGAAGGGGTCAGACACTTTGGCTTTCTCTTCCCACAGCAACAGAGCTGCTATGAAATGCAAACAGCTCACTATGTAGTCACCTTTCTGGCCAATTTTTGCAGCAGAATTGGAGAAAGCAACTAGATCTATCACCATCAATCATGACCATGAAATAGCTTCTGTATTGAAAATCTCTTCTCAAATTCACAGTCAAAAGCTGGATATGACACCTGTAGGGCCTGAACTATCCCAGAGAATCTGAACAAGAGGAGGAAGAATCTTATGTTTATCCTCATCTTATTTCCATGGTAGATAGTTTGACTATTTAGATGACTAAATCAAAGCCATTTGCCACAAAACTCCCAGTGACTTTAGTGGAAGTAGACAGACTCGTTTCACTAGTCACTTTTGACAAAATTTCAGCAACTACATAAATCACATATTCTGGTGATGTCATAGTTGTACTATGGATTTAAACCTGGAGGATAACATCACCAAAATATGTGTGGGGAACACAGTTTGGCTAGTCAGCATCAGGACAGGTCACATTTGTGTATATTTTGGACAAAATTCCAAACCAGATGAAAAGTAACATTTTCCATATGCTCACACCCTTACTGGACCTCAAAAGTATGGTATAAAACTCAAACACTGTTGTGCTAGGTCTGTGAAAAAAAAGTTCATGTAGTACCTGCAGGTCTTTTTGATCCTTTTTGTTTTCTAGGGTAGGTGTTCTGGTCACAAAGTCATTTAGGGTACTGCAGGAGAAAAAGAATTCACCTCAAGTTAGTGAAATGGAGAGTTTTACTCAATATATTCATACTCTCAGCTGCTCTTAGGCTGTACCTGAGAAGCAGGAAATATCCAGGGGGAGCCAAGTTCAATTGAACAGATTCCTTCAGCAGTGCTAATACTGACTGAAAGTTCTCCTGCAAGGCCGGGGCAGGAAATCTGTCAAAAGATAGATAAAACTGAAATCAAGATATGCAACAGCCATAGACACAGAAAATGCTGGCTCCCTAAGATTAGACATGGGAGGGAGAAAGCACTTAATTAGTTATGTTTGTGTTCAAGTATGGCACCCTGTTAAGGAGGATATGTTACCACATTCCATCAGTGCACTAATCTAATAACATGAAAACACAGTTAAAAAGAAGGCAGGATTCAGGATTTCAGCTGTCTGCAAGCTAAAGCCTGGTTGGCAATGAGTGGAATATAGTTTCATAGTTAGTAGGGTCGGAAGGGACCTGAACAGATCATCAAGTCCAACCCCCTGCCATGGCAGGAAAGAGTATTGGGGTCAAATGACCCCAGCAAAGTGATTGTCGAGCCTTGTCTTAAAGACCCCCAGGGTAGGAGCAAGCACCACTTCGCTTGGAAGTTGGTTCCAGATCCTAGCCGCCCTGACAGTGAAGTAGCGCCTCCTGATATCTAACCTAAATCTAGCCTCCTGATATCTATCCTCTGCCAGCTTGTGACCGTTATTTCTAGTCACTCCTGGTAATGCTTGGGGAAACAGGGACTCCCCCAGTGCCTGCTGGTCCCCTCTGACTAGTTTATAAATGGCCACTAGATCCCCCCTCTTGTAGAGGCTGAATAGGTTCAGGTCCTGTAGCCTCTCCTCGTAGGGCCTGCCCTGCTGCCCCCTTATCATGCGGGTGGCCCTCCTCTGGACCCTCTCCACATCCCTCTTGAAGTGCGGCACCCAGAACTAGA
>NW_017729032.1:214252134-214263902 GCF_001723915.1 Gavialis gangeticus
TAAGGGGGACCCAGAGGGGGGGTGGCTGTTCTGGTCCCTGCTCAGGAAAATGGAGGCAAAGAAATCGTTAAATATGTTGGCTTTGTCGTCTGGTGTGACGACCAGATTTCCTAGCGTGTCCTGCAGAGGCCCCACGTTACCTGGTACCTTCTTTTTGCCCCCTATGTATTTAGAAAAGGACTTCTTGTTGTCCTTGATCCAGGAAACTAGTCCCAGTTCCATCTCCACCTTGATCTTCCTGACTGCCCCCCTGCATCCTCAAGCAACTGCCGTATAATCCTCCCTGGTGATGGCCCCTCCCTTCCATTGGGTGTATGCTTCTCTTTTGGCTAGGAGACATTCCCAGATGCTTTTGGTGAGCCACGGGGGCTTTTGAACGCTCCTGCTCCCTTTGATCTGTGTTGGGATTACCTCCCTTTGGGCTTGGAGGATCGTCTCCTTAAGGAGCGACCACTCTTCTTAGGCACCTGGCTCCCCTCCCCTCCGGGACCTCAGTGCTTCCCCGACTATTCTCCTTAGCTCACTGAAGTCCATCCTCTGGAAATCTAGGGCTGCTGTCTTGCTGCAGGCCTTTGCCATCCTGTGCTGGATGGTGAATTCCAGCAGGCGATGATCACTGTCACCCAGGTGGTCAAGCACCTGCAGCCCCCTCACCAGGTCGTCGCTGGTGGCCAGCATCAGGTCCAACAAGGCATCTCCCCTGGTGGGGCTGTGCGCCTCCTGGGTTAGATGGAGGTCCTGCATTCTGGTTAGGAACCCATGTGAGCGGTCAGACCTGGCTGACTGCCCTTCCCAGCAGATGTCTAGAAAGTTCAGGTCACCCATGATGACCACGTCCTTTGACCTAACTACCTCCATGAGCTGACTTAAGAGTTCCTGGTCTAGCTCTTCCCCTTGGTTGGGTGATCTGTAGTAGACCCCCACTGTTAAGTCTCTTTCTCCTCTTGCTCTGGAGGAAGAGTGCTCTGGAGGAAGTGGGTCTTCAGGAAGGGTTTAATGAGTAGAGTGCAGTGGCTTTGAAGACTAGTTTCCCAAGGCATTCCAATGAACGTGAAGAAGAGTTTTAATTAAAGGAGCCTTCCCCATGCCAAGTTTACCAAGGAGTTGTGAAGGTGAGGAGTTAGGCTAAAATAGCAATGCTAACTGAGCTGCAACATAGAATGATCTGCTGTTTAACTATACAGTGGCTATTACCTCTGAATGAAAGCATAACAGAACTGCAGTACTGGGATATCCACTAGGGAAGTTTTCTGAAAAATAAATAGGAGAAGCAATTTATTGTTTTCTACAAAATTAAGTCTAAACTGTTAGAGGACTTAAATGTTTAATGGAAAAATTGTTTTCTCCTGGTAGCAACCAATTCTTCAGTTTGAGACGGACGGGTTGTGCCTTGCCTGTGCAGATATAAGCAGCAGGTCAGAGCTTTTACCTAGGAACACTGGAATAATGCAACACCCATCACTTTAAAATTTCTCTCCACCAAATAAAATTCCTTTAAAGATACATAAACATACATGTAGCTCTCTTCAGGGTAATAAGACTGACTTCCTTGAAGCCTGCTACATTAAAGCAGAAAGCTAACAAGGAAATATTGGTGACAATAACCAAGAGTCATTCAGGTTATTTCTATGCTGACCAGCCACTAGGGGTGCCTGTAGACATGTAGGGATACTGCTCTGACACACTGTAATTACAGTGCATTGGAACAGACTCGAATCGAGTCTGCGGGAGTGTGCTAATTAGCGCGCTCAAACAGCCTCCGCATCTCATGTATCAGTGTTCCTGCACTTCAAAATGGTGGCGGGGTGCTATAAAGCTCGTCAAACAAGTTTTAGTTAAAGTGCCTCCGCTGCCATTTTGAAGTGTAGGGACGCTGATACATGAGATGCTGTGAGCGTTTTAATTACAGCAGCTCTTGGAGCTGCTCTAATTAAAGTGTTCCTTACACCCCTGGAGCACATGTAAAGACAACCAGTGAGTCTAAGAGATGAAATTCTGCCAAGAGCTCTGAAAGTTACATTTCCTGGATGACCAGATGGCACATGACTGAGCTGAACATCCAATTTTAAACACCTTACTTCATAGAAAGGAAGACCTAAAAGACATGTTAATGTAAGCAAAAGTACTACTTAATAGGTTTTAAAACACTCATTACGATGGAATTTTAGTCAAGTAATCTTTTTGCTGTATTTCCAAAATGTCTGTGTGTCAAGAGTTAAGTAAACATATAAATTTAGCCTAACAAAGAGACATAACTGTATCTTAAATGTGGATATGTATAGCTTTGTTTAAATGGCGCTTGTTTTATTTTGAAGGGAAACCTTAGAACACCATAACAGTGGTGTTCAATTTGTAAGTTATGTTTCAAATGATTACTCTAGCGATGCGTCAGGGGCTTGGCAGAATATTGAAATATAGTTTAGAACCTTACTTTTTAATAAAAAGGGATTTATAAAATCTAATATGAAGAAGAATGTTGGTGTTTGTTAATATTCCAGTGGAAACTTTTACATTTTGTTTAAACTTAAAAATTCTGCACCCATGTTTGGAGACTTGGTGGAGCGGCGCTGTAGTGAGAACTACAAAGGGAAAGTGACTGGCTAGTAACCAAAATTCCTTATTTTTATTCCTTTGAAAAGGACTAAAAGGATACTGTTTGAAGGGAAATGAAATTGCAGTTATCTAAGCAAGGTGAAATGCACAAAGCAAACAAAATAGGATGACAGCCACATAAGTTAGAACTATTTCATTTTTAGAGATAGAGCTATATTCATAACATGCAAAAAAAGCATATGGACCCAGGTCCTCAGACATGCCCTTCAACAGGTCAGAAAGAAGTCATATGCGTCTCCCCTCACCTCCACCAGGAAGGTTCCAAGTTAGTACTGGGACTTGCACCTATTTGTGCTGAGTGTAACATCCCTCGACAGACTATTACAAGAACTAGGGAGTCAGACATACATAACAGCTCCCTGACCATGACCTTACTGCTGACAACTGGGGGACAGAAATGCATTGTAGTTATGCTACCCTTATAAAACCTTGTGATTTCTTCATGCTTTATTCTGTTTTACAGGCTTTACCCAAGTGTGGAGTGGGGAGGGAGGAGAGATCATCCATGTTAAAAATATGCTTTAGAAAAACTAATTCATGGCTTACCTCTTCGCCTCTTATTTGGGATGGTTTCTTGACCACTTCTTTTACCAGCTGTAATATAGTGTCAAACTTCAGGGTATTAAGTGCACATACTAAGTCCACAAGAATAAGCTGTGACACACTAGCCAGTGGCAGAATCTTTGACCAAAAAATTAAAAAGAAAAGAAAATAGGAAATCATCATTCCATACCATCAAGTACAAATGCAAACAAAAGGGTTAGTAAACATGTAACAAGTTGACAGAGGAACCACAAGGGTATCAGAATGTGGATCTCATTTACTCACTCTCACCTTTGCTGGCATGGTGGCACTGCTACTGAAGCAGTGTATTCAAATCAAAGTTGCAGCTGAACATGAATGTAAATAGAAAAAACTCTTCATTATCAGAGGGAAATGCATCTAATCTCTCCTCTCTAGAAAGGTATCTGACCCCAGGCTTTTGAATGCAATGGTGGAAAACTGGAATCTCTAAGGCTCCAAAAATTAAAAAATGGCTCTGTACTAAGATACTGCACTTGGCTTGGAATATTATACTTAGCCGTACTTATGTTTGTATATGCAGTTTATCACCATGGTCTCAGAGACTTAATTTTATTTGAGGTTGTTTCTTAAACTGAGTGAAAACAGGCTGTTTCAAAGCAAAAACATTTCATGGACATATATCTGTTTACACAATTCTGTTAGGAAGAGTTTTGAGGTTTTAGGCTCTTTGGTCATTTTGGCTTTTTTATTAAAAAAAACAAAAACAAACCCCTAATGTCTGAGAAATAAGAGCAAGCTCTAACATTGTATATATTTAAAAAGTGAATAAATCTCAATGTTCCCAGAAACAAGTAAGCCACAAAGATTGTGTTTGTTATGGGAAAAGAATAAGGAAAGCAAAATGAAACAAACCCCAGAACAGCAGCACACTGCCATGTGTCAAAAAAGTTTTCCTTATTTTGCCCATAAAAATGTTTTCACAGAAAACAGAGAAATAGTGCTGGAAGGGATCTTCATAGGTCATAGGCTAGTCCAACCCTCTACGTGAAGCAGGATCATCCCTATCCAAACTATCCTATCCAGTCCATCATCTAACCTCTTACTAAAACTACTGTCAACCCTGAAGCAACACCAAGATATAACACCCTAAATTGCCACAGGTAAAGCAAGAGGACTATGGCAGCTGACATCCTGCTTCTCTAAGAGGTTGTTAATATATGCTTCAGAGATCCCAGGTAGAGGGCCAAACCCTCCACAACACAGCAAGGCAAAAGCCCCAGATCCCATACTAATCTGACCATGGGGTAACATTCCTTCTTGAACCCACATATGGCGATTGGTCTGACCCTGAGTGGAGGAACAAGACCCTCCAACCAGGAATCTCTGGCTTTAAGTCTAAGTAGGAGCATTGGCACACCCCAGTCAACACCCTCAGCCTTGGTTGCAAATAACAAACAATGCCTCTAAGAAAGGCTTAAACAAAAGCATACTTGCCACATGTAGCAAAATCTTGGATGGGTTTTACAGGTTGGCTAAGGAAGCAGAGACCAGGACTTTTCTTTTTTTTTAATGCAAAAGTCTGAAGATGTCACAGGTTGTGTTCCAGGAGTCATATCCGAAACAAAATGTATGCCTTTACCATGTTGTTTTTAATTAAAATATTTTCCTTTTTGAAAATATATTTCTTTTATAGTGCATAATTCACCATAATTCCTTCATTTCCCCTTTATTAACAGTCTGCAGGCTAAGTTGTAATTATTTATACCAAATTAAAATATTCTTGTCTAACAGCTTTCCTTTGCCACTCCCACAAAAAATAAATCAGAATTTGAATTTCAGCACTAGCTCTGTGAACAAAACATGTCTTGACATTAAAAAAGCATCAGCTAATCACATAAATTAAAAGCTGCAGCTCTAACTTTACCTTTACTTTACTTTGACTCTTGTGAGTTTTTTTACTATTCCATACTGCTGCCACTGCTGCCATCAACTGGACTCCTAGTTGTGCTGTCAACGGATTCAAAAATTCTAGTATTTTATTCTTTATTGCCTATAAAAAGAAATAAAAAAATCTGTCACGGCACCCTCAAAATGTTTAAGGTTAATTTTCAGTGTATATTTGTAGAATACTTTCCTTTTAAAACACTATTCAGAAGAAGTTACATAATCATAAACAAATATTACTGTATTTTTTGTTTTTGTGTTAGTTTAATTTACTTATGATCTTTTCCTATTTCATTAAAGAATTATGTCTAATATCTTGGAAAGCATCTCATTTCTGCTTTCCAAGATGCTAGATTTATTTTCTACCATGTCATATTCTTTCCCTTCTCCCCAGATATTTTAAAGTCAGTACTTTTCTCACTCTGGTTATCAATCAGCATCTGTAAAAGGGGTCAAGAGTCTAGTATTTTATTCATAAGTATTATATAAAATGATTACATAACAGTTGAGCAAAGGATGGCAATTCAGCAGAGTACAGTGTGGCGAGATACTTGATAAGGAGGTGACCCTATGGAAAATTAATAGGAAAAATAGTTTAAAAATGGAAGAAAGGATTTGAAGCATATAAGGAGAGCAGCAAAGGGTTAGCAGACAAATGTAAAAGAGATTGCACGTATGCCAAGTCATCATTTTCTGGAAAAACATATGCAACTGAAACACCCCTTTATATTTTCCTCATTCACGTCAATCAATTATTTTCTGCCTCCTATATACACCAAAGGGTAAAATCTAAACAGTTGGAGGAAAGCCCGTTACTTTATTCAGATGTTATGTTTTTCCCATCCAGTTTCCCTACTGAAAAATTGATTCAACATTGTTTTTACAAGTTTTATTGATAAAAAAGGGGGAAAAAACCCCAAGCCAACTTTTCAGCTCCCCAAAACCACAAAGTCAAATTATTATACACCTGAACGTTAAAAACCATAACTAAGATTACTTAAAACCTATTAAATCAATGAACTAACTAATTATTTGTTACTGATTCAAGTAAACTGCTGTAAAAACCCCAATCTTTATATCAATAACTGGGAAAATATCTGTATTGGGAATATTTTCTGAAACTGTTATCCTACTCAGTTGTAAGTTGCTGCCTCCCTGAAGGCACAAGTAAAAACAAAGGAAGCTGACTGTAAATTTACTTTTATGGAATCTAAAAATCTGACCAAATCCATGCAGGCTGGCTGGGATGATTTTACCATTCCCAAAGCTAAAGTGGAGCTTAAACAGCTAAAAAGGCTGTTAAGGTGACCTGGAAGAAGCAGGCAGGCTGGGCAGAAACACACAGAGATAGTACAGTAGCACTACTTAAGGTTGTAAGCTCAGAGATGGGGAACAGGACCTATCTGAGCCATAAACAAAGAAGGCACACTTAGGCAAGGGATTATGCCTGCCAGGCTCTGTTATATCAAATTCACTTCTAAGCACTGTATAGCTTTTGATAAAATAAATCCTGCTTTGTTTTGAAAGGGAATCCTTCTTGGGAATAAGTCATAGCTACAACCTGAGCGGCTGGTTCAAATTGTGGAACTTGACCCCATGAAAGGCAATGGCCTAGCTGAATCTTTGAAACTCTTTTCATTTTAATAGTATTGTGAGAATGACATGAGAGCCTCACACCAATATGGAAGGTAGGGGAGGAGAGAGAGAGAGTGAGTATGTGTGCCTGGACAGAATTCCTACTTTAGCTGCTTTGAAGTAAACTGAAGAGCCTTTAGTTGCTCCAAAGAAGTCAGATGGTCTTCTTTGACAGTCTTCCTTTTTTAAAACACTCCAAAGGAGAGACATAGTATTAACAATGCGAGGCAGTTCTTCCAAAATGGCATTCCTGGCATTTCTCAGGTTTGTAGGTTCAGCTACAGATGGTGACTAGGAGAACAGAAATATCTGTATTAAGTATTTTAGCTGTCATACCTGAGAGTATGCAGGTTTATTAACCTTACCATTATACCACAATTTTTTAACACAGACATTTTCTTTCCACAAAAATCTTTTGTAAAAACTTTGGAAAATACTATCAGCTATTCAGTTCTGTTTATGGTCGATGCTACTCATTATGGAAACTAGAGTCACAGCCCTTTGTGATACACAAAACAAGGTACAGAGATTAATTTGTATACGTGTATGTGTGTGTATATATATGTGTCACTTACAATACACACTGTTGGCACACTCTTGCTTAGTTAACTATTCTACAGAAACTTACCAGTTTATCTAAAGACATAAGTTAACTGTTGAAAAGCAGTATAGGATGCACATGTATTTGAGTGTTAAAGAACATACCAATAAATCTACTCTATTTTTGCTGTATAGGATACAAATTATGAACCACCCCCTGCAGTTCATTTTTTAAAATGGAAAACTTGTATTCAGTCACTCACACATAATAACATACCTAAAAGAAAAAAACAAACACTAAGACAATGCTGGGGAGGCTTTCTTGGGAAAAGCAGATATAGTAAAAATGTATATGGACTGCTTTGACAATACAACTTACTCCTGTTTCCATGTATAAACAAATACACTGCTTTAGAGCAATTACAAAAAAATACTGCAAACTAGGTGATGTCTCTCCAACAACATAACTGTACCTTAGATGTGGACATTAATAGCTTTGTTTAAATGGTGCCTATTTTATTTTGAAAGGAAATGGCTAGTGTCCAATAATTCCCATGCACACGCAGAGAGCTGTCAACTACATACAAGGCTGGGGTGAAAAAAAAATTCCATTATGATTTCTGTGAGTATGTCCTTCTTTACCTACACTCAAGGGAACTGAGTACATGAACCTTCCATTTCTGGGCCCACCCCATTAGATAACCTTTACTATTTATAGTCACAATTTGGCAATGCACTTCAGGCAAGGGTGTCAAAGACTGGGCATGAAAGTTGGATCCATCCTGTGAAGTGTTATCACCCAGCCTGTAGTGCTGCCTATGGGTCTCCAACTGGACCTGCATGCCACAAGCAGTACACCCCAAACTGGCCTGCTGGGCCAGGTGGGTTTGGTACCTTTGACTTAAAGATTGTGCTTTTGTGGTTTGCTGAGCTGCAGCCAAATGGACAGTTGGCATTTTGAAACTATTACCTACGGAAGTAATAAGAAAAAGCAGTTACCTTTTTGGCCTGGTTAGGATGGTCCAAAAGGCAAAAGTGACCAATGGTTGTTAGGCCTTCCAAAAGCGTTAGAGGATAGTCTGGTGTAATATTCTCCCTTTTAAATGTTATGTTTTGGAGAAAAACACAAATGATTAACAGTACAACTAACATAAGTAACATTCAAAGAGTGTTTTCAGTTCTTTGTACAGTACTAGCTGCAGATGAATGGAAAAACACAAAAGAAATAACACAGTAGATGTTTCAAAAACTTCGCTTAGATAAAAATCCTAGTAATTTCGAAGTACTTTTGACAAAATAAGGTTTTTGAGAAAATGAGCTCATAAGGACTGTACTTTGTACAGAAACATGTTAAATAAGCATAAATTTGTGGATGTATGTCTTACCTCTCAGAATTCCTTGTAGACATCTTCACAGATTCATTTTCATACTGTTTAACAAGTTCATCCAGGTTTTTACATATTTGTACTATAAATGGTGCCACAGTCCAGCCTAAAGACTTCCCAAAGTATGGTAAAGAACATGTGACTAAGCTAACCCAAGGTGGGTGCATTCCATAGCCATACTCTGGCTGCAAACCTCTAACCACGGCAGAGACAAATAGTCCTTGTGAAGTTATAGGGTGTGGATATACATATTGTATTGCACCAATAGCCTGCTGAAAGTTCAGCGCCTGCTGCCATTCCTTGGAAAGGTCTGGCTGGTTCTCCTGTTCCTCATGAGACTGTCCAACATGGTGCTCCAGGACAATCAATACTTGCAAAAGCTTCAGCAACTCAATCTGAAGTGGATGTTCACTCCAAATCTGATCCTGCCCAAAATTGATTAGACTTTCTTCAAAGAGGCTGTCTTCAATAACACTGCTATTTTTGTCAGATATCATAAATTCATACCGTTTTTGACTTGTGTACATAGAAGCAGACAAAGAAAGAAGAACAAACTCTTGCATTTTGCACCTCCCAAGCAAATTGCGTATAAACTCTATATTTTTACTTTCTGCTGACTTTGCCATTGTAGACAGCTGTGTTGTCATTCTGATCAAGACTTCCACACTTTTAACTTGGACATCTCTGTTGCCAAGCACATCTTTGTGGGTTACCTTCAGGTAACAGGGATAGTAAGAACGAAGAAAACTCAAGCAGAGGTAAGTCAGCAACTCTATTAATAAAGAATGGGGACACATGGTTGGAGACTGAGTTTGGAGTTTACCATAAAAGCTCTGTCCCACAAGAGATTCCTGGTGACGAGCCAGAAGATTACAGATGAGATTCAGGTGAGCTGTGGAGCTGGTATCCATGCTAGTACTTGCTACAGCTTCAATGAATTCTTTGGGGTTTGTTTTGAGCACTGCCTCCAATACAGAGAAGGCATATAAAACCCTCTTTGAATCATAAGGCTGCAAATACAAAAGAATATGTTTGAATAAAGCCTCTATCATCTTTCGTTTTTCCTTCCGCTGCTTCAGCAACCTAGAAGTTGTAATATCTTGAAGTTCCAAGTCGGCCTCATCATCACTTGATAGAGATTCTGATGCTTGAGTTTTCTCAGAATCTGCACGCACAAGATTTAACATAGTACTAGGTATGGAGCCATCAGGAACGCACATATTAGATGAATTAACATGTTTCGGGTTCTCTTTGCAGTCTATTGCAGTACTGTGGTTTTCCTCATTGCTCAATTCTTGTGGATCCAGAGAAGCAGAAAAAGATGAGGTATTTTCACTATCAACAGGTCCAGTGCTAGTATCTGCTGATTCTGTATTTTCACTATTCTCACGATCACCATCTGTATCTAGTGGGAATTCTGTATAGCAACACAGATCATTTTCAGATAGCTCAATTTTTGGCTGAGTTTTCTCTGGCTCTTTTTCCACTTCAGCCCAGATAGCTTCCCTGTCTACTGTTGTAAACCGGCTCAATGGTAGGCTTTCTTCAGAATTGCTTTCATGGAATTCAGAGGCTCCAAAGGGCTCTTTGAAAGAGGCTTTTTTCTTGCTGAACCAATAAAGCAAGTCTTCTGATAAAGAAACATTTAAAAAGTTAGCATTTACTAAGGTTCTTACAACTCGTTAACAAATTCAATTTTAATGTTTCAACATACTTTACATTAAAAGAGTGACAGTAAGAGAAAGTATGGAGATTAAGGAAATGACATGTACAAACTTTCTTAATGTTAAAAATCTTGCCCCACGGAAATAATTTTCTTGACTGTTGTTATATTTTACAATGGAACAGTAATAGAACAGGTTGAAAATACAATAGCACAGGCTGCACAGAATGTATTCTGTGATGTACAGGAAGTCCCCAGATATATCAACATAGTTTTAATGTTTCTTGTGTCAAATCTTGATAACAGGGAGTTAACAACAAAGCATTATTGCTTTTTTTAAAAGGCTGAACATTCTCTAAGTTTCTTGGGTCAAGGGTCATGCCAACTTCAGCTGTCTGCACAACACCTAAGGAACAAGACTCCTTTTGACTGCTATTATAAGTAACAATAATTAGCAAGCGTAACCGAATGGCAGACAAGGCAGCAAATTAGTTACAAGTGGATATAACCCCCCTAAATTGTATGACTTGTATCTAAATATTACTGGAGTTGTAAGTGTGAAGTGTAAACATGCAGTTAACACTGCTGTAAAAAGGACTAATTTATCTGAAAGGCTGGAGTAAACTGGAGTTAAGTGTGAGCTGATGTTCTATTAATTGTGACATCTGGAACCCAAGTGCAGTTTTACCTGCTGTACTTTTCTGTTTGACATAGTGGATGGAAGTACGCTGGGTCTTTGGATGAAGCAGAAGTAACAGTACTGGTTCAAGAATTCGTGCAACGTCATGAAGTGAGAGGGCACGTACCAGCCAGCCCTGTGCTGCAGCACCTATTGCACCATCTGAACAATTTAAACTGTCCAGTACCACAAACAGAGACCTGCATAGGAAAACAGAAAGGAAAAGTATAACTGGAAACTTTTAGAAACAGCAGACATATATCCCTAATACTCATAACACACTGTTAGGCAGCATCAATGCAAACAGGTGTCAATGCTTGATGTCACTGCAAAAACAGGTGTTTGATAGGGCTGCTAGAGTTCAAAGTCAAGCACATGTTTGCAGGAGCAGGACATGCAACTCCTCTGTACAGAGGTAGTTAGCCATGTGCCATGTTAGTCTCTAGAAAACAGAAGTTAGGGGAGGGGGTGCACCGTAGAGCAGGGATTCCCAACCAAGGTGCTACAGTACCCTGGCATGCCTTGAGATCTTTTCAAGGGTGCTGCAAGGTGCCACATAATTTCTGTTTTGTGTTCTCAGTTTTTACCGGTTTTCACTGATAAATTCCCTGATTTTTTTTGAATGAACTAAAAAATACCCATTTTTCAGTTTGTTCAATTTTACCGAGTACAGTAAAATCCCTGTTAACCAGCATGAGTGGGGAATGGCTGGTGGGGGGGCCGGTAAGCTAAAAGTGCCAGTTACCTGAGGCACAGGTTTCCAGCTGGATGCGGGGGGGTGGGG
>NW_017729032.1:214264189-214288152 GCF_001723915.1 Gavialis gangeticus
CGCGGGGGGGGGGGGGGGGGGGGGGGGGTGGCAGTGGCTGCATGCATAGGGAGGCAGTGGCCACGTGGGAGCTGGGGGAGGGTGGCTGGAGCCGCTGTCTGGGGGTGTGGGGCTCCCGGCTCTGACCCTGGGCGGGACGGGAGGGGCTACGGGAATTGCTCCCGGGATGGCTGGTTCCCAGCTGCACCCTGGCGGCTCTGGCTGTGGCCCTGCCCTGGGCACTAGGAGCTGTGAGCCCTGCTGAAGGGCAGGCGGGAGAGCCTGGCCCTGGTCTCTGTGGTGGATGCTGCACCTAGCCACTCTGCATGGGCCGACGGGGCTGAAGCCACTGCCTGGGGGTGCAGGACTCCTGGCCCAGACCCCATATGGGGTGGGAGGTGCTAGTGCTGGGTCTCTCCCTGCCTCTGTGTCTGGACACGTGCCACTCCCCCCAGCCCCTGGGCTGCATGGGGCAGGCAGGTGGTGTAGGCTGCTCCCAGGGCACTGAAGCAGGGGTTGGGGTAAGCGGGGACAACTAGAGCCCAGGGGGTTTTGGGGTGCAGTACTGCTCAGCAGCTGCAGGCAGCTGGAGTTGGATACTCCCAGGGCTGCTGCCACAGGGGCTGGGGTGAGCAGGGACAAGCTGCGCCGCTCCCTGTGCGCTCCGGGGCTCCGCTTGTTCCCACTCACCCCAGCCCGTGCTGCAGCAGTCCCGGCTGCTTGCACCATGGCACAGAGCAGTCCAGGGGCTGGGGTGAGTATAGACAAGCGGAGCCTTGTGGGGGTTGGGGCACTGTGTAGTCCAGCAGCTGCAGGCAGCTGGCATTGGCCACTTCTGGGGCCACTGCAGCAGGGGCTAGGGTGAGTGGGGACAAGCTGTGCTGCACCCCATGCCCCCTGGGGCTCTGCTTGTTACCACTCACTGTAGCCCCTGCTGCAGCAGCCCTGGGAACAGCCGACACCAGCTGTGCAGGTAACTGTAAGTCAGTGGGTGCAGGGTGTGGGGGCACAGCTCTTGCTGCTACATGCACTGCAGGAAGGCTGCAGGCTGGGGCGGGGCTGTGCTGGGTTCTTCCCAGGGGGCGCATGCCCCTGGATCTGCGCGCTGGACAAAAGCAGGATGCCACCCACCCTAAGCATTGGGAAGAGCCCAGTGCTGCTGCTGGCCCCAGCCTGCAGTGGCAGCCTCCTCTCGTCCTGCACACAGATCCGGGGGCATGTCTCCCCTGGGAATAGCCCAGTGCAGTCCCACAGCCCGCAGCCCTCTCAGGGTACATGTAGCAGCAAGAGTTTGTCCCCCCCGCAACAACTGATCATTCCCTCTGCTTTGCTCCCTGCTGCAGCCCTGGAAGCGGCCAATGGGCTGTGCCATGCTGAGCCCCTCTCCCTGCCCCTTCCTGAGTCCCAGCCTTACTCCCTCCCTCACCGCCATGGGAACGTATTATTATTTTCCCTGATTTAAACCAATTTTTTTTCTTTTCTTCCTTTTATCCTGATTTCAACCCAGTTTTTATGTTTGGAAAATAAACCTTGAAAAATTCCCAGATTTTTTTTTTTAATTAAAAACTGAAACTGTGGAACACTACAAATAATGTTAGCACCATTAAGTAACCTAACATGATTCAAAAGATAAACTCAGATTTCAAATAGGAATCCATAGTGTCAAAAACATTTTGACCTGTTTTGTTCTTCATTCTACTGTTCTATTATATAATTGTTCTATTATTTAATCACTCATGTTTTGACTATGGAAAAGTAAGAGCTGCCATTTTCTGAGGGGTGCCTTAAGTCTAAGGAGGGACATCTCAGGTCTAAAAAGGTTAAGAACAACTGCATTAGAGACCCACTGGTTAAGAAAGGCACGAGCTTTCCTGTAGGCAACAATGTATTTCAAGCTACTTAAATACAGGACTATCTAATAGAGCACATTGTGGCCTACAAAAACTTACGCTTCTCTGAACCAACGAGTCTCTAGGGTATCACCCTGCCCTACCTTCTGCCTTCTCTGTATTGCATCCCTTCATACATAGTTTAAAAAAAATCTTCAAGTGTTTCCTAAACTTGAAACCTTTCAACACATTTTGGGTAAGACTGAAGGCTGTGGTGAATAACAGGTTACTTTTGGCCAACAAAAAAAAAAAAAAAAGAAATTAAAATTAAGAATGAAAATCTAATTTGAGTCACCAATACACACAGCATTTTGTTTTTTAATTAAGTTAATATTTGAGAGTTATCCCTTGGTTCATGCGACTCTCTCGCCCCTCCCCAAGGCCCCACAAAAAGAGTAATTTAAAAGACCATTATATCCAGTATTTCTAAGTAGATAAAACATAATGCAAACAGATGTAGGGCAATACCTATCAAAGGATCGATTGTGGGAAGTGACTCTGCTGCCTTGGATTTCTCTGGTCAAATGCCATATGATAGAGAATCTGAAGAGTGCCTCCAGCCTTGTCCCCTGAGCAAGGGAGAAAAAAAAAGGAAACTAATTTTTTTATTCAAAGATAAATATAGTAATTTTAGTTAATCTGAAAGTTTCTAGAACAGCAACAATGCTCACTGCATGGATGACTGCTAATTTATTGCTTAAGAATTTTGTAAGTTGTTTTTTAGAAGTTTTACAGAAGACTGGCATAAAAATACTACTTTTTCATAGTGCATTCAGAATTTCCCACTGTTGGGCAGACTAATGGCCCTAGGCCTCTGACACTGTCTTGCTAAGGCTTCAGCAAAACCATGGCTCAGTCTTCAGCTTCTAGCAGACTTCCCTCCCTTTTCACCCCCTATTCTCTTTCATTTAATGAGGTCTAGCCAAGTTTCCCCACTTCCTCTCACTTCCTGAAAGGTGGTAAATATCAGATAAAATAATAACAGGCTTGGCCAGACTGCCAAACAGATAATAAGCATAAGTTTCAAATCTCTTGCAAATCATACTTGGAAGATAAGTCAAGTGACACATTTTCCTAGAAGATCTTCCAATCAATCATGGAACTTTACCCATAAATAAACAAATAGTTGATGCACACCCCAAAGAAGGGTAGACCTGCATGGGTATCTGTGTGATAAGCTTACTTAACTTTTCTGACAGCTAAAATGTGAGTTGGGAGAGAACTGTTCTATCCTTAGCAAAGGGAAGGGAAATAATTAAGGAGATTCTACTTCTTTTAAAACATAGCTTGCGTGCTATATTTAAGAGAGCTAGCTGCTAAATATTGACACAGCCAGATTCAGCACTATAGCAGCACATATTGGTTGATGAGTCAAATGCTCTGCTGGAATAAGACACTGGGCATTTAATCTAATGATTTTATGATATCCAGGACCATCACAGTAAATTTGAGAAGCACTGATACAACCCTTGGGACTTTAGCAGAATTTGTAATTATGGGAATAGAGAGATCCTACCCTACTTAGGTGGTGCCCAATGACTAAGCTGGGTCCCAGTGTGATTTACAAATAGACATGAAAGGATACACCAAGGGAAGGAGCAATAAAGATTCTAAATTAGGGGCCTCACAAGATGCATGGGCTGAGAACACCCCAAAGGTGAGTTGTGAGGAACTGGAGGCAGGACAGGAGGCTTTTAAAGCCAGAGGAGAGCAACATGGCAGTTATGAAAAGGTTCCAGTAAAATAGAGAACTTACTTTATTGTGATCCAGTAATGCATGGCAGATGATGTCTTCACAAATATTAGCTGATGGAGCCAAACAGTGCAGTCTGTAGAATAGCTCCACACAGGTAATGTGATGCTCTCTTGTCTCTTTGTTTAACTGATTCCAAAGCACTTGAGCTACTCTCTAGAGAAAAAGAAACTCCATTAGTTGAAAAGATCTGCATAAAATATTTAAATGATTGTAACTGAAACATTATTTCATATTATTTTTCTATCCTACATAAACTCAATTAAGCAAACAGCGAGAAACTAGTTCATAAAAGCAGGAAAACACAGCAGCATAACTTTACAAAGGCAGTGAATTCATATCTTCATTGAAGGCTGAAGAAAGCAAAACTCTGCTCCCATTTTCTAAATTTAAAATGCACACACATGATTCATGTGTTATGCAGAATACCAAAATTGTGACTAAGACAACAGGAGTGGCACACTTGAAATAATAACTTCTGACAACACTAGAGTATTTTTACCATCCTGGCACACAGAGAATACAGAAAAAAGACTGAAGACGTAGTGACACAACATAGCTGCCTTTGTCCTGCTCACTGCAGCAGAGTTTTGGGCCCTTTGTGAATTACTGAACAGAGCATCCCCCTAGTAGTTTAATAATTAAAAATTAAGTTTAGAAGATTCCTTCCCACCTTTTTTTAAAGTTATGGCTTACTTATGTTCTTCTTGATTCAGATTTCCTTCAAACTAATGTCTCTAAGTTTCCCTTTATATTACCCAGTATAAAGTTGAGTTGCCCCAGCACTGAAAAGCAGAGAGAAGCTATAAAATTAATTTACCTTACTGCTATACTTAGTAGTGATTTTTTAAATATAATAAGAAATACAACATCCTTCTGTAATATACTGTGCAGTTTTTTGCTTTATTTTTTTTTTTTGGTGAGGAGCCTACTGTTTACTATCCACAATATTTTGCCTGTAAAAAAATGTGTGTCCAACACCATATCCTAAACAGTGAATTAAGCCTTTCAATGGATATATCCTATGTATGTCTAAATTTCCCTCTGTTGGGCAAGTGTACCATTTCTAGCTTGTATCCAGGTTGTAGCCATATTGGTCTAGAGGCAAAAGGAATCAGAACTCATGGTAGAGGTGATATCTTTTACTAGACCACATAGATTTTTGCAAAAAAAAAAAAAAAAAAATTAAATTGCAAGCTTTTGGGCATAAGCACCCTACTTCAGGCATTGAAGAAAAGATTGTAAAAGTTCTCCTGGGTAGAAATGAAAGTTCATATTTCACATTGGGGCACAGAGTATGTTACTGAAATATGAACTTTCATTTCTACCCAGGAGAACTTTTACAATCTTTTCTCCTATGCCTGAAGAAGGGTGCTTGTGCCTGAAAGCTTGCAATTAAAGATTTTTTTTTAAAAATCTAGTTGGTCTATTAAAAGGTATCACCTCTACCACAGAGTTCTGATTACATTTCTATCTTATCTTCTGACTGTGGGATTCAAACAATAAAAATGTAAATAAGCAGGTAGCTAGAATCTCTTATCCTTCATCCTTCCATGTATTTTTGTGATGCAAAGATTTCTTTTGTAATGTAAAGGCTTAAAATGCAAAAGCAATAAAATGTAGCAGTCTATCACAGCTACTAAACATTGAAGACAACTGGGACAAAAGAAAAGAGAATGGAAGAGGAAAGAAGAACAGTCAATTAACATTTTTATTTCCTCTCTGGGGAGGAGTGGAGGATGGCAGCAGGCACCAGCCAACTGAATCCCTTGCTGTCTTATTATCATGGTATAAAGGCAGCTATGTCAGGGCATCAAGTTGTTAGGAAGGTGCGCTGCCTTCAACACTGTGCCCATATATAGCACGCTTGAGTCGTACAAAAATATTTCTGGAATTGTGTGTTACACTTTCTAACTAAAGCATATCTGTACAGTAAAAAACTGGTACCTGATAGAAGTCTGTTTTCTCCGAAATTAGCTTTAGAACCCCGGGAGCAATGGGAGGAACCGTAACCATCTGCAATCTCCCAAAGAAGGGGTTGTGGCGAGAGATTTTATACCGCTTCATTCTGTCTTCAATCACAAGTGCCAGTGACTGTGAATGGTTGATCACTTCTAGTAGTGTAGAGATGGACACGTTCTGCACATAGCAGTCTTTCACACAGCAGCATATCGTCATTAGGGATTTAAGCCATAATGGGAAGCTGGCATCGCCACCTCCTCAGAAGAGAGAGAGAGAGAGAGAGAGAGAGAGAGGAAAAAGGCTCTTATTTAAATATTTGATTATATCAGGCGTGCTCAACCCCTGGCCCATGGGCCAGCCCCAGCCCCTGATGCTGAGTCATCCAGCCCATGGGGCTCCCCATGGGTATGATCCTGGTGTGTGGGGCTGGGCTGAGGTGGTCTGGGGCCCCAAGGCCCCAAACCTGGTGAGTGGGGCTGATCCAGCCTGCAAACCAACCTGGCACCATTCATCTGGCCCGTGCAGCCAAAGCACCACTGGATTATGTGATCAAACACGTACAAGCAGCACAGGGTCAGAAGGGACAGAGGCAGCATGCAATATAGTTCCTTTCATAAAACTGAGTATGCTCCATCTTAAAAGCAGTTAACATTTTTATTTTGCCCTCTACTACTCTCATTGCAAGACCATTCCAAAAAGCCAATTTCGCTAATGGACAAGAACCTTCCTTTGATTTCCAGCTTAACTGTATTAATGGTTGATCTAAATCCATTTGTTTTTGTGCCAATATTGTCCTTTAGCCTAATGGTTATTTTCCCTCCCTGATGTTTACCACCCTGATGTATTTATATAGATCAAATCCTAAGTCTTCTCCACCTTCTTTGTACTAGGCTTAAAAAAAATGACAAGTCTCTTCTCACAAGACAAGATGGGCTCTCTCCTTTCCAGTCCTATGATCCTTCCCCTAAATTAGGGGCAGGCAATTATTTTGGGCAGAGGGCCACTTACTGAGTTTTGGCAAGCCATCGAAGGCCACATGACAGGCAGTTCAGGGCAGATTAATATTAATTTTCTAAATTTTTTAGGGGCCGCGCAGGTCGGATAGAATGGCCTGGTGGGCCGCATCCGCCCCCTGGGCTGCATTTTGCCCACCCCTGCCCTAAATTAATGTAACATCCTTTCGCAATATCTGTTCTAGTTTCAATCACTCATTCTTGAAAAGAAATGACCAGAAGGGTAAATAACATTCCAGATGTGGTCTCCCTTCATGCAATGACATTAATACCTTCAAATGGCTACCAGGAACAGAATTCTTGATACATCCTAAAACTGCAATTGATTTTCATGTGGCTATATTGTATTGGTGGCTCACAATCACCTTGACATCAGCTAACAGACCCCTGTTCTTCTCTGCCTCAACCCATTTCCAATGGAAGAGTTCCAGCTCAGAGCATGTTTTGTCATCAGCCCCCAAGTGCATCTCATATTATTTACTTTCATCCCATTTCTATTATTCCAGTCCTAAAGGTCATCCACTACTTTCTGTACAATATCCTGATGTCTTCCTTCATTATCAACAAATTTCATTAGCACAATTTACTGCTTGTTGTGGTTATTAATTAAAGTATGAAACAAGATCCATCCCAAGACTGATTCTTGAGAAACTCTACCAGTAACCCTCCTTCATAGTTTCATAGTTGGTAGAGTCGGAAGGGACCTGGCAGATCATCAAGTCCAACCCCCTGCCATGGGCAGGAAAGAGTACTGGGGTCAAACGACCCCAGCACGGTGTTCATCTAGCCCCTCTTAAAGACCCCGAGGGTAGGAGCCAGCACAACTTCTCTTGGAAGTTGGTTCTACATCCTAGCCGCCCTGACAGTGAAGTAGCTCCTCCTGATGTCTAGTCTGAATTTACCCTCTGCCAACTTGTGACTGTTATTTCTTGTCACTCCTGGTAGTGCTCGGGGGAACAGGGACTTCCCCACTGCCTGCTGATCCCCCTAACTAGTTTGTAGCAGGCCACTAGATCCCACCTCACCCTTCTCTTATGGAGGCTGAACAGGTTCAGGTCCCGTAGCCTCTCCTCGTTGGTCCTGCCCTGCTGCCCCTGATCACGTGAGTGGCCCTCCTCTGGACCCTCTCCATGTCGTCCACATGCCTCCTGAAGTGCGGCGCCCAGAACTGGACACAGTACTCCAGCTGCAGCCTGACCAGTGTCACATAGAGGGGGAGGATCACCTCCTTGGACCTGCTTGAGATACTTCCCTCTTCAAAACCACTTGCTGGATTTCCCCATTAAGTTAGTTTCTTAAATAACTCACAATTGCCCAACTTTTCCAGCTTTAAATTTTATCTAATAAATTTACCATGTAGCAAATGTTTTACTGAAATCCAGACAAATGAGATCAACCACTTCGACTAGGAAATCAGTTATTTTATCAGGTAAATCAGTCACAATCTACTTTTGTAAAAACCAAGTTGCATTCCTTGCAGTCTCTGTTCATTCTTAATATATCTCTTAGCTTTACTATTTCTCTCTTAGGCCTGCAGCTGCATTCTACAAGTTTTTTCCTCTTGTTTAAGATTCAGATTCCTGATAATTTGTAGCACCTTTGACTTGAAGAAGCTAGGCATTTCTTTAGTGTTCAAATCTATGTAAAAAAATCAAGCTGACTTTACTAATTAGCTCCCTAAATTTAACCAGTTTGTTTTTTTCTAAATCAATACCTTCATTACAGATCCACTTTTGTTTTTTTTCAATTAATTATAATTTATTTAAATCTGAATCAGTTCATAATTGTTTGACCCAATTTTTAAAAAATGACTAGCCCTTCTATAACATTATGTTACTTATATACTATTGATGGTATGCATTTTCTCCCCTATGTCATAAAATTAATTCTTACAACTAGGGAAAGAAGTTACATATAAACCGGTTTAAGTGATCAGAAACTGATAAACCTGTAACAGAACAGAAGTTCAGTCTGCTTAAACCAGTTTCAAAATGGCTGAAACTGGTTTAAGATAAATATGCTTGAATGTAGTATCAGACTTAACTGAGTTAGGTCAAACCAGTTTATGAAACTTTTGTACCAGTGCGGGGGGGCAGGAGGGAGCCATGGCCCCCAAGCACCAGCCTGGGGGGGTGTTGGCCGAACCGTTCAGAGTTCTTATCATGCAACATGACCAGGGCTAACCCATTCTATCTGCAAAGCCTATGGCCGCAGGGGGCCCCGCAGAGCTGGTGGTGGTTAGCCGCATTTGTTGTGTAACCCACCTGCCCACCCTGTAAGATGGAAATTCTGGCCACCACCCCTCCCACTGCATCCAATGTGCCGGGACTTACATGTCTTTCCTGGCCAAAACAGGGAACCAAACAGGGCCAGGGTGGGAGACTAAGTATTGCTACGAGAAGGATGGGGGGGGGCGGGGGGCACACAAATGCAAGCATTGGTCCCTGGGCACTGGAGACCCACAGTACATCACTGTGTCTCAGACCCCTTCCCAGCTCAAGTTAAATCAGAGTCCCCCAGCACCCCAGCATTTTGCAGCTCTGGGCTGGGCTGGACTGTGCTGTTTGCTCCAGAGAGCAGGGCTGGCCCCACCCCTCTGCTCCCTAGCTGAAGCAGTGAGGGCTGGCTCACTGCCTCCCTCCCCGGCAAACCCCTGCTGGGGTCTGGGGCCATAGAAGGGGGTTAAACTTCCCTTTCCCTGAGTACAGAGTTGCCCTGCCCTGCTTACTTAGTGCTGGCTGCAACTGTGGACTACAAATCCCAGAGGCACCTGGAAGCAGGAAGAGAAATTAATGGGCAACTTTGCAGAATCCTTCTGTTGTGAGTCTGGACTGCAAATCCTAGAGACCTTGGGGACAGCAGGAAGAGGAAGCGAACACACGGCCCATGCTGGCTATGTGCCAGAGAGCTATGTTCTAGCATCCCCCTCCCCCTCACCAGCTTCTGGCTTAGAGTTACTGCAGGCATGTGGCTGTATTTCCTGAATCAAAAATGAATGTCTGTTCATTTGCTTATTGGTTCAATCTTTGAGACTAACCTGCAAAGACTGAATCAATTCAGCCTTGGACTTTTTGACTGTCTGTACTTAGCCTACATGTTAAAATGTAGCATTAGCTTGGCTCTCACTATTTTTTTACTTTAAAAAGCACACATATATGCATAAGACTGATCATCCTAGCAGAAATTTAATGTTATCCAAAAATTATTTTTCAGCCCAAAAGAGCAGGGAGGACAGGGGAAATTGACAGGGGACAGGGATACATCACAAACCTCAACATGCCACCTGCAGCTGTCTATTCTCAGCCTCTCTGAACAGCCCTTTTAAAGAGATAGGCACACTTTCATAGATTTCATAGACATTAGGGCTGGAAGGGACCTTGAAAGATCATCGAGTCCAGCCCACATTTATACTTACAGAATGGTACTCCCACAGACACTCAAACAAAGTCCATTTTAGACATGAATGATTTGCCTGGAAAAGTATTCCAAAATTATTCTAACCAATATAATTTACTGGAGTATCATTTTCTACTGCAAGATAAGGTGTTCTCACCAAGTAAAAGTTAAAACCTGTTGGAAACTAAAAATATGCAGAAAAGTTGATTTTTTAAAAAAAGAAAAGAAAATGGACATTATTTATGTTTCTGTGCATAATTTTAATTTTCCACAGGTACCTGTGTAACCCTTCCTTACCAAAAATTCTCTTTTTGTTTCTAAGTTTCCTTAATTTTTCTGGATTAGGTCTGAGAAAAACTTCCACAGTAACTTGTACTGACACCGATGTGACATTCTGAAAGCTAAGTTGAACAACAAAGATAGAGAGTATGAAGTAACATGGAGATGAGCACATAAAAGACACTGCAATCACATAAAAACCTTCAATGTTAAACACCAGCAATTTACCCATGCAGTTCATTATTATCACCACTTTATTGACAGTGACATCAGAAACCTGTAATGAATTCAGAAAGGGAATCCACATGTCCCTTTTCCTAGTCCTACATCTATACTTTCTCTCTGAGAAACAACACTTACTCGCATGAAAACTAAAGTCCAAAATGCCCAATGGGAACAGGATTGAGCCCTAATTAGACAGATTGTCCTGGTCTTGATTGACAGACTGCGCTGTCCCTTGTTTTCTTCATAACCCTGAGGGTAGAGAGGAATAAGGGAGAATTGTCTTACTTAAGACAAGGGGATACTAAAAGCCACTCACAATTTTTCTTTGCCATGATACTTGTAACAAACTGTTAAAAAGAGAGAGAGAGAGAGAACAAAATGGATTTAAGAATTGTAAAAAACCCACAGCACCAACCTTCTCCAATAATTATGAATGCAATTTGCCTTCAAGCCTACAAAAATGTATTTCATTTGCAAACACTGGCAAGTAATAATGCATGTACGTGCTTGGTGAATTTCTAGTACATAATTCACTTAATTTGTAATTTTCACTATATGACAAGCTAGCCGAACAAAAGTCTATTCTTACCAGGAACTTGAAAGACAGAGAAATACAATTGTTCAGTTTCCTCCTCAGAAAGATAGACTGGAAATGTGGTGCAGTCCAGTAAAAGGTGACAAGCAGCAGCAAAAGCTTCTCTGCACTCTTCTTTAATGTCTCTCAAGTCAAGCATTACCTGCTCAATGTCCCATTCTTCTTCCTCTTTTACTTTCTTACTACCGAGGTCACAGTCTGAAAGGGAAAGTGGCTCCAGATTTTTCTGTTTAAATGGTGACCCTCGAACTGTGAACAAGTCTGAAAGCATTTGTTTAAACTGCGGCACAGTAATTTGCTTGGCTTCCCATGAATTCTTCTTCTTGCTGGAACTTTCAGAAACTCCATCCTTGTTTTCTTTCCCTTCTTCACCAGTCCGGGTCGCTGTTGAAATGCTTCCATTGCCAGGCACTTGTAAATGCATTCCAAAAATATATTTACTAGCAAACTTAGCAACCAGCTCTTGGATACAGTTCAAAGTTTTCTGAATGCTTCCCCCCTTTTTCCAGACGTCATCTCTCTCAACAGTCACACCTGGCATTCCTAAGTGCTGAGAGAGCTCTGGGGAGGAGGCACTTAGACCTATGCCACTGTCTTCTGATTTGAGTGGAGGGAAAGGAGTATCATCATCATCATCCTGTAGTGCGGGCTTAGTTTCTAAAGTTATGCTACCACCTTCTTTCTTTACTGGGCTCTGAAATGGAAGTATACATTTTATTAACTATGTTTTTGGGAGTTATGTTGAGCTGAGGCAGGCAGAAGGGAGAAGAAATGGAAGATCTCCCTCCCCTCCTCTACCAGCTGTTAGAGATCAAATATTTCTGAGGCAGTGGAACACGGCTATAGATAAATAGTCCTATCGCATCTAAAACCAGATTAAACTAATTTTAATCTATACACCTTACACCGTACACCTTTGGTTATGTTCAGCATCTTTGTGATCTAATATTGTGTAACAGCAGCCTAAAAATAATTTAATGTGTAATCAAGAGTGGAAAGAAGGGTCTCTACTGCACCAGTCTACCAATGTCTAACTGAGCACTTACTCTTTAAGTGTTATAGCTTCTAATGATGTACATTTCCTTGTACTCCTGCTTGTCATTTGTAAATGGTGTGGTTTGCTCATGTTGTACATTCCTAATCCTTGGCTATGTTCTTTTGCAGTTGTTTAACAATACATTGCATTAGCTGTCATATCTTATAACCACAAGGCAGTCCTTGACCACAAACAAAGAACAGGCATGAACTGATGACCTGAACATTTAGCAGTAACACGCTGCTGAATGTCTTACCAGTGAATCAAGTAGCAACTATAGAAATCCATATCTCCAATGGACAAGATGGAATAACGAAGGAACTACTAACAAATGCCAGTTTTAGACAAACCTATGCTGGCATAAACAAATCAAGTAAGGTTGGGGGAGATGACCTATAAAAGACCTAGATCACGACACAAAATATTTGGAGCCTTTGGAAGGAGCTGTGGTACAGAAGATACAACAATGCATCTATAGGTGCAGTTAAGGTGGAGTTTGAATGGGAAAAATAGTAGCAGATATTACTTTAATCATGTTAACCCTTTTAACAATTTGTGAGCTGCCATTTATATGTAAACATGCCACAGGCCTTGCAGCTATACCTACCGTGTTTCCACTTCCAGTCTCCATGTCCAAGTATGATGGGGGCATCTGTACTTTGCTAAGTACTTTAAAACAGGTCTTTAAGGCATGAGTGAGTTCTGGTAAACTTAGGGTGTCCGTGTTCTCTAGAAGAGACTGCACCATATAACTGAGCATCTGTGGTAGATACTGAGTCTGCACTTCAGAGTAAAGCTCCTAAAAGAACAGACATTATTAGACATAGATAACTGATAACAAGCTTAGCAGACAGATGGATGTTACTAATTTCTAGCTGCATAATACAAAGTCTGGTTTTTAATGACTAAAGATGTGGCCAACTGACAGTAAGCACACTGGCAGTAAAGGCACACAGATTTGTTTTAAACAGAGCTACTTTTTTTCTTCTTTCATTCTTCATATCAAATGTGGAACAACATCTTAAAATTTCAACTACTGATAACGTTGTAAAAAGGCCATTGTAACTTATCACCCCAAGCAGCAGAACCTAACAATAAAGTATTCTTCCCTCCTTAAAAATATGATAATTCTGTAAATGGAAAAAATTTTGCTCTACTTGCTCAACCAAAAAACAATGTGCATGTTACATACATGCAGACCTTTCTGAGAATAGATAACAAAACATTCTTCCAATCTCCATCTTAATAAGTTACTTTTGTTAAAAAGTATTCAGTTATCATTAGAAACTTAAGATTCTTCCTTTTATTCCTCACCTAATATCATTCAATACATCTGTTTGGGAGCTTTTGGATTTGGAGACTGAATTGCATGTCAGACACCTTCTAACAGATATTCCATAGATTTTCAAAACATACATAGGCAGAGAATATGTTATATAAAATGCTCCTGGCAAAAGAACCCCTCTCATGCCACATCTGCCTTATGCACTCAAAACATTCTAGAAGCAACTTCTATCCCCTGCTCACATGGTATTAAGTGGCCTTGAACAAAACTCTTCACACGAGTAAGGGAAAAGAGGATTTGGCTAAAAGGACTGTGTTTGTTCATATGTTTTCAGTTAAAATAGTTTTCCCATAAAAAATGTAGCCAACTGAAAACTTACCTGATGAAAGAGAAAGGAAAAGGGACTTAAATCTTTGAATGATTAACTTTTACATCAATCTTGCCTTACCAAAGGAATCACATCAAGAAGAAACACCAGTAGTGTGCAGAGTTCTGAAATCGTAGGAGGACAGCTAACATTCTCAGTAGGGTATTTCATCTGCATGGATTTATTTCTGGCATTGAAAGAAAAAATGTGTCCTTTCAAAACAGATATGATATTTTTACATTTTTCCAGAATTTATTTAAATGATAAAAACCTAATCTTCTTTGTATTGACATCAATGTGAACTATACAAACCAACAAGGGAAGAGATTTGCTTCCTTCCCCTGCTACAATTAACTTAGAAGTTTTAGGTGAAGTCTTTTTTAAAGCTTATTTATTTTTATTGCATGAAGTTCCATGCATCTTAGAATCCTTTGATTGTGGCAGTCAAACATAACATTGCAGTATCCAAATCATGATATACACCATCTTCTTCTCTTTCTTAACGTTTATATTATGTATTAAGAAATATTACAAAGTAGACTGACTTATCTCACCTGACAAAATCCTCCATTATTAGTATGCAGGTACAGAAAAAAGGGGAAAAAAAGACCCTCTTGGGGCTTCACCTTCTGAAGATGAAGTTAAGAAATTCAGGAGCATAGCAGAGTGGCAACACATCATACTGATAACTACTACCTCATTTCAAGCAATAAGTAAAATATAGTTTGAATACTTAGATATTAGATTCAGAGCTCCCTCTACACCAGCAATATGAAAGTGAGATGCCTGCAGCCCCATCTGAACTGGTGCAGTCCAAAGGGCTGGACCAGCAATCAGGCGATAGCCAGTTTTAGCCCTAGAACCACACTGAAGCTGGTTCAATGCTCTAGTGTGGTTCCAAGGGCTGGGACCAATCATCAGCTCATTGTTGGTCTCAGCCCTGGGACTGCACTGGAATATCAAAAAACCTGCATGCAGTCCAGTTGTACACATGTTTTTTTAAGGTCCCAGCATACCATGACCTTGGGATCTGGGAGAAGTTCCCTGACCCCATGTGCCAGGGATGTTTTAAAGGTCCCGGTACATGGGGACCCTAGGATCAGGGAATCTCTCCCTGATACCAATGGCCCCATGCCTGGGATGTGCCAAGTGCCTTGCTCTGCAGCTCCCTGGGAGCTGGGCCTCACTTCTCAGCCTCCATGACAGCTAGAGGGCAAGGCAAGCACTGTGCTGGGGCACAGGGAGCCTCACAGCTCCCGGCTACCTGGCACCCTGGCCCAGCTGATGAACTCCCCTCCTCTCAACACCAGGAAAACAACAGTGTGAAGCCCCATGCAGGGTTTCATCACATAGTTCTCCTGTGTCAGAAGATTGACAGCTACCAACCTAATCCTCCCATTCAGCTGACATCCTGCTGAAAGGCAGGACTAAGCTACCATATGTTCAAGTCAAGGCAAAATGAAAACCAGCCACAAAAATATTACACAAAACATATAATATTTCTGTGGTTGGTTTCTCATTTTGTCATGCCATTAATTGCCTGAATGTGTGGCCAGGTTACTATTTATTGTGCGATTAACAAGTTAACTGCATCTTAACTGTAACGTCTGCTGGGACTTAGTATAAGACCGTGATATTGCTCTTACTCCTTCAATAAAAATATAAATTTCATGCTTCTTATTTCTGAGTTGTTTTCTAGAAAAAAACATAAGTAGTTGTACCGGAAGCCCAAATAATTGATTTAAACTTTAGATGGGTAAAATTGCTTCACATTTAACAAACTGCTTTATTTTGTTAGCTTGGGATCTAACTGTGCATCTCTTCCCCTAGTGTTGGTCATGGCACACGTATGTAAAATCTGTGACTAAAGTTTTTAGGGTTTTTTTACCCTGCTGTCATAATGCTTAAGGTGTTTGTTTAAAAAAATAACAAAACAAAAAACATTACTACCTGAAGCAGTCTTCAAAACATCTGGTCATGTAATCCCATAGAAAATCTGTACTTAAGGATGTGATCAACAAATTGACTGTTTTAACAATTTCTGAGGCATTTTTATTCTCTTTGATTGAACTGTAAGACACAGAAAAAGCAAAACAAAATCAGTGAAAACTAAATGCACATATGCAATTTTGGATTAACCAGTCTGGCTACTTACAGACCTTAAAAAACCCCCAAAATGGCACTTTAAATTCAGCATGCCCCTACACCAAGCCCAGTGCATGCCCAGAAGTGGTATTGTATTCGTTTGACCTGACTTGCCCAATGTCTGGGTAGATGGGGAGCTTCAGTGGGGCCTTTTTCTCACTTTTATCAACTATTAGATAAAAATGCTAAAAAGCCCTGCTGAAGCACATGGTCTATACAGATGCTGTAGAGCCAGGTTGAACTAATATGCTGCCTCTTCCAGTAAAGTGCTGTTGGTTTTGGTTTTTTTCAAGTCTGTCGGCAGCCTCTATCACTTAAAACTTGGCTTGAAAGATTATGAAGGTCAAAAATTTTAAAGATTAGCTTTATTTTCAAGGCAAAAATATTTCATCTGATTTGGAGATCTATAAACTTCAGAGTTCTGTCATTGGACATGCAAGTAATAAATCTGATATTATTACCCAGGAATCAAGGCAATGATATAAAATACACTTGGTTAGCAGAGAAGAATTCAGTGATCCTGAAGGAGAAGTCAAAGTAGGATATTCAAAACAGACCAATCATAATCAATCTTTCTTCCTTTCTTCAAAAATACAATTTAGTAGAATGTATGCTTCAGCAAACAAATGCAACTAAGATTACCAGAGATCCGGGTTTTTTGTTCACCATGGAAAAACGTAGTAAAATGCAGATTTTCTCATTTTAAGACAAAAAACACATTTTCTTATTCTAAGGAGAAAAATGCAGAAAATGGTGGGTTTCCCCATGCAGGCTGGCAGAGTTCCAGCCTGCAGGGGACTGGGGGGAACAAGAAGAGAGGGGGCATCATGTGCATATGGCAGCCAGGCAAGATGGAGAGCAGCTCTCACAGTTCCCTGCAGGTAAGTTGTGGGCAGAGGCAGGGGAAGGAGGTGGGGATTGAAGCCCCAGTAGTGAGGAAGGGAGTTAGGCAGGGATGAGGTTTGGAGGCGCTGTCCAGCCATAGTGGTGTGTAAGGCTTGGGGACTGGGGTCAGGGCAGAAATATGTGGCTACAGGACCCAGGTGGGGAGCTGGATGGAGCTGCAAGTGGCTTGTCTGAGGTGACAGCATGGGGGCTGGCTCCCCGCTGCTGTGTACACTCTCGGGGGGGGGCAGGTTGGGCACAGAGGGCATGTGCCCCCCAGATTTATGTGCGGGGTGGGGGCTGATGAGGGCTCACTGCTGCAGGCTTGGGGCTTCCCACACTGCTGGCCACCTCTGGGGGCATCTACAGGCCAGTGGGCAGGACCCAGCATGGCAGGGCAGGGTGGGGAGGCTTGGTGCTGCCACTGAGAGCCCTGTGCCGCCATGGTAAGGTGCCTCAGCAGCAGTGGGGTGAACAAGTCCATGCCACTGCCCCTGCTGCTGCTGGATGGGCAGGGGGCACTTTGGAATGGTGGTGTAGACCACTGGGAGGCCCCTGGGGAGGGGGGGAGCAAGGCAGGGAGCCCTGAACCCAAGGTAGACAGCTTGCATCTGCCCCTACCTACAGGCTCTGCTCCAGTGGTGCTGTCCACAGGGGAGGGGGAGCCACGCTCTGCACTCTGCTCCAGCAGAACAGCTGCTGCCTCCTGTGGGAGTAGGCAGTGGACCTGGGTCCCTGGCCCTGTAGCCCTTGCAGTCGGTGGCCTCCTCTGGCAGGCCTGGGGGGCTATGGGTGGAGAGTGAGGGGCAATGGCACAGGCAGGACACCGAGATATCATGGCTGCTCAGCACCACAAAGCTGTTGGCAGGGGCATGGGAGGAAGGTGTGGGGGAGACAGCTGCAGCTGGACCCGTGTCCTGGTGAGTAAAAGGGGCAAAGAAAGCTCCAATTTTCCATGATAAAAAACCCTAAGTCAAGTGCCAAAATGTATAGGTATTTATAATTTATTTTATTATAATGATTGAGGCACTGGTAGACTTCCAGATTGCTTTAAAATTGTAAATATATCAATAAAACATTGTGTTCAACTGATAGGCATATTTTAATATTATAAAAGCCTAAGTCTGTCTGTCTGTATGTCTGTTCATGATGCTTTATTTGTGCTCTGATTGGCTGACAGAAAAAGCCAATCAGAGTGCTCCAAGTGTGGGGGAGTGCCACCATGCTGGGATATTGGCTAGTGTATATGTATATATTACAGTTTCATTTTAATTGTGGGAAAATGTGGATTTTGGGTTTTTTAAATCAGAGTTTGCAATTTTTTTTCATCAGACAATTAGCAATTTTTAAACAGAGTGAAGCAGGATCCCTGAAGATTACTGAACAGATTACATGAGTAGCTAGGCTTTATTCTTAGTAGTTTCAACTATTAACAGGTACAAGTTAAAGCATACCTTGTAAGTATGTTGCCACTTTGACTGTAGCTAAGTTTAAGGTCAGAACCCAATGCATCCTTGCAATAGGAATAAAAGGCTCTAATCACTTCAAGGAACAAATCCCCAACAACTGGTGGCCCTGCAATCAAAGGCAAAATAAATCCAGCGATTACTCCAAAATAGTTCCTGTACTAAACAGTTACAAGCTTTTAATCCACTACGGAACTTTTAAAGGCGAGTGAAAAACAGCACTGTTGTTACTCATGTAAAATACTGGAATGAGGATATTTTCTGTGATGTTATAAACTACTATCTGGGTTTCCATGGTAAGATGACAAATCTACATACAAGATTAAAATTTTACTTTATCCACTGTAGTAAATTAAAATGGGAGATTTCTGTAGGTCACAGCTGGGCCGACTATTTATTATACGTATCGCTTCAGAAGACTGCAGTATACTTTTTTTATGAATGCCTGGATTGTTTTTGTCACTTCAGCTATTTATATAAAAGCATATCAGTGACAATGTGAACATACAGCCTAGCCTGCCTGTGCAACAGGATAAGTTTGCTGACAAACCACAATAGCCCAGATTTAGTAAGAAAACATTTAGATGAGTTCTCAGTGCAAACGTGACAGTGACATCTGACATGTACATACACTGGAAAAGCTGATAGCTAAGGAACAGGAAACTCATGTGCCTGACTGTATTAGGATCACTTTTATGAACGGAGAAAAAAAGTTTAAGCAAGGAAAAAACAAAAAGGATTATACGTATTGTAAGGGAGATAACAATACTGCTGAAGATCAGGCCTAACCCAGTTCAGCTCTTCTTTAACTTGGTTTCAGCTGTAAGTTAATTTTTTGGTTTGTGACTAAGAGACCCTTAAAAAAAGAATGATTTATTTAGGATAAAACAATTTTTGTTAAAAACAGAACTATTTTCATTTTGGTGTTTTTAACCCTTTTTGATTAAAAATATACAAGAGATTTTGAAATGAAAAAAGTTAAAATTAACCATCTCTAGTTTTCCAAAATTGCCTCTGTTTTTTCAAGCAGAGGTTATTCATTAAATTCATCAACAGCTTTGTCTGTTCAGAAATTGAATTTGGGCTAATAACTATTTTAAAAAATCACTTCGCTCCACTTCCATGTGCTCAGCTCTTGTTCTCAGTGGTAAGACCAGGATCTAAGATCGAGCCAAGAGCCTCAAGAGGTCATATGCTGTGTGTTTCATTAATTATCTATTTTTTAATTCATAATATATTTGTTTTGAAGTTAAAATGACCTCTGATTCACATTACCTTAAGGCTCAAGAGTTTGTATGGTGTACTTTTTGGATATTACCATGAAATAAGAATAATCTTTATTCTGTTGTTCAGATGAACACTGGTTCTTACCAAAATAAAAATTATGTCTTTAAGGTTGCTGCCATAATACAGCCAGCAACTCTTTTCTAAGTGAAGACATTAAAACATTTGATAACTCCAATGGCCTTGTATAACAATTTCTCCCATCAGTAGCTTTTTAATTTGTAAAAATAAATTAACAGTTACAAGAGACTGTACTTGCACCTGCCTTATCATTTTAAATAGGGGTGCTCAAACTTTTGGTCCAGAGGTCTGGATGAGTGGTATAGGGCTGGTTTGAGGGCTGGATGGAGCCCCATACTACACACTGTAGTGTGCCTGGCCATGTTATCCATCCCATGGAGTTTCCCACAGGTCTGGAAATTTAGCAGCAGGCAAGTGGCAATTAGCGGCCACTGCTCCTCGGCTGCAAAATTTTCCAACTGTGGAGAGCCCAGCTGGCTGGAAGACATGACTCTGCAGGTCAAATCTGGCCCGTGGTTTGGGGGTTGACAACTCCTGATTTACAGCATTTAATTAACAAGAGGCATTTCTCTTAAGAAAAAAAACAAACACTCTTTTACAGCCTGTTTCAAAATAAATTGTCATTATTGAATAGGTGTCTTATTTTGTCTAATCAAGCAGCTGAGGAAGTATTATTCCCACTCCTTTAGAGACAAACACTAAGTGCCTTGAAAATCTGCATAACAATTCTTTTCACTTGGTAAATAACAGGCACTTACATCCTGGTTTTTCATAAGGATGTATTGAAGGATTTGTAAAAAAAGCAGGGAAAATGAATTTAGAGAAGCAAACAGAGAAGTCTCCCATTTCTCCCAGTAGAAAAGTATTTCCCAGTGAAGGAAATATGAGGATTTTACCAGAAACTGTCACTGAAATATTTACTTAATATATGAATTTACAGCCCCCCCTCCAGACCCCTTCCAGCCTGGCAGATGATTAGCTGAGAGGCAAAAATCATGGCAAAAATAAGAAAGAGCAGAAATGGTGCTGCTTGCTGCAGGATGCCAGTACACTTTTCGTACGCCACAGAAAAACATGGTTTCTGGGGTCTTCCATGGTAAATGGAAAGCTAAGATCCTTGGTGATTGTAACAGGGGGCCTTCTCAGGGCCGATCCACCTCTGGCCCACCCACCTGTTCCTGGACTAACCGCCTGCCTCACTCGCCTGCCAGACTGTTGTTTCATAATTGGTTCTAATTAGGCAGGAGGCTGCCCATTTTTGCCCTGATGCCAGAGGGTGCTCTCTGCGGCTCCAATCCTCCCCTGCACTGCAGCCCAAGCCTTACAAATGGCATCCAGGTGACACTACGATGCCAGCCTACAGCCAGACCAAGCTTAGCACTCTCACTGCCAGGCCTCATTCATACACACACTCATACCACCCTCTGAATATGGCCTCTAATGCTCATCTCTTTCACGCATTGACAACTTATACTGCCCTGCTCCGTCTTGGAGTGGCCCCCTTAGGCCATAGGCTTTATCTAGTGCACACCTTGGGTGACAGATGTACCGTCTTTTGGGCCTCTCCTGCAACCCTCACTGGGGTAGTGGCCAGCCAGTTACCCAACCTGGGTCAAACTTGCCCTGGCCCCTCCCAACTCTACAGTGATGACCAGAATGTTGAACAGGAAACAGTAAGAATAATAGTTTGCCAACCTCTAGAAGAGGTATACAGCCTGTTAAAGGGGCTGTGGACTGAAGAATACAAAGGCCAAAGAAAAGATCTAACCATAAACAGAACTGAAATATTTTGGGTTGCAGATCAAGCAAAATATAGAGGCTGGAGCAGATGGCTGCTTCCCCATACAGGGCTTCAGGGCTGTAATCTGAGGAAGACAAGTGGCTGCCCCATACAGATAGGGAAGAGAAAGTCCATGACAGGTCAAGCCCTCATTGCAGCATAAGTCCCACACAATGCATGTCAGTAGTGGCAGCTGTTACCTATTTCAGGTTTATCAAGGAGACTGAGCAGAATCCGGAAAGGTTTGAGATATGCTTGATACCGTTCTTCTAAGTCAGACTCTGAAAACTTCTGATGCAGTATTTCAGTCAAACTCTATTAAAAAGAAAAATATCAAAACATTACATCTAGGACAGGTACCATCATGTTTATAGGTTTAGGTCTTCCTCGATGCTCGTTTCTTATATTAGGTGCTGAATACAGTCAGACCTTGATTATTCAAGATGGACACAGACTGAAGTGGGTTGGATAATCAAAAGAAATTCAATTTAAGTTAATATGCATTCAGGAGTCATAACTGTTCTGTACAAAGAAGATTTTTAAATAACTCAGATGTTAACATCTTTTGACAGACCATCAGTTTTCCCCAGTAGAAGAAATATAGCATAGTGACATTCAGACAGAAGAGACAAAATAATGATCTCCTCTTCTCCACTATGTTTCAAGAGTAGAGGTCTCAAAAGACATAATAAACAGTTTGAACAATTAGAGAAACAGTTTGTTCTGAAGTTTAGCATGGATTATAATAATCGTATGTAGATTAAAACCAACCTCAACTAAAAGATCTTTGGAGTATTTCCCAAAGAAATAGATGGCATGATCTTCAGAAGCTGTGGAATCTGGAGCAAAAGTACCTCCTTTAATATCAGAGCCTAAAAGTTAAATAAACCCAACATGAGCACAGAAAATAATGACACAATTTACAGGCTACATTCATACATAATTTGCAGGAGTACTGCAAACAAATTTTATTAATTCATCATTATTAACTTGTGTTTTGTTTTAAATATAGTCTATAATCCAATCCAGGCCAAGTGACTGTATAAATGTGCATTTGTGTGAAACCCAAGGCCAAGTTAACCAAATCTTTCCCTGATTTATCAGTGTGACCAACCTGCATGGTGGTAAGAAACAGGAAAAGCCCCTTCAAACCCTACCTGAAGTATGTTTTGGATTGGGTGAACAAGGAGAGGTCTTTGAAGTTATTGTTTTTCTTGACCACCCTCCCACTACACTAAATATTCTGCCCCCCCCCCCCCGCATCCAGGCCCACTCCTCCTTCCCTCCTGCTGCTTGGGGTCTCAGCCCACTCCCCCCTCCCTGCCGCAGGGGGAGAACCAGACCCAAGGGTGGGGAGAAGCCAGGCCACCATGGCGCCGGGGGCGGGGGGGTGAGCAGTGGGCCTGGGGCAACCTGGCAGCGGTGTGGGGTCAGGAGGAGCAGGCTTGGGGCTGATTTGGGGGAGCGGAAGTGGGGGAGGAGTGGGCCCAGGCCCAACAGGAGGAGGTGGCTTGCTCCTCCCCTCCCCCCACAGCTGCTGTGTTGGGCGGAGCTAGGCTGGGCCCACTGGCCACCCCCCCGCCCCCCACTGCCATGGTGGCCTAGCTTTTCCCCTGGCTCAGGCTTGCTCCCTGCAGCCCCAGTGTCAGGCCCAGGCCCAGGCCTCCCGTGGCCCCACCGTAACCACTGACGCCACGGCATGCCCACTCCCCCCCACGTCAGGCCTACTCAGGGACAGAAGAAGCGGACTCAGGACTAACAGGGGGAGGAGGACCACTCCTTCCCACCCCCAGCTGCTCCCATGGCCGCATTGGGCTGGGCCCGCTGCTCCCCTCCCCTCCCCTCCCCTCCTGGCATGGTGGGCTGGCTTATCCCCGACTTGGGCCCACTCCCACCCCCCCTCGGCATTGGGCCCAGGCCTACTCCCCACTGCTCCGTCCCCTGTGTCCCTACCATCATGGCAGGGGGCTGCCTTCTGTCAGAACATTTCTTCATGCTCTGATTGACTTTGTCAGAGCACAAATAAAGTGTTACGGACAGACAGATTTAGGCTTTTATAATATTAGAATTACTACGACTCTTCAAGCTCCCGATAGTTTTGGGACTGCTCCAAATTATCTGCAGGACGTGGCACTGCAATACCAATAGATAACCAGCAACCCTAAAACTAAGTAGTCTTCCAAATGAAGATATCCACTGAGATAGTAACTATCAATATAGCTTGTTCAACAGGCTATTTTATGTTGTGTAACCTGAATATTAGGGCTGTGCAAAGCTTGGGGTCTGGGGTCTCCACTGATTTGATTTGGCAGGGATTTGGCAGCCGAATCCCTGAATCGAATCGGAGCCCTCTAAATTGATTTGGACAGATTTGACGATTCAGTCATAGACACAGCTGTAAATGTTTTTTCTACATACCTCAAGGTACCAGGCGGGTCATGATCGCTGAGATGCTGGGGCAGAAGGACCATCCCATGGCAGTGAGGTGGGGGGGGAGGGCCAGCATGCTCAGAGGCAGACCTGGAAGTGGACCAGAAGCATTTCCAGTCCGCTTCCAGGTCCACCACAGAGTATGCGGGGGACCCCCCCCCCCCCCACCTCTG
>NW_017729032.1:214288439-214300283 GCF_001723915.1 Gavialis gangeticus
CCTCTGCGACTGGTGGCTCCTGAGTTTGGGGGGGCACCCGAGGTCTCCCCATGGCTGATTGTAGAGCGAGGTGTGGGAGGGGGGTCCACTGCCAAGCACACAGGGGCGGGGGGGGGCTGTGCTCCTATGGGACGCTCCATTCACCCCACCATCTCAGCGTTCACGAGCCACCTGGTACATTGAGGTATGTAGAAAAAACATTTAAAGCTGTGTCTATGACCGAATCGCTGAATCTCCGAATCATCTGAATCTGAAGATTTAATGCTTTGGCTGAATCGAGTTGGGACAATGACCTGGACCAATTAACTGAATCACTGTCCCCCAAATCAGGCCGAATCCAAATCGAATACGACCCACTTTGCACACCCCTACTGAATATCACTTTTCCCATTTTAACTGGCTTAGCTATATCGATTTTGTTCTCATGCTCAAAACCTGAAGCCAACTCGCAAATCATCTGAGCATGGCTCACATGACCCAGTCTGAAAAATACATCAGCAGAGCATCACTGCAGATACTCAAGTTTTATGGAATGCAAGTCAAGTTTTAAAGACCAAAAAGAACGTACATTTCTGGTGCAAGAAGAGGGGTGTATCTTATCTGGGTAAAATTATCCCTTGAATTAGTTAGGAAACAAACTGAGAATTAATTCCAAGTTGGTATATGAGAAATTTACCAGACACGTTACAATTTAAGATGACAGAATTAACTACAGTTTATTAACAGAAAAAGTAATACTTGCATGATGGAGCATTCAAATATAAAAATGCTGTCACTGATGAGCAAAATGAAGTAGGATTTTCTATTTTGTCATGATTTTATGATTTCTGGAAAGTATGACTTTTTTTTTAAACATGGAAAAATACAATTAGTGGTGTAAACCAAAAGTCACTGTACCTAATAACCATGCGTATAATCTTCTATTTAGGGACATGTCTCTTCTCAAGAGTGTGTGAGTAGCTGCTGATAGGATATGAACTATGTCAGACCTGAGCAGTGGAACAGCACTTTCATTGCAGTCCTACACAAAAGAAGAAAAAATTAAAAAGGGCAAATGTAGCTGTATGATCTCTCTGAAAGAGATCGCACTTGCTAATTTCTAAAGGTTATAGAAAAAAATTTCAGGCACAAACTGGAAAGCTATGCTAAGAGTGCTAGTGTAATAAAGGAAAATAAGGACAACCCATTACCATTATGGGATTTGTAACTTAGAATCTGTCAGGAGACAGATTAGATGGTGAATCTACTGATTCACGCACTAAATACATGTTTTCATAGGCTCTTTGTAAATATTTTAGTTTAGTCCAGACAACCCTGAATACTTGACTTCTATGTAGAAAAACATTTAGTTACCCAGGCCTGAATACTTCATGTTGTAGCAGAAGGTAAGCGTGCAATTAAAAACAATGTCCCATCGCTAATGTTTGGGCTCTTTGTAGAAGGAAAATTAGCTGAGAATTCTGCTGAAGTCAATGGCAAAACTCAGATAGATTTTGATTGTCCCTAGAGGGTGAAAAAAACCTGGCACAGTTTTAGAGAAATGTCTAGATAGTGTAGTTTTTTATAAAGAGCTTCCCCCAATAAAATGCAGTTATCTTAGCATTCAAAGGATTCTCTTACCAAAGAAGTATAAAATGGGAAAAAGAAGAGAACCACTTCTAACGTGTTTCTTTGCACAAGAACATTTGAATCCAATACTGCCACACACAATGCTTTTACCTGTAGTATGAAGAAAAAAAGGACAATGTTATTTTACTTAACATTTTTCTCATTACCCAAGTTACAAGGCTTGTTAACAGCTATCAAATATTTGAAGTATTTTAAACAGAAACAAAATCAGTACCTTATTTGAAAAGCATGAAAATATGAATGTTTAAAATGATTGTCCTTCTAACAGGAAGAGACCCTGAACAGTTTCTAACAATTTTTCATATATATGTGACAGCATACTTGGGTTTGCTGAACTCTGGAATGTAAGTATAAGCAGTGACAGTGTTAGACATCAGAAAGATTCAGAAGATGCAGGTATTGGTCTGTCATTCTATTATTCTAGTAATAGAGGGAGAAGGAGAGGGAAAGGGAGAGAGGGAGAGGGATGCAATTTGTTTCCATTTAGGCAAAAGACACAAAATGGAGGGGAGCTTTTTCTCAGGTTTGCCGAGGCAGGGTTTTGTGGTGCTGTTTTAAACACTGACAAGGCTCCAAGTACTGCAAAAGAACACCTTTGTATGTACAGTAAAAGCTCTATTATCTGGCATCCCCTGGGAATGGGGGATGCCGGTTAATCAAATATTCTGGTTAATCAAACGTGCGCTGTCTGGTGCACTTCCCAGCGTCAGTGTGCTGGGGAAGAGGGAGAGGGGCCCTGCACAGGCTGCTTTGCCTCACACAGGCTGTTTTGCCCTGGGTCATAGGCTGAAAAGGTGGTGAAAAAAAACTCAGCTCGTGGTGGTGAAACGGGAAGTCCCCCAGAAGTGGTACTTCTGGTTTCACTTTTGCCATGTCCCTCAGATGCCAGTTAATAGAGTTTTCCGGCTAGTGAAGTACTGGTTAACACAGCTTTTGCTGTATTAAAAATCTTAATTATAATATCTGACATACAGTGAAAAATTTTGACATTCTATCCTTAAACACAAAAGGCAACAAAATAAAGGAGGGCACATTGGCTTTATTTTTAATTTCTCATCTTTTCTGGTTTAGGCCAAGTCAGTTTCTTAAGACTGTATTATGTACTTGTGATTTCAAAAGAAACAGCAGTCTATTGTAACTTCAGAAGCTTGGGCTGTTGGGCATTAAGTTACAAATTACAAAGGACATGTCACTCTTGGACAGTTCTCACTTGTACACCTCTTTCCTACCTATTTTCTATTTTTCGTTTTATGTCTTCCTTTTTTGGAGCTGAGAAATATAAAGATTCTCACCTCCCTTACCTAAGCACTTCTGGACAACAGGTAGGGAGTTATCCTGTTTGCAGAGAATAATCACTTCACTAAGCATAAGAATGTGCTGGTAAATCAGCATCACTTCTCCTCACCATCATCATTTTTTAAATGTGCATAATCTGATGATGCTTGTTTCCAATTGTTTGTACAGTATCTAACACAATAGGGCCCCAGCAGTGACTGGAGCTTTGGGTCATGACTGCAATGCAAGAATAAAGAGGGTTAAATTAGGTTTACTCAAACAAAAAAAACCCCATCCCATTCATTCCTTATTTTAAATTACCTAGAAAAGTCTTACACCTGGGAAAAAATTCTGCAGGTGCTATGGTCATTCTTACAATTTTTGGTCAGCATGTAGAGGCATGTTCCACTGTTATAACTGTAGCTGAGATTGTCCATAACCTTATCTCCTGAAGTAATTTTTCTCACCTTTGAAAAGCCTTTTGCAGTTAAGTTGTACCAAGAAAGACAGGGATTTCTTAGTATTATGGTAGCAAAGACTATCCCACTAGGGGTGTAATGAACTTACTGTGAGCTTATAATCAGTCCCCAGCATGTACTTCTGCTGTTTTCCAGACAACTCTCTGTTGATATGATTGACAACAAAGAGAGAAGCCGGTAGCCTTACTGAAGGGCTGGCCAGGACACTGCCCCAGAGAGCAGCATAAAACATTTCTTTTCCTATTAATAAAGACAGCTTCACCAGCAAAGCATCAGTCCTGTAAGAAATATTGCATGAGAAGCAAATTTTATTTTGTTAATCCATTAACTACTACCACACAATTGTATAATACAATTCAAATGTAATAGAACCAATATTTCTGGATTGTAGGTAACAGAGTTTTTAATATATCCTCTCCCTTTTGCTTTCATACTTAGCATTGCCCTTTCCATGTTGATTTTGCCACAACGTTCTGTTTTACAATTCAAGTATTTATTTATTTTTTACCACTGTACACAATAAAACAAAATATTCCATCTACTTTGTGGGGACTTCCCCAAAATAACTCCTTAAGTAATATGCTTATACTCACTAATATAGCAGTTCTAAACCAGCTGAGGTGGAAGAATTTCTACCTATACCATTTGATGACTTTTGCAGAATTAGGATAATGTTATCCATTCTGACTATCAAAGCATTTCTTTTATCCTTATTTTGTATATTTCACATGAAACAAGTGACTTCACACATGTCCATGTCTTTCAATGTTTGCACAGTAGCTCAAATACAATATAAATATTGCTTGATATGAAATTTTCATAGTCTACAAATTAGTGGTACATGCTAAATGATCAGGCTCAACACCTAGAATAGGAAGACTCAGAAATGCACTTTAAATATCTAAATATTTGAGTGACTTGTGGTATTTTTTCTCACCACACTATTACTTCTTACTCCAAGAAGCATGAAAGCCTCCTTCATCTTTAACTTGGTCTTCAGTTAATACTGCATAAGGAATTTAATGCTTTATTCTACTCTATCATGTGACTGTCAAAAGTGAAAAGATTTTAGTCAATAAAATAAATCTAACTCTGAATGCATGCCAGAATGGGTTTTTTAATATATCATTACTTTTGCACAACTCAATACAGCCATCAGTATGTGAGTTGCTTTCTAATTCTACTCATGCATAAATAGAATTATTAACTAAATTTTTATGCCAAAATCTTTATTACTGAGACAGAAAGCACTTAAACTGACTTTCAGATTCTAGGATCAGTTTACTAAGCTGGCAGCTGGAAGCTATCCCATTTTTATTGTACTTGTGAATTGAGCAGATATGCTTTGTACGTGATAAAATGGCTGTGTGTGATCTCATATATTTGTGTGTCCATTTTTCAGAGTGACCTTTCCTAGTAACCTCTACAGTTAAAACAGTTTGATTTCAACAGACCTTCCCTGATTTACCTCCTCTAAAATTAGATTTTTGTATTCTATTATTTGAGAAGGGAAAAGCTGCATCTGAAACTGAGAAAGCAGGGAAGATTGCTTGGGGGATTATTTATTTTTCTTTGTCTTATGAAGGATTTTTTCCTTTTGTGTTATGCCTTCAAAACTTTATATATTTTTTTTTAATGTGAACTTTTATGAATGTTCATGCCCGATACATAATATGGCCTCTACCAGGAATGATGGAGATGCTAAACCAACGGTGGGAGTATTTAAAAAAGTGTTTAGGTTAGACCCTGCCCATGATGCATCTGAATTAAAAAATAAATTAAGAATAACTTGCTTGAAAGAGTTTCATCTACCATTCTAACATCACAAAGATTATTATAACTGAGAAGCTACATAAAAAATATTTTCTCTGGTTTTGTGCATTTCACAACACCTTGTAATATTGCTTAATTTCAGTGTTTCATTACAAAATATTTCACAGTGGCAAGTGATCCCCTGTTTGCTAAAGAGGAGGAAAAATAAATAAATAAAAAAATTAAGAAAGTGTGATTATACAGCCACATAGGTTGGCAGGGTATTTGGGGATTTGTATAAGATTGAAAACTACTGTTTACTCATTACTTTTAGCTGCGGTCAGTTTTGAGGATGTAGAAACCTTTTAAAATTTCAATTATAAGATACAGATTTGGATCTGAATAAAAGAAGTGGTATCAGAATGAAAGCGTGCCAATATCATTCTGCCTAATGAAATGTTCACATATTTGTGCAACAGTGGTAGAAAAGGTATCTTACCTTATAAAGGTATATTAGCTCTGAATTTAACGCTGAAAGTTATTTACCACTAATGAACAAATACAACTTGTCCTTGCCCACTTATGGCAACTGATGGTAACTCTTTAAAGCTTTTCTGAAGTGTTGACTAGACTGTTTTGCAAAAACAAACAAACAAACCCAAACCAATAAGCTAAACAGAACACACTTAATCAAAAGACTTAGACTCCCATTGATTTGAAAATTAAATCATTACAATGGGAAGAGAAAAAATACACCAAATAAGCAAACTTAATTGTATATACCAAACCCATGCTAAGTCACTGTCAAGGTCAATAATGTACTTAATGAAAGAATGGTGCAATTCTTGTAAAAGGGGTTTCACAAAATAGTTCTGTCACAACTACTATGAATTAATTGAAGTACAAGCATTACATAATCAAAAGAACAGTGACTAAGGGGTTAGAAATAGCACAATTATCAATGCAACCAGGACCGCATGGTAGCGATCTATTATGGAAAGTCTGAAAATTAGCTTGAAATGCACAGAACTAAGTGTACTCTTCCTCCTAAATTGTAAGATTTAAAAGAGTTTATCAATAGTCAAGAATTCAATTCAAATTTGGGAAGTGGTGTGTCACCTTGCTGTATTTATTCTATTATGCATTATTACTAACATGGCCTCATGCAATCTGTTTTTTGATTTCCTTCTTCTAACAAAGCTATTTTGTGGTTTCTTTTTAGAGCTCTCATCCCTCCCTTCCTCCAGTTCCTTCTATACTACAGGCATCTTATCCAATCTCAACTCTCTTTCCACTTTTGTATCTTTCAGGTCCCATCCCTCAGAAGCCTTGTTTCAGGTACTTTTTTTTATGGATAAGGTCTGCTGAAATGGGTTCCTCTACAAGTCATATGGGAAGTGACCCAATATTTATTTTAAAGTTTTAAAGTAATATTTGCAAGCACACCTGTCATAAATTTCTGAGCCCTCCTCCAATCCAGGCAGTAGTCCAGTTATAAAGGCTTGAAGACTTGGCAACAGGGACCTTTGCAGAGGAAGAAAATACTTTTCATACAGACCAAGAAGAACGGGTCTCACTGACATTGCTGCATTTGCCAACAGGGGAAACAAGCCTGAGCTTTAAAAGAAAGAGGTTCAACCATGTAAAACAAGAAAACAACAATTTAAGACATTTTATTAAGCCTGAGTTTTTAAAGAACTATTTACCTGTACAGGAACAAGTCTTTGGCAAGCCATTTTGTCCCAATAATTTTAAAGATTATTTCATATGTTTCTAGTGCCTTTAAATGTACTCCACTAGGTAAAGCTGGATGTAAACACTGAGATAATCGCTTACTGATAATCAAACGCCTTGGCAAGAGAGAGTATTTCAGGTTACTCTGAAGAGCCTATAAAGGGCGAGAGTAACAGCAAAGTTATGGTTTCCAACATTAGTCAACATTCTTACTGGATGTACAGCTTTGTGCTAGAAACTTTACAAGGAAATATTAAATAAGGCATTCAAAAATTTACTCCACAAATGCACTGTGTTAGATTAACAGTGACCTACAAACTTGGTATGAAAGCTGAAGCATTGGTTTTTAGGTGTAACCAGGCTAGGGACTGAGTGGAATGAAAACGATCTCAGCTCTCAAGGGCTGAAAACGGAGAGAGTGTTCAGTTGCCCTTTGTTAGCAAAGTGTGAAATGACAAAAAAGAAAAAAAAACAACCTTGGGTTAACAGAGTCCAGACCCAAGAATAATGGACAATGACACTGAGTATGGCAACCCTTGAAGACCGTTACTGTAATAATCATTACTACTGTATCTTCTCCCTAGAATGAAATCTGTGAAAACCATCTTGCTATAAATCTTGTAAGAAAAAAGGATCAGGGAGGGAGAGATGGTAAAGAAGGAATAAATAAAAAACATACTGCCTGTAGACCAACCATTTATGGAAAATAAAATTCACTGCTTTCCACTGGAAAGAAAGATGATTCCTTAGTAATAAGCATAGAACTGCCCTGGATTTGCAGCAAGAGAAATGAAACAATGCACTTTAATTCAACAGTATATTAGTTTTATATCCATGCCATATGTAAACTTCATTTTACTAACTAATGTACAGACCCTGTTACCAAACTATCCCCAGATCTGCTGTAGTTTAGAGAAGAATCAGCTCTAGAAAAATGAGAATAGGAGCCAGGTTTTCATGGCAGGTTCAGTTTAGGCTTACATCCAGAAGCTAGGCACATTGGCACTTTTCCAAAAGAGGCTATATCCATATCCTACATACTATAAATTCATTTATCTTAAAAAAAGCTTCTCATTCTTTTGACAGAAGAAAACCTTCAAAAACAAGAGTCACGTGTAAACTAACACAGTGCAAGTTGGCCAAGTCTGCAGGCAGACTAGGTAGAAAACATATGCAGGATGTACTTATTTCCTGTACAGATCAAAGGATGGCTAACTCTGGGGTTTAAAGAATTTGAATACTAACATTTAACTTTTACAGCTGATTCAAATATGCATGAAAAGGTAGGAACTATCACATTGATGTGATTGGCATAATCTACTGTTAACACACTTCAACTTAGGTTAACTGGCCTTTGGGAAACCATATGGATTTCCTCCCTCTCCCCCCAGTATCCTTCTTACAGGTTGGTCCCTTTCACTAGATGTGCTACACCTGGAAGGTAATGAAGCCCATGAAGATTCAGAGCAGTCTCATGTAAATGGAATGGACTACTAAGTTACATCCTGAAATATATACTGAAAAATTCATCTTGTAAAAACAATTCACTTACTGAAAAATAATTGTAAGGATATGACACCTGGAGTATAGAAGTTATTACAATCTTAAATCCAAGAGAGAATCTTTTTTACAACATAGCTAAACTTTACAAAACTGAAGGAGGGTCCATTTATGAAATTTATCCTTCAAATTTTAAATTAATTTAGCAATATTTACAGAAATAGAATCAAGACCTGCTTGAAAAGATGGACTTTGTGAAAGTATACCAACCAATCCAAACAGAGTAATTCACACACCCTAAATTCACATACTTGGTTTGTTTACTTTGAACTTTAACTCAGAAGGAACATACACACACACAAGCTGCATATATCTTTTTGCTCCAAACTGCTCAAGACAAATACCATAAGATTTTATCAGTTCATTTAAATTTGACTAAGCATACATGACAGCATGCTCTACTTAGTAAACACAGAACAATTTGATATATTGCAGGAAAAATTTCCTCTTACACAGCATGTCCTTTGCACAAATTCCTCTCCCTAAAATCTGCAGATTATTGGCACTCTGCTATACTGGTGGAAAAATAGACACACCATACAGCACATAACTGAACAGAATACTACAGTCATAAGAGCAAAAAAGACAAAAGAAAAGTGGGGAAGGAGGAAGTATTTATCTTGCACAACATGGCAGCCCAAAATTGTCCAGATTTTGAGACAAGATCAACAGGTACTTAAAGTGTATCATATCTTCGATTTGCCAAGCATCCTGGAATTCCTAAAGAATAACAGAGCAGCTCTATGCCAAATTTCTGCCCAGCAAGTACACTCAGAAGAAGGGGTTTTCAATTGGCTCTAGCTTCAAATGGGGACTGCTTAATATCAGTTAACTTATGAAATAAATTTTGAAGGTTCTGAGTCATCTTAGACAAAGCACACATTAAATTCAAACCCAGTGTTCACCCCATGCAGACTTCCTCCCTTCCCACCAAACTGAAATAAATTTTGAGATTAAATCACTTCTTGAAAATGGAAGACCTTCCCACACTCTGGACAGTCACTCTGTATATTCCCTTCCACCCATCTTTACCTCATAAGCATTCAACAAAAGTACTCCATCCAACTTGGATATTAGCAAACAACATGAGAACCCATATGCTACTAGTTGAAAATTACCCTCATCATCCAGTAAATAAAAAGTGCTTTGAAAACAGATTCAGGCATGCCCTAGAACAGGGGTGCTGATTCCCTGGCCTGTGGGCCAGATGTGGCCTGTGGGATTTCCCAAAGGTCTTTGGGGAACCCTGTGGGTTGTGGCCCTGCAGGGCAGCATGGGGCCCAATCATGCAGGGCTAGGTGGGGGAAGTGCTGGGCCCTAAAGCCCAATTCTAGCATGCAGGGCTGGGCAGGGACTTGGGGCTGATCCCAGTGCACAGGGCTGGGCAAGGGCAGCAGAGCCCCAGGCCCAATCCCAGCATGTGGAGCTGGGCCAAGGGTGGCAGAGGACCCAATCCAACCCATAGACTAGGCCCACACCATTCATCTGGCCCATGGGGCCAAAACCTTGAACGCTACTACTCTAAAACAGTGGTTCTCAACCTTTTTCACACTGGGACCCATTAGCATAACTATCAGCTTGCCATAACCCACACCCTCCTGGTCTCCCTACCCCATTCCCCTCCAGCCCCTTCCCTCCCTCCCTCTTCTGCTGCTTTAGGCTGCCCTGCTGTGTGCCCGTTATGCCCCTGCGCTGTGTGCTGGCTCCATGCAGCCTTGCAGAGTCCTTCAGACCTCCCCAAGACCCTTTAAAATCTTCTTGCCACCCACTTGTGGGTTGCAAGGCATGGGTTGAGAAACACTGCTCTAGAATATTAGAAGGGTGTGGTCTCACTATGGTTTCAGAGGAATGGGTGTGAAGCCCTGCTCTAAACTCATGCCAAAAGCCACTCCCAGTCAACTCAGCTGGTACCTAGGCATTCAGACCAGACAGTCTGACATAACGTTAGCTGTATCACTTGCTAATGTGCTTTGGGCTCCAGAAATTGGCATGCCTTAACCACAATGCCCTTCTATGCTCATGGGAACTCTGTCAAGTCACAGTTCCATAAAAGGTCCAAACTATCTGGTACTCAGGTCTCTGATGCACATTATATTTAGAAGCACGATAAACAGGTTAATCGTGCCTTAAACAGTAACCTAGCCATGTACTATAGTCAATTTAAGATGCAATAATACAGTTAAACCACAAAGTTGTTCCACTTCTAATGCATAACAACTTTGTGACTCATTTGTATCATGCTTTTAATTGAATGTGTGGCCAGCTGGGAATGACCATGATGCACCCTGACACTCCAGGTCCCAGGACACAGCCATTCCAGCAGCCCAATCCCAGAATCCCTGTGCACTGGGACCTTTAAAACCACGTATGCCACCCAACTAAGCAGGTTCCTCCTGCACTGAAAAATAACACACGTTACGGATCAAATCCCTTGGTCTGAAAATTGCACATCCTGCCATGCCTAGCAGGAGATGCGATTGTTGGCATCATGGATTATACCCCATGATGCCTTAAACTGAATGTCTGTCACGGTCCCCAAAATCAATGATTTAACCACCATGCATCTTTTGCAAAATTGCAGAACTTATTCTTTAGATACGGAAATAATTATCTGAAATAATTGAAAAAAATAACTCCATTAATTAGCTCATGAATTAAGTTAAAAGGGCTAATTTAAGGAATGTCAGACCCTTTGTCAGGCCTAATGCAATCTCAGAATAAAATGAGGCATGTAAACTAACTTCACAGAGCAGAAAGCAAATCTAAGGTTTAAAGAATCAAGTTACAACAACTGGCCAACCCTTGCTTCCAGTACTTGAGAATACATGCAGTCTAACCGTCAGTAAACTACAGATACAGTTGCTCAAGCTCCCCCTTATCCCACAAACAACTGTTCAAATTACTGGTTTTGTTGAGGTGCAGTAGAGTCTTAAGCTTTATTGACCACACGCTTAAAGACAAACTTCTCAGATCATAGAATCAGAGAAAATTAGGGTTGGAAGGGACTTCAGGAGGTCATTTCATTGAATACCCTGCTCAAAGCAAGACCATCCCTAACTAGATCATCCCAGCCAAGGCTTTGTCTACCTGGTCTTAAAAACCTTTAAGGATGGAGATTCCACCACCTCTCTGGGTAACCTGTTCCAACGTTTACTACTCTCCTTGTAAGATAGTTTTTCCTAATATCTAACCTAAACTTCCCTGTAACTTGAGACTGTTGCTCCTTGTTCTGTCATCTGCCACCACTGAAAACAGTTTAGCTCCATCCTTTTTGGAACCACTCTTCAGGCAGTTGAAGGTTGCTATTTAAATCCCCCCTCCATCTTCTTTTCTCCCTACTAAATAAGCCTAGTTCCCTCAGCTTCTCCTCATATGCATAGGCGATGCGTGGCCCCTTGAGGCTGGGGGGGGGGGG
>NW_017729032.1:214300913-214311104 GCF_001723915.1 Gavialis gangeticus
GGGGGGGGGGGGGCGCACAGTGACCACCTGCAGACAATGATGCAGGCATTGGCGACAAGGGCAGGCTGAGCAGCGACCGTCTGCAGGTGACATCAGGTGGCTGTCACCCCATGGCCGATCGCTGACTGGGGGGCGGGGAGGCCCTGCGGTCAGATGCCGAGCCCAAAAGTGCTGGGGGGGCCACCAGCACTCTGCCTGCCCCCCAACCCATTGCTTAAGCTGAGTGCACTCAGTTTCGGGGGGGGGGACCAGCACTCTCAGGGGGTGCATATGCACCCCCGTGCACTCCCTACGTGTCACCTATACTCATATGTCATGTGTCCCAGCCCTCTAACCATTTTCACTGCCTTCTGTTGAACTCTCCCTCATTTGTCTACATACTTTCTGTAGCAGGGGGCCCACAACTCCAGTGTGGGACACAGTACTCCAGATGTGGCTTCACCAGAGCTCAAGAGGGGAATAATCACTTCCCTTGATCTACTGGCAACACTCCTACTAATGCAACCCAGTATGCCATTTAACCTTCTTCACAACAAGGACACGCTGTTGGCTCATATTCAGCTTACATTATTATCCACTGTAATCCTTGCATCCTTTTTTTGCAGAGCTGCTTAGCCAGTCCTCAGCCGATATCAGTGCATGTGACTGTTCCATCTTAAGTGCAGGATTTTACACTTCTCTTTATTGAACTTTGTGAGGTTTCTTTTGGTCCAATCCTCCAATTTGTTGAGGTCTCTCTGAATCCTAGCTCTACACTCCAGTGTATCTACTACTCCACCCAGCTTGGTGTCATCATCAACTTTGCTGCAGGTGCACTCAGTCCCATTTTCCAGATCACCAGGGATCCTGGCTTTCACAGATTAAAAAAAATCCCCAATTTTCTGTTTAAACAAAATAACCAAAAATCCACATTTCCCCGTGATTAAAATGAAACACTACTAGTATATATTAGTCATGGAAAAGTGTGGATTTTTTTAAATCAGAGAAAACCAGGATCCCTGCAGTTCACCTATGAAGATATTGAACAAAACTGACCATGGGACAAAATCCTAGGGCACACCATCTGATACTGGTTGCCAACTAGACGTCAAGACATTTGACAACATTCATGTAAGCAGGACGTTTGTTGTCATGCTTTTTCTGCCATCCTGGGATTACTTTCAGTAGCTGAGGGTCACAACTCAGAACAGACACCTGGTTGGGGTCCAAAATGGAACAGCCCTAAGGAAGGAGGCATCTAGCTGCATGAACTACAGTAGCAGTGACAGGTTGTACTGGTAGTACTAGTTCAGCTTCACAGATATTGCCTGGAACAGGTCCTTTCCACTTGTTCAAGACTGCAGGGCTTCTTGTCCTTTTCTTTGCTTGTAGCTTCATTTTTTTCAGCAAGCCTGCCAAAATCACAGAGTCTGTTTTTTTGTGGAGCCTGCCATTTTTCACAGAGCCTGCCCGAATTTGCAGTTTCTTTAAAAATTGCTCAGTCATGAATTCAGTAGGGCCCTATAGTCCATACATCCAATCCAGACTTCCTTAGTTTGTCTGCGAGAATGTTGTGGGAAACTGTATCAAAGCCTTGCTAAAGTCAAGGCATCTCACCTCCACTGTTCTCCCCACATCCACAGAGCCATCATATCATCATAGAAGGCAATCAGGTTGGTCAGGCATAACTTGCCCTTAGTGAATCCTTGCTGCTTTTTCCTAATAATCACCTCCAAGTGCTTAGAAATGGAACCCTTGAGGACTTGTTCCATGATTTTTCAAGGGACTAAGGTAAGGCTGACCAGTCTGTAGTTCCTCAGATCCTCCTTCTTTCCTTTCTTAAAGATGGGCAATATATTTACCCTTTTCCAGTCATCCATGACCTCTCCTGATCGCCATGAGTTCTCAAAGATAATGGCCAGTGGCTCTGCAATCACATCAGTCAGTTTCCTAAGCAACCTTAGGTGCACTGCGTCTGACTCCACTGACTTGTACACACGCAGCTTTTCTAAACAGTCCCTAACCTCTTTTTTGCCACTCTTGGCTGGTCCTCTTCTTGCCAAACTGCTGCCAAGTCCAGTAGTCTGGGAGCTACCCTGCCTATGAAGACTGAGGTAAAAAAGGCCATTGAATACTTCAGCTTTTTCCGCATCCCTTGTCACCAGGCTGCCTCCCTCATTCAATAAGGGACCCCAAACTTTCCCTGATCTTCCTCTTGTTGCTGACATACTTGTTGAAACCCTTCTTGTTACTCTTCATGATCCTTGCTAGCTGCAACTTCAATTGCACTTTGGCCTTCCTAATTTCATCCCAGCATGTCCGAGCAATATATTCCTTCCTAGTCATTTGTCCGAATTTCTACTTCTTGGAGGCTTCCTTTATGTGTTTCAGCTCATTGATGAGTTCCTTGCTAAGCCATGCTGATCTGCTGCCATACTTGCTAGCCTTCCTGTGTATCAAGATGATTCATTCCTGTGTCCTCCATAAGGTTTCTTGGAAGTACAACTGGCTCTCCTGGACTCTATCCCTGATGCTGGCTTCCCACGGGATCCTACCCATTAGTTCCCTGAGTGAGTCGAAGTCTGCTTTTCTGAAGTCCAGGGTCCTTACTCTACTGCTCTCCTTTCTTCCTTTCCTCAGGATCCTGAACTCAATCATCTGGAGGGCCACTGCTGCCCAAATTGCCATGCACTACTACAATCCACACCAATTCTTTCCTGTTTGTGAGTAGCATGTTAAGAAGAGCATGGTCCCTAGTTTACCTTTCCAGCACTTACACCAGGAAGTTGTCCCGAACACTCCGCAAACACTTACTGGATTGCTTGTGCACTGCTGTATTGCCCTTCAGATGTCAGGGTGATGGAAGTCCCACATGAGAACCAGGGCTTGTGATCAAGAAATTTGCACTAGCTGTTTGAAATAAAGGCTCATTCACCTCATCCTCCTGGTCTGGTGGTCTACAGCATATACCTACCATGACATCACCCTTGTTGCTCTACCCTCTGACCCTAGCCTAGAGACTTTCAACAAGCCTGTCTCCAGTTTCGTACTGGAGCTCTGAGCAATCAAATTACATCTTTTACTAGAAAAAAGTGTTCTAATGCTTGGAATAATTCTACAGGAGTCTTTTTCTTTTTTTTTCTTGCTACTCAATGAGAAACTAATGATTCCAAAAAATATTTGAACTACCACTGGCTTTTAAAATCTAATAAGACTTATGTTCTTTCCTAATTTCTAAAATTATATACATTTTGTTTTGAATCTATTTGCCTTATTTTCAACTTTTTAATTTAGTTCTGCCTTCTAAATCTCCTTCTTGGGCTCAGAAAATGAATCAGAATCCCATAATGATTACTAGAGAACAGGTTTCTTTGATAATATATTTTATTGGACCAACTATATAATCAGCATGGCTACAATACTCCTGCCCCACTATTACTATTGTTGACAGTAAAAGGCCATTCTACACATGAAATCCCTTCTACATAAATTCACTCCGTTTCTCTGAATATGACATGAGTGGTAGGGGTTGCCTTGTTTTAAAGAAATGGATAAAAATGGCCCGAACATATTTTTTCTTTTCTTTTTTATTCTTTTTATTTATGCTATATTGGAAGAAACAGAAATGATCAATTTATATATTGATTTATCCACCTTGATTTTCTTAGAAGACTGAGAACTGGAGAATTAGTAGAACCACTGCAATTAAGCGCCAAAAGATAGGAAACCTGAAACAATAGAAGGGAAACAAGTTTGTTTGAATGCAAATGCCTGAAGCATAAATGTGGTGGGAAGTCTTTGTAAAAAGGTCATTATCCCAATCTTTTGAGACAAGAGCTTGAAAAAACTTTCCACTACTGTTCTCTTCTCCAAGGAGACCTCAAGATACACCCCCAGTATTTATAAACATTAAAGGAAACAGAAGCAATATGTATAAAAGCAAAGAACACAGCCCTTTCCCCTCTACTTCACCAGTTAATCAAGGACTGGATCTTTCTTACTTTAAGCCTAAAGCAGCATGAGTTCAAAAATGATTTCACTTCAACACCCTGTCTCCCCCTCATTCCAATTTTATAAACATCTTGCTCATGTCCATTTAAGAAAATAAGGTTAGAAGTATTTAACCTGTCCATAACCGACAGAAATGTTAAAAGTGGCCTTTTCTGAATCTCTCCCCAGTCCTTCGTGATCCAGCTCACATAACTACTCACATTTCCACAACTGTCACAAATCTACAATTAAACCAAGTTAATAGGCATTCTATTAGTATTTAGGGGTTTGTTTGGGGTTTTTTTGTTGGGAGGGACTGAGGGCAGGCAAATAAGTATAAAATATTTTTCACTAATGTATGTGGAAAAACACTCATTACATTAAAAATTGATTTGCTTTCAAAAACCAATTTACTTAAAACTGTTTAGCTTCTTAAACACAAGCATCATGAAGGTAAATGTTTTTCTTCTGCATTTGATGGGTGAAGGTTTTATAAGAGTAATTATTCCTCAGTGTTTCAAAATAACACCTTTTCTCAAGAACAAAAATAGCTTTCTCGTACAAGTCTAAATTTAATTCTGAAAGAGAACATATATATACATCATTTGACAATACAGCCACAGGTCAGTCTGACCAATTCTTGCTTAAATGTAAGGACCAAGTAGAAAATCAATTATTTATGTCTCTGTTTGTTCCCAGGATTTTAGTTATGTAAGGTAGAACATCCACTTCAATTTAAACTATCAGCTGTAATTAAGAGTTATTAACATTCTTGCTTGTGACAACAATGGTAAATTTAAGGCTTGAAATTAGAGCTTTGGATTCAATAGTCATTGAGAAACAAGTACTAGAAAAAATATACAAAAAATAAAACAATTATTTCTCTTGTTTTAACAAAGAGTGGGGAAACACACAACTGGAATTTAAGAACAAGACTTTCATAAGCTATTTTGTCCAGCAAGAGCAAGCACACTATCATTACAGGTAATTAAACCATAGTTCAGCCTACTGCATTCAAGTTCTGGGCGTGGTGCTGTTTTATTGAAATAATAATGTACTTCCTGATTCAGTTAAAGGGGAACCTTTAATTGCCATTTTCTCACAGTTTTCTTAAGTATTTTCTTCACTAATGGAAGAGGGGGGAATAAAAAAAGTTCTTAAAAGTTAATTCCTACTGATTGCCAGATTGTGTGTAGTTGTCAAGTGGATTTGGAGGATGAATTAATGACTATGAAAGAGCTTTCTCAATGAAGCAACTCTGGAATCCTTCTGGCAGAAAGTTCCTAGTGTCTGCAAGGTACTTACATCCTTGTGATACTCTTGCTTTTCCATAACATATATTCTTCTGGTAATAACAGGACTTGCTCATCATAGAGGTTTTTAATGAGATCTGCAAATGAGCAGTCTACAAGGTTTCACTATGCAGAAGTCAGGAATTACTTATTACAGTGACCCTGGAACAGATTCTCAAATGGGGTACCAGGAGCCTGGGGTGCTACTTTAAAGTATTAGGCACAATATCAGCACTGTTAGGGATACAAATACCTACACAAGATTCATAATATAAATCTAGAAATTTCAAATAGGAATCTGACCATCTGCAGTCTGAGTTCTTTGCAAGACAAGAATTTAATTATTTTTGTGCAGTAAAAAAACAAGTGAAACTAATTTTTAAATGAGGTGCCAATGCATTCTGAAACATTATGAAGGGTTGTCTTCAGTCTAAATAGGTTGAGAACCACTGCCTTAGCACTCATATTTACAACTTTTCCCAATAACTTCAAAATTCAGGTGGTAAGAAACCTTATATTTGGGAGAACTGATTAATTTAAAACTTTGTGGTTAGAATAAAAATCCTTCTTATCAGAAGCATACATCAATTTCTTAAACTGTACCCGAGTTTATTTAACAGATTTTTCCGTTCTGCATATATAAAACAGCAAAATACAGAACTGTCTAGCTATAAGCTGCCTTATTGCTGTGTTGCAAGTGTGATCAAGATGCTTTTCATTATTTAGGCTGCTTGAACCCTTATATCAGTATAGCTGGAGTAGCTCAAACATTGTGAATCTGGTTGGCTTAGATGGCAAAACTTAAAAATGATATTTATTAGGGGTGTTAAATTCACCTGGTCCCCCAAGCCATATCTGGACTGTGGGATTCCTTGTAAGCCAGATCCACATGTGGTGTCGGTGGTCAGGGGGAAAGCATCAGCAGAGAGACTTAATGAAACCATCATCCACCCCCAATTGGGGCTCTACACTCTGGATTTTGGCAGTGAGCTCTGCAGATCCCATCCCTGAACTCTCAGCCCCTCTGGCTGCTAGGCCTCAATCTGAACTGAGGCCTTCAGGAAGATTCATTACTATCAGTCGCCGCCACCTGTCCCAGAATCCCATGCAGGACCAATATACAGAAACTTGAAATGTGTAAACCAAAGACAATTTGAAAATGCCACCTGCATTTCAACAAAGTTTTCTTAAAAGAACCACATGAGAAGGATTATTTACAGGTCTTGTAACACATCACAAACAGCTCTGAAAAGCAGCAGATGCAGAAGACTAGTTCCAATGCCAACAAAGCAAAGTACCACTGGTCAGAAAGAGAAAGAACTAGCCGTACAGGCTGTACATATTCTCAACAACCAGCCTATTAAGGCAACATATTTGTAATCAGAGTCGTAACCAGGCATTTTGGTGCCCATTACAGGTTATGTGCAGAGCATCGCCCCTATGTGCCATTATGTATTACGTCTATTTTATGTGGCACCCCACCCCCAAGTGAAAGCACCACTCTTGCTATGGTACTCTTGGTAATGCCCATATTTCAGAAGGAAAAGATACAGGTTTTCAAAATGTAACAACTGTATCCATGAAACAAACACTGAACTATCCAGAGGCATAGGGCAAAAAATAGTTTACAAGTAATTGGCCCGCATTACATTCAACCTCAACATTTTTTGAAGCACTTAAAGCTAAGAGGAATCAGTGAAAAACTTTTATTTTCCATTAGGTGTCAGATAAAGAAAAGCCTCCAGGAGGCCTTACTTTAAAAACAAAACAAAAGCCATCTGATAAATCAAACATGCCACCCACTGAGAATCTTTATGTATTTGTAACCTCATGTTATGGCCAAGTATAAGAATTAGGTGCATACTACTCGTTCAGGCCAACTGCTGCTGTTATCTTTGTACAGCAATGACACCATTGTAAATAATAAACATGATTTCTAGAGTGAGTTGTCTTTAAAACTGGTAATAACTGCTTTCATCTAGATCTACAGGTATACCCTTCCTCCCCCCTGCTTTGTTTGGAAACAGTCTATCACCCTCTTCTGTGTTGGCAAATTAATAGTGTAAAAACTAAAGACAGAAAGGCACTTTTAACAGAAAATGTTTGATTTCCCTAGATTTTGTGGGGGCTGTTTAATTCTGTTTTTTCTGCTATTATGCCATTCACCCTGAGAAACACAAATGATTTAAAGTCTGCATATTGTTCTTCTTATTTCACAGCTGGGGTAATGTACTTCACATTAGAAATGACATTTTGGCTAAGAACACAGGACTCTCCCTTTATTGACTATCCTAAACATGCGGAACTAGCTCCAGTTTCCACTCCAATCCTCCCACCCCCCTTAGCTTTTATCAGCAATGACTGCAGAACCGTTACCCTATCCTGTCATTAGCACAAGATGGCAAAGTCAGCAATAAAACAATGCCATTTTTGCTATTAAAAAGGATTACAAAGTGCTGTAACAGCAATCCATACTGAACATTTTAAACCCAGGCATTCATCTCAATAACAGCAGAACAGTATTTTCCAAACAGTTCAACCACACAGGTTTGCATATAAACAATTAAAATGCTGTTAGAAGCTGTACTCAAGAACAGTAATGAGAGAAGATCCTTATTTCTAGAAACACACAGTGGATCAGAAAGGCTGTTAAAAGCCTAAAGAATGGCTTAAGGTAAAAAATGATTGCTACATATAAATATCTCTTTATAAAGAGATCCACATACTTTGGATATGAAATTCATCAACATTATAAACTGCACTACAAACTATAAATCTGATAAAAATACAGTATTTTTGTACATTGGGCAGGTCTAAAAGTCGCCATATGGTGATGTTGTTACCGTGTTGTGCTTTAGCACCTCCTTTAGGAAGTACTAAAGGACAGCACAGTAACCACCTACATGCATAGTTAGTTTTTGCCGCTACTTTGCTATAGCAGTGCATTAAAACAGGGGGGCACGTCACTACGGCAAAGTAGCTGCTGGTCATGTGTAGTCCCATGTCACTTTACGTCACCATAGTCACTACAGTGACATAGTGCATTCTTACAGCAACATAGGGTAATGTGTAGACGTGCCCACTGAACTGTATTCTCAATTCTTGTCACACTTTGCACTTGAAGTATTGGAAACAGTTATGCCATGAAGATCAGTGATTCGCACTGAAAAATCCAGTTAAACACCTGAAAAAGAGATCAAGTGATAAATAAGCAAAACAAAAATGTAAACAACTTCTAAACAAAGATCTTGTTTTCAACCTAGTAGGCCTCATGAGTGAACCAGAATGTCTCCTGTGGTCATCACATGAAACATAAGAAAACGTTTTAAAACAATGATTAAAGCCAATGCTTAAGCTTTAAGACTGTCAATATCTGAAACAGATCTGTTCATAAACTTAAAAAATATTTTCTATAGAGGTGTTTAAAAATCCATTTATAAGGAAATTAAAAAATGTGAACGTAACAAATGTGGATAATAATGTACTAATTTCAGCAGACTAAACTTTTGTGAGAAAAAAAATGATTAACTTCTCTGGTGTTCTAACAAGAATACTGAACACTAAGGGCATCTATACACATGCAGCGAGGCTGCTCCAATGTGCTGTAATTACAGCCTGTTAGGGCAGACTCAGTTGAGTCTGCTGGAGCTTGGTAATTACTGCACTCCAGCAGACTCCAGCAGCATCATGTTTATCAGCGTCCTTGTGCTTAAAAAAGGTGGCAGGGGTGCTTTAACTAAAGTTCATTTGACGAGCTTTAGTTAAAGCATACCCATCACCATTTTTCAGCACAGGGACACTGATATATGTGACACTGCGAGTGCTTTGGTTAACCACCCCCCAGTCACAGCACATGTATGAACAGCCTAAGTAAGGGAATGCTCCCTTCCAAATCTGCAAAATATTTTAACCCCATTCCTGCTTCCACTGTTTTCAGGAAGCAAAAGATTAAAACTATCAGAAGTCTAATCAGAGGCACTGATGTTATTAGGAACCCAGGGGACAAGAAGGAGATTGCAAAGTGTCATGCTTCATTTGCTTGTTAAATAAGCAGTGAGAGAAGGAGGCACTGGAGCTACTCTTGGTGGGAAGGGTGACAAATCCAGCTGATAGCGGAGAAAGTTCTATAGCACTCTACTCCTCTTGCTCGATAGAAACCAAGAACCTACAAGGTAAGAACCGGAGACCTGCTTTTTCCCCTCTCAACTTTATTAACAAGAGACTCCTACACATTTCTAAATACAAAAACAAGTGGAGATTCCAGTGAAGTTGAATGGCACAATGCTAATACAGAACAGATTCATTAACTTCTGCAGTTCAATACTACAAAGTATTAGTGAAGCCAGGCTGCAAAGACTAGATAAAAGTATCAGGGGTGTTGGTTATAGCTGTATTGGTTTAAGGACATAGGCAGACAAGGTTCTTTGGGTAAATGTGCTGCAGCCCAAAAAAATAAATAAAAAAGTCCTTGCAAATCACTTGCCATAGGACATACCATCCTTCCCTGGAACCTATATGGAAAATCCTCAAACAACTGCAACCTGTACTAGAAAAAGACCCAATTCTTAAAGACATCTTTCCAGATGTACCCATCCTAGCCTTTAAACAAGTACTGAACCTCTCCAACCTCATCACCAGAAGCAAAATACCTATGGCCCAGAGCACACCAACTGGATCCAGACCATGCCAGGACAAGAACTGTAAAGCCTGTCAACACATCTCCACCACCCCACAATAACTACTCCCCACAACAGAGCCATCACCATTCCTGGATCTTACACCTGCACCTCCTGAAATGCATTGGGGTGCACTGATATTTTTGGGGTTGATACTGATAGCCAATATTTAAGGAGGCATATCGGCCGATACCGATCCAATTTCCGATACAGTTGCCACCAGCTGGTAAGTCCAGTGTGGTGGAAGGAGAGGG
>NW_017729032.1:214311321-214313933 GCF_001723915.1 Gavialis gangeticus
GGGTGGGCAGGTGGAGATCAACACTCCCCATGGTGAGGGAAGGGTCAGGGGCTGCCTAGGCAGGGTGGGATGGGGGTGGAGCTGCATCTCACGGTGCAGGGGAAGGAAAGGGAGGCAGCTGCTGGGCTGTGGTCCTCACTGCCTGAGTGCTGTGCTGAGGCTGCACACAGCACATGCATTTATTGGCCAAATTACTGGCCCCATCCGGCCGATATCTGATACAGCCAGTTTTCTTTATATTGGTACCAACCCAATATCGAACTGATGTATTGGTGCACCTCTAGAAATGTAATATATCTTATCCAGTGCACTGAATGCTCTGATGGAAACTACGTAGCAGAAACCAAACAACTGTGCACCAGAATGAGCACACAATGAACATCTATCAAAGACAAAAATACCCAGTTACCTGTGGGTGTGCACTTCTCACAAGATAACCACTCTCTCTCCAATCTCTCAGTTCTAGTCCTCAAAGGGAATTTACAAAACACTTCTCATAGATGAGCCTATGAAGTTTATTTCATAAAACTACTGGATACAAAAAATCATGGACTAAATATAGTCTGGATTTATGGCACATTACAACTTGCCTGACATCTGGTAAGCTCAGGTAACCTCTCTACATTTTACCAGCTACATTCTATCACAGGTCAGCATTCCCCTCTTTTGTGTCCCATCCCCCCACCACCTACCTGTCTCATTAACTTCCATTGCTTCTGATTTCCCTCCCAGGCATTTGCTTTTCACAGACCTGCATTTTGTATGTTGGCTTAAGCTTCTATTCCACCCAAGAGAGTACACAAACATCAGCAGGCTCTTCCTATTCCTGAAGAAGGTTGTTTGTGGTTTTTCCAACTATTTAGTTGGTCTAATAAAAGATATCACATTTACCAAAGAACCTTGTCTTGATAAAAGTATGACATTTACATATATAAGATGATCCAGAGTTACACACAATAAAAATGTAAAAGGGGTATAAACTTTTATGTTTCTCATACACATTTCATTGCTCTCCTTCACCCTCTCTCCTTTGTATGAAAGATCTTCCTCAGCTCATCTGCAAAGCTCTCCCATAGTTTTCAAATTCAAGCTCCAACTACAACCCATCTTTGCATGATGTCTGTAACAGAGGCAATGTTTGGGAGGTGAGATAACTTTTACTGGACCAGCTTATGTAGCTGCAAGAGATTAGACAACCTTTTGGGCTTCACATGCCCTTCAGCTGGTTATAAGCTTTTTATCTCTTCTAAGCTGGTACAAAAAAAAGCTACAACCTCATCTGACAAACTTTTCTTCCCTCATATACCTTGACAGTCACAGCTACAACAGCACCACACCATGTTGCTGGTAATAAACTTGTCAGGTGCCACTCATAGTTGCTGAGTGCAATATGAGAGTTTTCAAGTCCATTTTTACAAACTGGATAGTATTTGTTGCTCTCCTCCCCACCACCTGCTACTTGTTTATTAACTTGCCTTCAGACAGAGTGTAACATCCTATAGGTGGGAACTGCACTATGTTGGGACTGTACCGCACACCCTGAGGTCAATCCTGGAACTAAATAATAATTAATAGTTATGTTTTCAGGCATAAGACAGCTGCCTACTGCTTAGCATAAAATAAAATTTATCAGCAAGCTATTCTGTCGTTCCCCCCAACACACATTGTTTATCTCCCCTCTACTTTCTCCTAAACTCATAGGGTACTGTCTCCAGTCTGAAACAAGATATGCGACTGGATAAACAAAATGGTGTGATCTGTGAAAGCAATTCTAAGACTGCATATGGGCTGACGTAACAGATAAGAGTTTTGTTTGATTTCTCCTATGCTGCTGTACACTTTGTCCATCACGTACCTCAAAAAGAGTTTTCAGCCAGTAGATGTCAGTTGGCTAAAATGAGTGAAGTCTAGCCCAAGGTAAAAGATCAGAGCTTACATCCTTCCACATGCAAGGGTCTCCTCTTAGTTAAATATGAGAACTGGGATTGAGCCAGGGAACTCTATGAAAGCCCTTGGTTCTCCCCACAACTTTAAAACACTTCACACACAAAGGACTAGTGAAAAATTATGTGGATTTGCCAGGACTGCAAGGGTAGAAGATGATAATACATAACTCAGAGTATCTACCTTCTCTCTTCTGAAAAGCAGTGCACAATACAGATAGTTTATAAACCTACTAATTTATTTTTCCACAGTAGTGCAGCAAAAACAAGTGATACTTCTTAGAAAGAAGTGCCATTTTTAATGGGTGCAAGAAGGTGTTATTTTAAGTCATTCTCCACTCCCATGTGTTTTCAGAAAGAGCTTTGCATTATGGGAGAGGCATGCAGAAACCCTGCTTGCTGCTTTACAAAATTAAATCAGAAATAGAAGATAGAGCCATATGGAAGAGAAAAAAATATATTTTGTTAAGCTTAAGAAAGTAATTCTGAAGTTATAAAAGTTTGGGGATAGCATCTAAAATCGACACATTTGTTTCATAGTTTCATAGTTTCTAGGGTCGGAAGGGACCTGAGAAGATCATCTAGTCCGACCCGCTGCCATGGCAGGAAAGAGTACTGGGGTCAAACGACCCCAGCAAGGTGTTCATCTAACCTCTTCTTAAAAACCCC
>NW_017729032.1:214314367-214332793 GCF_001723915.1 Gavialis gangeticus
CCTGGGACCTTCTTTTTACCCCCTATGTATTTAAAAAAAGACTTCTTATTGTCCTTAATCTGGGAAGCTAGTCCCAGTTCCATCTCTGCCTTGGCCTTCCTAACTACCCCCCTACATCCCCGAGCAACTGCAGAATAGCCCTCCTTGGTGATGACCCCTTCTTTCCATTGGGTGTAAGCCACCTTTTTAGCAAGGAGACACTCCCAGATGCTTTTGGTAAGCCATGGGGGCTTATGTGCCCTCCTGCTCCCTTTGATCCTCGTTGGGATTACCTTCCTTTGGGCTTGGAGGATCGTCTCCTTGAGGAGCAACCACTCTCCTTGGACACATATTTATCTTGTTTATCAATAATGACTCCAAGATCCCTTTCCGCCTCTGTGCTTTCAAGAGGGGAAAGTCTAAGCCCCACTTATCTCCTGCTGCTTGGGGTCCAGGCCCACTCCCCGCCGCAGCAGCGGGGGGAAGGGAAGAGTGGGCCTGGGCCCAATGTAGGGAAGGACTGGGCCCAGGGATGGGGAGAAGCTGGGCTGCTGCAGTGGGGGGGTTGGGAGGGAGCAGCGGGCCCAGGCCAACCAGGTGGCAGTGGGGGAATGGGAGGAGTGGGCTTGGGGCCAATGGGGAGAAGCAGGGGAGGATTGGGCCCAGACCTGATGTGGGGAGGAGGCTCACTACTCCCTTCTCCCCACAGCTGCCATGTTGGGCTGGGCCGGGCTGTCCTGGCCTGCTGCTGTTTCCTGCCTCCCATGCCACTGCTGCGGCAGGCCAGCTTTTCCCCCAGCTCGGGCTTGCTCCCCACCCCCCTCCACATGCTGGGTCCAGGCCCAGTCCTCCCCAGGCCCCACCATCACTGCTGACACCATGGTGCGCCTGCCCAGGGTTGGGGGAGGAGGCCGGCTCCTTTCCTCCCCCAGGCGTTGCCATGGCCATGTCGAGCCAGGCCCGCTTCCCTCTCCCCACCCATGGCAGGTCAGCTTTTCCCGGCTTCGGCCCGCTCTGCCCCCCCAACCCCCACATTGGGCCCAGGCCCACTCCCCTATCCCCCTTCATTACCTACAGGGAGCAGGGCGGGAGCCTTGCCCCACCTTCTGTCCGCTCTGTTCCTGCCGCCTCCAGGGAGCTCCGTCCCATGTCCCCACCATCATGGTGGTGGGTGGTCTTCTGTCAGAATACTTCTTTGCACTCTGATTGGCTGTTTGTCAGCCAATCAGAGTGCAGATAACACGTTACGGACAGACAGACAGATTTAGGCTTTTATGATATTAAAACAGGCTGCCACCAAGTCCCCTCTAAGTCATAGTTTCATAGTTTCATAGATTTAGGGTCAGAAGGGACCTAGTAGATCTTCTAGCCCAGCCCCCCGCCAGGGCGGGAGAACAACAAAACCCCAAAACAAAAAACAGGACTCAAATGAGTCCAGCCAGGTAGGCATCCAGCCTCTTCTTAAAGACCCCCAGGGTAGGGGCCAGCACCACTTCCCTTGGAAGTTGGTTCCAGCTCCTAGCCACCCTAACTGTGAAGTAGTTTTTGCGGATGTCCAATCTATACCTCCTCTCCATCAACTTGTGCCCATTACTCCTTGTTATGCCAGCGGGCGCTAGGGGAAACAGCGTCTCCCCCAAACCCTTCTGGTCCCCCCTAGTGAGTTTATAGACGGTCACCAGGTCCCCCCTCAGCCTTCTCTTGTGGAGGCTGAATAGGTTCAGGTCCCGCAGTCTCTCACTGTAGGGTCTGCCCTGTTGTCCCCGGATCATGCGGGTGGCCCTCCTCTGGACCCTCTCCATGTTGTCCACATCCCTCTTGAAATGGGGCGCACAGAACTGGACACAATACTCCAGCTGTGGCCTGACCAGCATCGCATAGAGGGGGAGGATCACCTCCTTGGCTCTACTCGAGATGCACCTGTGGATGCACAATAAGGTCCGGTTAGCCCTGCCAACCGTGACCTCGCATTGTCGGCCCATGTTCATCTTGGAGTCAATAATGACTCCAAAATAATGATTTTCAGTTGTCCAAGTCTCCAGTTGTTAACACAAAGGATACTAGCAGTATAAACTAACCAAATAAGAGCACCTCCAAAATACACAGTACCTTGTTGAGCTTTCCAAGCGAAGAGATGAGATCTGCCCATTCACTGGAAGATTCAAAGTTCCTCAAAGCTTTTTCAATTGCTGAAGAATAATTTCTGTATCTGTAATCACTAAACAATTCCTGCTCTTCCAGATCCATCTTGAATTCTCATAGCAAAGGCAAAACTGCCTGGTAAGCTAAAACAAACAGAGAGTTACTAAAGGATGACCTATATTTAAAATGTTGGTATAGTAAAAGAATTGCAAGGCTGTAATAAGTGTGCAGAAATATGCAAAAGGCCCCAGTAAGCAAGTATATTTTGCAGGCATGACATGAATATTCTACTGTCATTTTGGTGCTTTTTCAATCACACTTTGTTTTTTTTTTGTCCCTCACATACCTGTATAGGTTTTTCATGTAGTTAAAAAAAAAAAAGTAAATAAAAAAAGATGCCTAAATAGGAAACCATACACAAAGTATATAAACTGGTAGGGAATGAGAGAAGAAGAGAAAAATAACTTTCCTAATATTAGATATATACTAATTTGTGTGGTAACACTGCTATGCTTACTATGAAAATAGGCCTTCATGCTAGTGTCATTCCAACAGCTGTGACAGAGAGACCCTTCTGAGTTCTGTTATTCCAGGTATCAGCATGGCAATTATTTACCTCGTGAAAAAAGCTCAGTCCTGAGCTGAGAATGTTTTAAAATGCTGCTGGTTGGATTCAGGTTTTCCTTTTCTGCTTTATTTTTATGCCAGAAGGACACTGATGCATTATATTTCTTGTTTACAGCAAAAAAACCCCTACAGTTGTAATCTTCATATAAGTGAGTCTTTTGTCTCCCATATTCCAGATGACTATTCTTGCTACTGGCTACTGTCTTTCTATGATAAATCATCAGTTAAGTAAACCTTAATAGCTCTCTCAGCTCAGTAGCCAGCCATCATTTTCATAATGGAGATGATCTGTCCAGATAATTTGTAACACTGTAGTGTAACAGTAGTATATCCCGTCCATTTTCTTTCTTTCTTTTTTTTTTTAAGGGAGTTCAGAGAGGTTGACTTGAACTTGAATATTTTCAATATCTTCCACATTGTGGTAGCATTGGAATGATGGTGTAGCTGTGACAGTCCCGGAAATACGAGCCAAGGATTTTTGTGGGTGATATCTTTTACTGGACCAATTGCATGGTTCAGATAGACTTAGACAAGCTTTTGAATGCAGGGCATTCTTCATTAGCTCTGAGAAAAAAGCCAGAGCAGACTAGATCACCTTCAGCAATTCTCGTCTCTCAAATATTTTCACAGCTCATGTTGTCTCCCTTTCTTTTTAGAACATTAGTCAGAAAAAAATGACACAAATGACAGTTTTAAAGCCACTCCTTTTATACGTTCAGAATCATAGCAACTTTTTTGACAGCATTAATTGCAGCAATCTGGCAATAAAATAATAAACTAATTCTATTCTAGGTCATGTAGTAACACAGATGTCACGGTAATATGTTTGCTCAGAGGTATTTGTGATGCATAAACAGAAGGAATGGAATAATTAAGTTTTAGCCACAGTTTTCATCACTTCTGATAATGTGCAAATAAGAATGAACACTTTGGCTTTTTCAAGATGTTACCATTAGAATCAGTGATTCTCAACCAGGGTGCTAAAGCACCCTGGGGTACCTTGAAATCCTTGCAAGGATGCTGCAGGGTATCACCCAATATCAACTGTTAGGTGTGCAAACATGATTCAAAATAAAACTAGAGATTTCAAATAGGAATCCATAGTGTTATAACCATTCTGAACTGTTGTGAGCTTTCTGAGTTCTTTGCAACAGAAAGACTTATTTCTTCTGTAATCAAAAACAGAGTGAAAAAAAGGCTGAGGGATACCTTGAGCCTAAAAAGGTTAAGAAGCAATGGATCATTTATAAGCTGACATTTCCCAATTAACTATACCATCGCTTGACATACAACAACACTATTTTTAACCTCTACAAATATTCTAAACTACTTTTGGCATGAAATCAGATGTCATATGACCAAATTATAAATGGTTCCTAATAGGACCAATTTTCATGGAATCACAAAATAGATATAAAGATGCATCTATTTCTCAAAGTAGACACTTTGTAATTTATAATACACCCTCATACCTAATTTTTGGTAACACTTCAGAAAGTATTCTCATTACAGCATGGCAGGAAACAGGTTTCCTATCCTGAAGAAGGTCTGAAGGTTCAAAATATTTTAAAAGGTAAAAAAATAAATCAGCAGTTCACCCCCCACACTGAAAAATGTAGATTGGATCACTCAAATTGTTTTATTTCAATCATCTGACATTTAAAATCTACATCCTAGACCCTCATTAAGACAATTAGAAATATTTTGAACAAAACATTAAAGAGGAGTGAATGAAATTGGAACTGCCTCTTTCATGCAAACATATAGTAAACTGGCATTTTCTCTCAGTCATCTCTCTCTGAAACACCTATATACAGCATTGCTCCTGATACACAGTTGTGCATGATGCACAATTGTTGGTTTCAGATTAAGAACCAAGCATTACAGTGGAGGGCTGTAGCCCTTTATGTACAACAGGTGTCAATGAGTTTTGTTGCTAGAAATCAGCAAGTTTTGAACATGCCTGGAATATTAGCAAATACTGTTTAATTACCTTTTACACTGAAGGGGAAATAGTACTGACTATAAGGCTTGTCTTCTTATGCATGTTAAAAGACAGCAAGAAAAAAAGGGATTTCTCTAAGCCAGAAGCAGATTCTGCTGTTAAATCATCACTTTAATTCTCAAACCAACACATTAAAATCTACTCCAAAAGTCCTGCCTTAAAAACATTAAAGATCCAACATTATTTTGACTACAATTCAACCCCTAAGTACAGGGGATTGTTGTTTTTATTATTAAAGTGCCCATGTGGATTCAGTCCCTAACTTGTTTGTATCAAAACCCTGTGAAATTGTTTTGAGACTCTTATTACAAAAAAGAGAGCAGGTAATCTAGGTTTTGGATCCTGTACTACAAGCAAGATGGATATACCTTAGAATACAGAATGGTAAGGGATTTATTTTAATTTAAAGTTTCTTATAAACAGGGATCCTGGTTTTCTCAGAGTAAAAACAAAATCACCAATTTTTGGATTTAAAAAAAGGAACCCCAAATCTGCATTTTTTCATAATTAAAATGAAACACCATAGATAGATGGTAGGTAGACAGATAGATAGATAGTTAGATATAGCGATAATTCATTTCATCTATATAGATCTAGATACATAGATATAGTGATGTTTCATTTTAATCACAGAAAAATGTGGATTTTGGGTTACTTGTTTAAATCTGACAATTGGGGATTTTTTTTTTTTTTAAATCAGAGAAAACCAGGATCCCTGCTTATGAACTCACTCTCTCCCTACTGCAGTCTCACATTCAAAGGGGAGACGCACTGGAAGGAGAAGTTTAAAAAAGAAGTCCCACAGAGGTCAGTCTTGATAAGAGAAGCAATTTGCAACACAACCTCTGCCCTGCTTGCTGTCCAAAAGCTGCAGTATCCATAGCTAGGTAAAAATGAAGGCAGTCTATTCTGGAAAAGGGAACCAAGCAGAGAGCAGACAGACTGAAGGAATTGCTTCAGGCCTCTTTCAGCTGATCTGAAGCAGGCACCACCCTGCAGCAGGTCCCCGGAGCCACGGGCGGCCAGAAGAGGAGGTGCTCCTGCGCAGAGATCAGGTGGCTCACAGGACACTCGGCAGGGATGGCTCCAGCGGGGCCACCCCCAGCCCGTCTCCCTGAGGATATCAAGCTTTGTAGCCAAGGCGGCCTGGCCACAGCCCTCTCCCCTTCTCCTTACACACAGACACCTACGAGCAGACAAAGCCACACGCACCGGGGCGTGTCGGGCTAGCATGATGCGGCTGCAGAGGGACACGCCCCGCAGGGCAAGCACAGGTGCCCGGGAGTGTGTGCACGTACGTGTGTACGTGTATGTGTACGCATGTGTGTACGTATGTGTACATGTATGTGCACGTGTGTGTACGCGCGCGGGCGAGCGAGGTGCCCGCCCCCGCGCGTGCCGCAGGGGATGCACCTGCAGGGCAGGGCAGGGCAGGGCGGGGCTCCCCCCATGGGCCGGGCCGGGGGCACCTACCTGCGGGGCTCCCCGCGGCGGGCGCCGGTCGAGGCTGCTGCGGCCGCTTCCCGGCGACGTGTCCCAGCCCGGGCAGGGGCGGGGCCGAAGTTACCACAGTAACGGAACGAGGCAGGGCCTCCCCTGGCCCAGCCGCAGCCCAGCTCGGGGCATACCATCTGGGAACTTGGGACGGGGGGGGGAGACTGCTCCCCACAGAACAAGGCTGCCACGTGCTTCCGCTCCATGGGACTCGTCTTCCTCCCTCCTTCTCGCCACTGTCACGGGAAGCGTCCGGCTTCCTGAGCGCGCTGACAAGGGAGTCACTCTCTCCCCTCCAGGCTCCCCCCGCAGGTAGGGTCGGGTGGGACATTCCGGGCTCCAAGCCTGTGTCTTTGGCGCCACCCGGCGGTGCAGGGAGGAAGTGCAGGCAGCGTGGGGCCGGGCTCGGGTTGCAGTCCGCAGGCTCCTGCTGCCTGGGAGGTGGTGGGGTCGTGTCTCACCTCTTTATTCAGCTCAAGGGACTTGCTAGGTGATGCGCCATAAGGGGTTTATGAGTAAATCCCCCTTTTTAGTGAACTTCTGAATCTTCCACGTGGCTCAGTCCTTGCTGACAACCTTTCCTCGTGGAAAGGAGAGCTTGGGGACAGGAACTGGGAATAAGGCACTGGAAACTGGGGTAAGAAGCCAGATTCAGCTTCATCTGAGACAGCCCCTCTGCTTTCTGCCACTACCTAATCCTCAGAGAACCAAAACCCATGGCATAGGTGACATTTTTTATTAGGCCAAGTATCTATTTGGTCTAATAAAAGATACCACTTCTGCCACACATTTTGGTTCCTTTTGCCTCCAGACCAATATGATTACAACATGGATAACTACTCCTCAGGGAGACCTGGGAGAAGCCCCTTCAGCCTCTTCCTGAGCTAAACCCAGCAGCTGCTAGCTCACCTTCCCTTTCCTCCTTCCACCAGGGCCCTGGAAACCATGGAAAGATGCAGGCCAGGCTCCAGGGAGCTCACGCTCCCTCCACTGTCCTTTCCTAGCCCCTGAGCCCAGTCTCTGGGATGCCCAACAGCTTCCAGCTGCCTCTTGACTTCCTGTCAGGGTCTCTGGGTGAGACAGGCTTGTTTGTTATACTGGGAGGATGGTGGGCCTAGGCCCACCAAGAAAAACTATTGCCTTCCCTTAAAAAGGGGGAACGTAGCAACTGATTTCTTGGGACAGGTAAATGCCTCTTATGTCCCAAATCAGGCTGTCTAACTGGCATCCTGCAAGGGGTTGGCTTGCAGCCTCTGGATTCTCATGCAGCTTTCCCTGTCTCTGTTGCTCCATGTGCAGTAGCTAGGGAAAGGGAGTGAGGTCACATGAGCGCATCTACACAAGACGTTGACTGTACAGTAGACAAAAAATACTGTGCGGTAGTGTCACAGCATGGACAGTGCTAATATGCTACTGCAGAGGTAGTATTAGGCAACTCCACAGTAGTGTCACCTGAAAGACATTTGCCAGTGCTACTCTGCAGTAACCAGAGTTACTGCACATTTATTTAGTACTTGTATTTTCTAACAGAATTACTAAATAAATGCATAGTAACAACTGTGCAGTAGCATCTCACATAGACATGCCCTGTGCAGAGCACATGGTCCAGCACCCTGGAACAAGCTGAGGGAGCCTGGGACACTGACCAGTGAAACTCTGCCCAGAGACATGGGCAAAGGAGTGAGAGGAAGACAACCCTGCACTCCCCCAGGTTTTACCCTCTAGGTAAAACAAGAAACCAGGGCATCCATCTGTAAAACACAGCAGTGCTTGCTGTGTACAGGAAAGAGCACAGTAAAGAGCAGGCCCAGACGGTTCTCTCCCTTCATTGGGGTACATCTAAATTCCTCTGCAAACAGCAGTATGGATATAAAACAAGCAGGCAGCGAATGATTGCTCCACATCACTGTGTGTACATGCTTTAATCCTACAACACTCCATCCTTCTTGCCAAGTAGCAAGGGGACTACACAAACAAGGCCTTGCAGGCTCCCCTGTCCATGCCACATGGACGCTCCTGGTTGCCACCTCCCCCAGCACCATGGCCTGTGCGGTGCTACTCTGCTTGGCCACAGAAGCCAGGGGAGGAAGGGGAAGCCTGAGCCTCTGGCTGTTGCTGCTGCTGCAGCTGGAGCAATAGAGGCAGCAAAGGCTGCATTGGAGCCCAGGCTGCAAGTTAACCCCTCGCAGGCCACCAGTTGGACAGCCCTAATTCAGGGTATAAGATACCAAGTGTTAAGTACATCACCAAGCATCCATGTTCTTTCTCCAACCAGATGTGCTCTTTGTGGAGAAATACTGGCTTTGCTTTCTAGGCTCTACCTTTTAGTGTAATTTAGGAAGTTGGGAAGTACAAGGCTCTGAAACGCATAGCTCAAACTGGCAGCATGGCAGCTCAAATGGAAAATGAGTGTACTCTGGTTCTGAACAAGGAAAAAAAGAACATCTCAAAAGTGGCAGACAATAACTAAACATTTCAGGAATTACATTTGATTCACTTCATCCATCTAATCTAATCAGATAAAAGTTGTAGTTTATTTTGGGAGCAAATCAATCAGAACATTTTGAAGTAAAGACAGTTTAGTTTGAACTTCCAAAGGAGAGAACAGTTCCCAAGAAAGAATAAAACGGGGAGGTGAGCCCAGCTATCTAAATTCAAGCAGATGAATTTTGTGCGTACAACTGCTTACAAAAATTGATCTTTACAATGTCTAATAGTACATTAAGATTTGAACAGAATGGCTACAAAAGTATGAATTTCAGAGTTCTGAATCACTCCAAACATAACAAAAACACATGTTCTAGATGTGCTTCAGGTATATGGTTTCTATTTCAACTAATTACTAAGATGCATCTGAAGTAACTTAACTAGCAGGTTCACGGAAAGATCAATGAAGCCAATTTAAAAATATGTTTGCACAGCCTAACAAAACATCACTGTATTTTTCAAAGTGGTGAAGCTGATAACAGGTGCCTATACAGGAGCACCCAGGCTGCTCCAAAGCGCTGTAATTAATCTAATCTGTAATTAATCAAGTCTGCAATTAATTGAGCCTGCTGGAGCGTGATAATTACCGCACTGCAGCAGCCTCCCATATCTCATGTATCAGCATGGTGGGGGTGCTTGAACTAAAGCTTGTTGAATGAGCTTTTAATTCAAGCACTCCTGCTGCCATTTTTAAGTGCAGGGATGTGATGCTTTAATTAAAGCAGCCTAATTAAAGTGGCCCTCCCACCCATGCCTCTGGAGCCCATGTAAAAGTGCCCACTTGTAGCCATACTAGAAGCTAACGCTGTAAGCACAGGTTGCAGTACTTTGTGTCAGCATTTCTTTTATGAATACAATCACTTACTACATTTGAAGGGCACAGGTTTGACCCTGCCTTAGATAGCTACAAGTCAGCCAAAATAAAAAAAAGAAAAAGATATTCACTTGATAATAACATAAAACTATTTTTGACCATATACATCTCCCAAACAAATAATTTGTATTCTTCATGCTAAGAATGTCATAATACAGCATTTTATGTTGCTGGAGATTTGCAGTTTTCAAAAAGCATTGTACCATGTGTTCATTTAAAATATTTTTACATCTACTCCTTTTACAGATCAAAATGTGGTTCTTTTTTCCCTACTAACTTGCATTTTTTTCATTTTCTTATGCCTCACTTTCCTTGTCCTCCTTTTGCAAGAAATCTAACACATTTTGGGGCCTGTCTTTTTTTCTACATAGTTGCTCCTCCAGTTGACTTCTTAGCCATCAGCCATATATAGATAGTGCATGTCTACAAGAGACAGGCTAATTGTTTTTTAACCCTAACTGAATATTTGTTATGGTTCTCATAACTTAGCAAAAAGTTTCTCAATCTGGAAAAGAGTTCAGATATGATCTCTTTCAAATTCGGCTTTAGTTCCCATGAAATTGATTCCCATTATTGGCTAAAGTCATAAGCCTAGAGAGTTGTCAAAAAAGTTCTTTAACATCATCTAAAATCAAGTTGGCAGATAGTTTATTCAGGCCCCGAAGTTAGTTTAAAGTTCTAGCTTGAGAAAATTCCATGTCAAATGTTTTACCATCCTGCTTTTCAGAGTAATTAAGCCAGTTTTGCTGGCTTCTAACTACTAAAAACTACACTCCTGTCCCAGAGCCAGGGATAGAAGCCAAAATTCTAGGACACCAGTATTTTATTGCTGACTCACAGCTGTTGGTAAAACCCACAGAGGAAGCAGGTACCAATTCCTCCTCAAGCAGGCTGGTTTACCAGAAAGGGTAGCAATTATTTCTGTAACCCAATTAATAAGGGTCTAATCTGGAACTGGAAATTTAAGGGGGTTCAAACCCTGCTTTTGGTCTACATAGGAGGATATATGCTTTTATGACTTTCACTGAGAAATTACCTCTTTAAAACATTTTGTACTTAAAAATTATGATAACCAGTAAGTTATGGTGTGCATCACCACATTTTACTTCTTCCACACTTTAGTCTTTTGTTACAACTTTGCTTGTGTCACATGCTGGTCAGCATGTATGCCACCAGCATTAGAACAGAATCGTTTCCCAAGCAGCCAAAACATGCTATAGCCAGATATGCTGTCCTATCAGTGTAAAAGCTTCTAAGATCACTGTTTGGATTAGGTACAAAATTGATGAGGCTTGGGTTTGTATTGGTTTCTGGCATATACTGGAAATGAAAACAAAATATCATCAGCTTTGGAGGGCAACGAAGATAGAAAGGAATGCACTAGGTCAGTGGTGTTCAACCTTCTAGCCCAGTAGGGCTAGATAAGTCACACAAAGCTGGTCCATGCTCCCAATCCAGCTTGGGGTTGATGTGCTGGCCCAGCCCAATTCACCAGTCCCAGCACCGCAGGGACCCTGCGCACCAACCTCACTGTGTGTCAGCATGACCTAGTGCATAGGGCCAAGTCATCCAGCCCACAGGGCTTCTCATGGGTCCAGAAATTTGGCAGCAGGGGAGTGACTGGATATGGCCTGCAAGCTGGAGGTTGAGCACTATGGGCTCCAATACACATGGAGGGAGTCTGCTCCATCATGCTGTGATTACAGCAAGATGGAGCAGACTCAATTAATCGAGTCTGATGGAGTGTGGTAATTATTGCAATCCAGCAGACTCCAGCGTCATTTGTATCAGTGTCCCCACACTGAAAAATGGTGGCAGGGTGCTTTAAACCATAGTTTCTCAACCTGTGGTACATGTACCCCTGGGGGTATGTGAGACACAGGCAGGGGGTACGTGGGTACCCCAACACTCTGTCTCTCACCCTCTTTTCCTTTCAAAACTATGGCAAAAAATTTGGTGCGCCACATATTGCATGGCACTTTAAATTCCCCAGTGATAATTTGGCATGCACTGGGTTCAGTCCTCCTAGCTTTGGCCTACATCACCTCTAGCCCAGGTATATACTTGAGTTGTGGACCCCTGGTGTAAAAGATGGCAACTCTATTCACACCAGATCAGACATCTGTCATATCACAGCCTTATATACACAGCCCTTCTTCCAACATATGGCACACAGTCTGTAAATATAAAATCCCCTGGAAAATTGAGTGTTGGGGTACTTATTAAAATTTTTAGAAGTGAGGAGGTACTTGCTACTTAAAAGGTTGAGAAACACTGCTTTAAACTAAACCTTGTTTGATGAGCTTTAGTTCAAAGTGCTCTGCTGCTATTTTTCAGCATAGGGATGCTGATAAACATGATGATCTGGGTGCTTTTAATAAGTACCACTCTCAGAGCAGCGCTAATTAAAGTGCCCTCCCACCCCTACTTCCTGGAGCACATCTATGAACACTGCATGGCACTAGGCTTCCCCCTTCATATTTTTCCTATGCTCTACAGCAGGGGTTGTCAACCACGGGGTATGCAGCAGCAGTGCAGAGAAGCAGGGCCATTTCCACCAGCACTTCTGGTTTTGCCGTTGGTGCTTCTGGTTTTGCCACTGGTGCTTCTGGTTTTGCCATGGGGGACCTCCCCCCTCTCCACTCATCAACTGGCTGGGGGGCTCCCAGCTTCTCGACTGGCCGTCGGCAGTACACCAACCAAAAAAGGTTGAAAACCCCTGTTCTACAGGTTGCGTGTACCATGATGCAATCTTAAGTGTCACCAAACATCATCTTGATTTCTTAGTTGGATAAGGACTGGGAAACCCTTGAAGAACATTCCAGATTCCTCTATTGCAGAGGTAGGCAAAATGGCAGATCTGGCCGGTGGCTGGACTGCATTTCCCAGCAGCCCCTGCCCATATGGCTGGGGCCAGTTTCCATGGAGACCCCAGCAGCAGCTCTGCTGTGATAGCACAGGGCTGGGATTTACATGGGAACTGGCCCCAGCAGCACTTGCAGGGTGCGGAGCTGCTCCAGAGCTGGGCTGAGATCTTGTGGTGGTGACATTGTGGTCTGGCCCTGGGGCAGAGCTGCAATCTACAGCCTGCATGCCCCAGACAGGGATGTGCAGGCAGCAGATTGTGGCTCTGCCCCAGCTCCTTGCAAGGGTGACAGTGTGGTCCAGAGCCAGAGCAGAGCCATGATCCACTGCCTGCATGCCCGTGCCCAGGGCATGAAGGCTGCAGATTGCGGCTTTGCCTCAGCTCTGGACCATGCTGTCACTGCTGCAAGATCCCAGCCTGGCTTCAGAGCAGCTCCATGTCCTGCCACATGCTCTGCCAGTAGGAGCAGTGCTGGGGGGCGGCTTGGGGGGGGGCTATAGCCACCCCAAAATTCCCTGTAGCCCCCCCATAGCTACCCCTCCCAGCACTGCCACTGCCACCTGCCATGCACAAGCGGTGGCAGCTGAGCCCATCCTGCTCCCACCCACAGCACAGCCCCCCCTCAGCTGCCCCTCAGCCCTCCCACCAGGAGGAAGCTGGCACCGCTGCAACTTGCCAGTGCTGCTGGGGCTGGTCTCCACAGAAACTCTGGCCCCTGCTATCATAGCGCAGCTGCTGCTGGGGTCTCCATGGAAACTGGCCTCAGCTATGTGGCAGGGGTTATTGGGAAGTGGAGTCCAGCACCAGCTGGATCTAACCCATGGGCCGGACTTTCCCCATCCCTGCTTTACTGGAATCTGAATAGTGGGGGAAGAACACAGAGCCTCAAGTAAACAAAATGGGAGCTTTAACAATGCAACATTTAACTATAGAGCATTGCTGAAATAGTACAATAACTATACTGTTTATGGTGTTGCTTGCTCTCCAGGAAAAGAATTTAAAAAACAGGTCCATTAAGTGTATGTGGAGCATCATCTCTTTATAAGGACCTTTTCAATGCTTCATATTTAGAGGATGAGACATTCAAACACCAAATCAAGACTGCCTACTCATTTTGGATGCCTCAATATTCAGGTATTCCAGAGAGATAACTAAGGTGTGATTTTCAAAGGGACAGAATCCCCTAACCCCTATGAAGGTCAATGAGACCTTGTACAGAACAATAAAGTAATTGGAGTGTGAAAAGTGGTGCTTTAGTTAGTTATCATCCAGAAACATATGCTGTGAACAGCTGACCTTGTAAGACAGTTTTCATTATCCATAGTCTCCTTCCCCAAGCTTTGATCTTTTTCCAAAGGTTACTGTTTAATATGAAAATGTTTGTGCTTGTTTTCAGCCCCAAAATGAAATAAAATCCTTCCAGCCTTTATTATTTTTTTCAGAGATAGGAATGAAGGACAAAATCTTTTAAAAATAGTGATTCTTGCTGCTATTTTAACCTCAACTAAAGCATTTACAGTTGAAAATTTAATATTTCATCAGTATAGGTTCTTTTGCATTTGAGTGTTTTAAATAGCAGTACTGAATTGCATAAAGTATGCAAGGGCTATCTTACATATTCTCTGACACATTTTGGGTCAAGCTATATCCTTTAGGGTTACAGCACTCTTGATCCATTATCTTCAGATGCCCACAAAACATGAATTCATCTAAAATTATCTACTGAAACACTGAAACTCCCTAATCATCACACTATTTTATATGTGGAAAGAAATGAAATAGGGAATATAAAGAAACAAGAGAGAAAGGTACCAATTTTCTTTAGGTTTTGCATTCCATTTTGTCTAGGATTTTGGGACTCGAATCCTGAATGAAGAATCTAGGCAGAGCAATGTGAGTTTTAAAGAGTAATTCATATCAGACCACACTGGTGATCACCATATCTCTATGCATACCTCCATTGCAGCTAACAGTTAAAAATTAGCTGACCCTACTCTACTTTCACACTTAAAATATTTAGTACCAACAGGACGTCATTATATCCCTCCCCAACTCCAACTACATTAAGAGCCCAAAGCAGAATTTGTTGATGAATTAACACTGTATCTTTGACAATGATTCCTGCATTGTTAACCAGCACATGCAGCCATTCCTATTTCTTCTTCAGAACATCCTGGAGAGTCCAGACACTGAAGAGTGAAGACCATCAGTACTGGTGGGTTCAGCCCATCTTCACATGTCCTGCATCCTATCATGTCCTAGGGAACAGCTCACGCAGAGCTTGCCCAAGAGCAGGCCATTAGCTCCAGCTGGGACAGCTCTGGGGGTGCTGAACATTCTTCTTTCCTAGCAGATGCCAAAATGAAACTCTGGGGATGACACCTTGTAAATCAAAGACCCAGAAAATGAAAATCTGTTTACAAAGGCTTTCCATATTGCAACAAGTCAGTATCACTCCCCTCCAACCGGAGGTGGATTAATATTTATTGGTGCCCTGGCCAAACACAAAATTGGAGGCCCCCTCTAGAGGTGCACCGATATATCAGTTGCACGTTGGATCATAAAAGGAAACATTATCAGTTATTGGCTTGTTTTGGCCAGTGTAGCCAATTAATATCAGCAATAAATGCTGTGGGCACATAACCAGGAATGCAGCTGGGCAGCTTGAAGAGCTGCATCTGGCCAGTAAGTCTGTGGGGGGGGGAAGGGGTGTGGGGGGAGGGAATGGATGTGGAGGGAGGGAATGGATGTGGAGGGGACAGACTGAGGCCCCCATGGTGAGGGAGGGAGTGGGGCAGAGGTAGGGGCAGCAGCAGGCACTACCCAGCCAGGGTGGTGAATGTGACCTTGGGTCTGGGAGCAGGACAGAGCCACAGGTGGCTTATCTGGGAGGTGGGGGGTGGGGGGGAAGAGGGGGTGAAAGGAGGAATGGGTAACCCAACATTTCTGCACATGCACCTGGGGGAAGCATATTTTCCCCTGAATTTTTGCACGGGGCAAGGGCAGGCTGCCTGCTATGGGCTCAGGAGCAGGGGTTGCACTGGCTTCTTTCTGGTGGGGGGGGCTATGCCGAGGCTGGGAGGGGGTTAGGCTCAGCAGGGCAAGCAGCAGCAGCACTGGGAAGGGTGGCTATATGGGGGCTATGGGGAATTTGGGGTTGGCTATAGCCCCTCTAGCCCCAGCAGTGCTGCCCCTGCTCAGGGCACTCCACGTGGGTCTCCTGAGGGAAAGGCACCAGAGAAGAGTGCCCCAGCAGGGGCAGCACTAGGGGGTGTTGGGAGGCTATAACCACCCCAAACTTCCCCATAGGTCCCCTCATAGCCACTCCTCCCAGCACCGCTAATGCCACTGCCACCCACCCTGTGCAGCTGAGGCCCCCCTGAGCCCAGCCCTGGTCCAGCCCCGCTGCCTGAAAGAGGGTGGTGCAGCCCCTGGCCCTGAGCTTTCAGCAGGCAGCTCGCACTTGCCCCATGCACAAATGGGAGTGGCACATGCCCCCCATGCCTCCCCTAGAGGTGTGTGCAGTGGCAGGGAGCCACCCGCATCCCCACCCCCTGTGCCCCCCAAATGAACCACCCATGGCTTCATCCTGGCCCCGGGTTTGCATTCACCACCCTGGCTGGGCAGTGCCTGCCCAGGCCCTGCCCCTGCCACACTCGTTCCCTCACCATGGGGGCCTCGATCTGTGCCCCCACACTTCTTCCTCCCCACAGACTTACCAGCAGGGTGCTGGCTGCATGGCTGTGCTCCTGGCCATGTGCACGGCAGCACCTTTAATTTTGCAGGTTCCCCCTTGCCACTGATTGGTGGAGGGGCCGCGCTTGCGGCTTGCTCCTTGGCAGGGAAGCATAAGCCATACTCTTAAACCTGGTACCATTTTTGTCTCCCCAGCTCCTTGCTGCCCATGACTGGGGAGAAAAAAATGGCATCAGGTTTAAAACCATGGCTTTCACTTCCCTGATGATGAGGAACGAACCACAAGCGCTGGCCTGAGCTTTAATCTGCGTATGCCTACAACACAAACTTTAAACAGTGCATTCTATAAAGAGACACCAGAATCTGAAATGAATAGAAAATTACAGCCATTACAGGCATGAGAGAAAATGGAGGAAGCTGCTAAAAAGAAAAGAAAATAACTTATGGTTGAATGGTGTAAAGATCTAGGGAGTCACATTGCAGCACTGTTTCTGTGCAGCCAACAGCCTGTTCTCTCCACTTTTGATTTCAGGCAACAGGCCCACCTGGAAATCTGCCATTCACAATCCCAGACTTTCCTCTTAGGAGTCAGCTGTCTTTTTGGCAGCCTAATGGATGCACATCTCTGTCTTCCTGTGAACCATCAACACTTTCCAGGGAGCCACAGCTCCTTTGTACATTTACTTGTCTCCCACAGATGAGATTATGAGCAGTTGCTGCTTCTACAAGCCTTGCTTTGGGGTACATTACTTCATTTCAGAGAAATGGTAGTTAGTACATCTTTTGTGTGTTCCCCCTTTTCTACTCCATATCTGGGGGCAAAATCAGAAAAATAAATTGTAATCCCAACTATAACCATAATCTCTGACTTCTTTGAGTAGATATAGCAGAGGAAACACCTAAGCAGCTGAAAAAGACAATTTGGCAAAATAGTCATCATTGAATTTACAAACCTGTCATTTGCTTTGCTTGAAAGCATAAAAATGGATGTGGAGTGAACTCAATGCCCACTCAGACCCAGCGCATGGTTCTCCTATTTGATGTCCTGCTTCATGATGTCTTGGTCTGTCAGCCCCTAGTTTCTGCATCTTGGTCTCTTCCCACCTTCTCCCTTTCATTTCCTGTTTCACCTGCAGTTGCCATTCCCATAATCTCTCATGAGTTTTCAGTCTGCTCTTAGTGATGGTGTCCTTTTGCCTCCTTTCCCCTCTTGGTTTCTCATCCCCTTTTTGGTTCTTCCTTTTTCTCCCTGTTCTCTGACAACCTAGCCTAGTGTGACTCTTGTCATGTCACCCCTGTTCTTCCCTGCCTTCATTTGCTGTTCCCCAATGTCAGCCCCAGATCTTTTATCCCTTAGTCCTGCTTTGGTCCCCTCTTTGTTCATCATCTGTCCGTTCTGCCTCATGAATCTTCTTCTGCTTCCTGGTTCCCTCGTCGTGCCTGACTACCCTCCTGCCTGACTATACTCTCCTAACTTTTTCTGTAGCCTTGCCTCATTCCTTGCCACTGTAATCTGGGCGGTACTCCAAAATGTACCCCCTCTCCAGTTGAAGGGATCAGAGCAGATGCACAAGCGCTGTGGGAGGTGTAGAGACCCTCTTCCCCCTATTGAACAGAGCCAGATCACTAATGGGGACTAAACCATATACCTTTTAATGAGAGAACAGTAGTAGGAACATAACAGGTATAAACCAAGGGGGTTTAGGGGACACTACAATGCCCCGAGGGGGCAGGATTCAATAAAAGTTAGACAATTACAATCACAGACATATTCATCCAGCAGAAGAAACAATACTGGTTGGTGAAATATAAAAGGCACAAAATACGAAACGTCAAATAACAAGTAATATAGGGCCTAGGTACTTGGAGCGGGAGGGGAAAACACAATGACCCCTTTCCACTGCAACAAAGATTTCTCCCTGTCACTTCACTCACCCTAAGTCATCCCAGCTGGAACTTGAATTCAGATTTCCCATGTGGTAGACAGAAACTCTACCACACAGCCACCAGTACTGATAGTACTCTAAGCTGCTAGGGATCTCAACCTTCCAGGAGTCCCTGCCTCACATCAAGCTTCCTAACCTCTTACTGGAGGAGCCAGAAACATAGTTTCAGGTCAGAAGGGACCTGAGCAGGTCATCAAGTCCAACCCCTGGCCATGGCAGGAAAGAGTACTGGGGTCAAAAGACCCCAGCTAGGTGATTATCTAGCCTTCTGTTGAAGACCCCCAGGGTAGGAGCAAGCACCACTTCCCTT
>NW_017729032.1:214335671-214347520 GCF_001723915.1 Gavialis gangeticus
GCTGGGCTGTTCTTGTGGGTGGCTCTTTGTTTGGTGTTCCGTGGGTCCTTCCGCCCTCATCTTCCCCTTTCCCTGACAAGCAGAACTGGGAACCTCTCAGGTCGCTGCTCAGATCCTTGCTGGAGCTGGGGAACCTCTCCTGATGGCCACAGCCTCTCGTAGGGGATCCTGGAGCCCAGTGGGGAGCCTCTCCTGCTGGCTGGTCTCTCCTGAGTCGGCTGTGCTGCCCCTTTTACCCCCCTTCAGGTGACCCAAGGGACCAATCAGAGGACATGGAGGGTGAGTCTCTGGGGCCTGATTGGTGAGGAAAGGAAATCCCAAGCCCTCCATTCATCTTTTACCCTTTCAAAACCCCTGGGCCAAATCATTTCCAGCTAGCCCATCACACCACTATTTTTTTAGCCCCGGGTCCTGGCTTCATTTTAGTCTTGGCTTCTTTTTCCCCTCTTCTTCCTTCTTGTCCTTTGGATACAGTCTGGACTTTTTAAGAGGCTGTATTGGCTAGAAGCTTGGGATACTATTGGAGGCTCATTTAGAGGACAGGGCATTTGGTGGCATTAGCTTAGTTAAGTATAGCCTGGAGGCTAGGAGAGGGAAGGGTCTTGGGTTTGGTTGGCTGCAGGTCAGCAAGGCTGAATAGTGGTTGGCTTGGATGGTTGCAGCTATCAGGATAGGATGTTGCATATTAGTGTTTAGAATCCAGTGCGATAGATCAGGGACTCAGTAAGTTGGTGTACCCTTGGTGCTCAGGCAGAGGGGTCTGTTTGTAGTTGGCAGCAATGAATAATTGAGGGTGGTGCAATTTCTGAGCTTTATAGAGGAGGCCTGAGTTGGTTGAGTGTGATCTTGATCTTTGAGCTGTGGGGGGATGGGGACTGCCTCAGTTAGAGCAGACACGGGATCCCTGGGTATTCTGGCTCAGTTGGGGGCAGCTGGGGGGTCTGGTTGGGGTGCCCTTATTTTTTTTGGGAGGGGGAGGGTGGTTCTGTGCATGATTAGGGTTAAGCTTGGGGACTTGAAGAATTGGGTGGGAGGGTAGGGATGCTTGTTCTGTTCACTGAGACCTGGTTCTTGGGATGGGTCTGGGGTTAAGTATTACTTGTCTGTGGCGTGGGTCCTGAGGGAGTAGGTATTTTGGCTGGGGAGTGGCCTGGTGTTCAGGTGGGGTAAGGACAGACCTGGATTGGTTTGGGGTCTGGGGAAGGGCTGACTTGGTTTGGGAAAGACCTGGGTTGATTGAGTACAACCACAAGGTTATAAACTACTGCAAGACCATTTCAGGTTGGACATAAGGAAGAATTTCTTTACTGTCTGAGCCCCCAAGGTCTGGAACAGTCTGCCATCGGAGGTGGTTCAAGCACCTACATTGAACACCTTCAAGAGTAAATTGGATGCTTATCCTGCTGGGATCCTATGATCACAGCTGACTTCCTGCCCTTCGAGCGGGGGGCTGGACTCAATGATCTTCCGAGGTCCCTTCCAGCCCTAATGTTTATGAAATCTATGAAATCTATGAAAGGGTGGGGGGCCTGCTTGGATTCAGTTTAGTCTTGGGCTGGGGTGGTGTAACTGGATTCTCTTAGGCTGTGTCCCTCCCTTCCCAGGTCCTTGGGGAAGGGACCGCGGCCACCCCCCCACTCACAGTGAAGGCTCACCCCACCCTGACGGGCATACGCGCCTGCCTTGCCTGCCATGACTTGATGTTATCTGATATGCTGTTCAGTTGGTACAGCGCGTACCGTACAGTGATGAGACCTTTGTCGCTGTCCGGCTTGGCCCCGGATGCTGGTGTCCAGAGGGCTCCTCCACCCCTACACCCTTGCCCTGGCCTCCGGTATGGTGTGCGGACCCCTGCCCCGGGGTCCCGCTTACCCCAAAAATGTCCAACCGCTCCGTCCACGGGCCCTGGTCCGCTGGGGCGCTGCGGTTTCCATAGCTCTCCTTGCCTCAGCAGTGTCCGCCATCCCAGGCTCCAGTGCTCCCAGTCGCCCTGCCTTGGGCCTGTTTCTGGCAGCTCCACTGCCTCCGGGCCTGGCTTGCTCGTCTCCTATGTCTCCGGACCCGTCGCTTTCGGCTCGACCGCCTCCGTCGGACCCGTCTACCTGGCCGCCGCTGTCGGGCTCGGCTCTCCCGGCCCTGTCTCTGCTGCCGCTGCCGCCGTCGGACCCAGCTCTCCCGGATCCGGCTACCCTGCCGCTGTTGGACCCGTCTACCTGGCCACTGCTGCTGGACCCAACTTGCTCGGCTCCGCTGCCTCTGCCGCCGTCGGACCCGTCTACCTGGCCGCTGCTGTCGCTGTTGGACCCGGCTCTGCCGCCGCCGCTGCCGCTGTCGGACCCGGCTCTCCCGGCTCTGTCAACACCGGCCCCTTCTGCCCATGCCGGTGCTCCTTTTGAATGGGCCCGGGTGGCCCCAACACCTTCCAATTCCGGGTTCCTGCAGGGTTCAAGTTCCTGCCGCTCACCACTGACCACCATGTGCCAGTGGTGTCGGCTTGTGCCCGGCTGGGCTCTCTCCCAGCCTGGCCTTGGCTCCGGCTCTCCTCCCTTACAGGTGGGTTTGGGGATAACTCCAGTTTGTGTTTGGCCTTGTGCTGTGGCATGAAGGTGAGGGCAAAGGTTGGCTGGGTGTATCCTGTGATGCAGCACAGTACAGAGAGTCATTATGTTGGTGCAGACTGGGGCCCTGGCTTGGGGGTGTCTGAGTCCTGGCTTGGTTGAATGCACATTGGGAATTTGGTGGAATGCTCTAAATAGGTTGCAGTATGGTGCTCAGCTGGGGAGGGCTCTCCTAGCTGGGTTGGTGGTAATTGGATGGTAGGAGTGCCTGCCTTGGCTGGGTGCTTCCTGAGGTGTTGTCTTGTTTGTGTGTAGCTTAGGGAATCCTAGGTTGGTAGGGTGTACCCTGGGGCCTTGGTGAGGGTGGAGCTGGAGTTGTTTGGGTGCAGCCTGGTTGTATGGAGGCTGGGGGTGCTGGCATCATTAGGTGCAGTTGAAGGGTGGAGGTAGTGCGGGGCCTGGCTTTGCACAATGGGTTGTTGCATTGATGAAGGTGGGAGTAGGAGTCTCTACTTGCAGGTTCTGCAGGGAGAGTTCTGGGTTAGTAGCCGCCCTGGAGGTTCAGCAGTGGTTGACTTCGATGACTGTACCCTGAAGGGTAGTGTGGGGTGGTCTGATATGGTTTGCATGTGGTCTTGGTTTGCAGAGGTTTTTGGGGCCCTTCAAACAAAGCCTAAGCATTGGGGTCAGAGGTTATTCCTGCCTGGGATTACGCTGGCTTGTGCTGTCAAACAGAGTTTTCAGTGTTCAGAAGGTGAAAGGGTTGGGGCCTTTTTTCTATTGATGGTAGGTAGGGTCCCAATGCCAAGTAAATATGCCAGAAGAATAGGGCTTTTGTGGATGCCTATGTCCTGCATTGTGGTAAGGGGGTATCTAAGGGTGAAACGTCATTCTGCCAGGGCTGTTTGCAGATGGTTTTGGGGTCCTTCAAACAAGGCATTGGCTTTGAGGTTCAGCTATCTTCTGCCTGGGGCTGGTTTGGGACTTATGCTGTTAAGGGGAGTGTTCAGAATATGGCCCCTGTGGGACTTTGTGTTTAGAGGGGGCAGGCTGGGCCTCCATGCCATGTATAGGGGCTAACTCCCCTCCCCTTGGTATTTTCTTATTCTGCTTCCCTTCCTCTCATGGTCCTTTGTGCTTGCTCTCTAGGCCCCAGGAGGCAACATCCCCTGATGTTACCTTGCTTGCCCACTTCCAGTTCTTCATTGCTCCCCTCCCATGATTTTGAGGACTGCCAGTTGGTAGGTGGTTCCTTATGTCCCACAGTACAGGGAAGGATTTGTGTGAGGGCCTCCTAAAGCAAGGATTCCTTTTTCTCCAAAGCTGTTCTTAGTACAGCTGGTTATACCTCAGCTGCATATAAGGTATTGGTTTGCAGCCCCTCAGAGCAAGTCTTAGTGTTGGGGCAACTAGGTCTGGAAAAGAACTGGAGAAACTGAGTGGGGAGAAAAAGGGAGTTTGGAGAACCCCCTGAAGAAACAAAGCAGAGAAAAGGAGTCTGAAAAAAATTCACCTGAGACCAAGACAGAAAAGGAACAGCTAGAGAAGCACCTGAGAGACTAAGGAGAGAAGAGAGGATTGAGGAGCACCCAACAGAGCAGGCAGGGACAGAAGAGGTTGGAGATGCAGTTAACTGATTAAAAGGGGAGGGAAAGATGAAAAAGGCGAGAGGAGTGACAGCAGAAGTACCAAAGAAAGGAAGTGGGAGAAAAGAGGGATTGGAGAAGCCTTTGAAACAGGATGCAGGAGAGAAGAAAAGCTGGAGAAGCACCTGAGAGGCAAAGTGTGAGAGGAGAGGGGCTATAGTGACAGGACCAAGGGAAAAGAAGAGAGCCTGGAGAGTCACTTGACATAAAACCAGGCAGAAGAGGAACTGTAGAAGCCCTTGAAACAGCAAGCAGGAAATAAGTTGGAAAAGCAGCTGAGAGACCAAAGTGGGGAGAAAGGAAGGCTTGAGAGGCACCTGATGGGGAGAGAAGGGCTGCAGATAAAAAAAAAAGTGAGGACTCTTTGAAAAATCAGTTAGGTTGGAAGAGACAGTGGATAAAACAAGACAACAAAAGACATTTTGGAAAAGTGTCTTGAAAAGGAAGGAGGAAAGAAGAGGGACCCGAGAAGCACCTGAGGCACCAAGGAGGAGTGAAGAGACACTGGAGATTCATATAAGAGACCAGGTTGGACAGAAGAGAGTCAGGAGTAGCCCTTGAGAGAGAGGCTGCAGAAAACCTTAATGGACCAAACAAAAATGGGGATGAAGAACTCATTAGTAGAGAAGAGGCCAGAAGAGTACCTGACAAAAAAGTGGGAAGCTGGACTTATTTGGAATAACATCTGAAAAAAACATGGGGATGGAGGAGAACTGGAGAACTACCCAAGGCTTCAAGAAGGGGAGAAGAGGGGCTGGAGAAGTCCCTGAGAGACCAAGGAAGTACTTTTCCATCCTCTCATTTGAGAGACTAGAGCAGGGAAACAAGGTCCAGGAAAAGCCCCTGAGAGATGGAGGAGGACAGATGAGAGGCTGGAGAATCCCCCAGCACACAGAGGTAGAGTCAGAGGCAAAAGAACCCTCTGATAAATGGAGACAGAGAGGAGGAAGTCAGGAGGAACCCTGGACATGACAAGGTGCAGAGGAGAGCACCAGAAGAAGCCCCAGACACACTGAAGTGGGGCAAAAGAATCAGGAGAAGATCAGAGATGATGGGTCCAGGGACACCTGGCCAGAGAGATGATTGTCTGGAGGAGAGAAGAAAGATTGAAGGAAGACCTGAGACAAGACCCTGGAGAAGCCCCTGAGAGATGAGCGACTGGGGGAGATCTGGTCAGACAGTCCTGAGTGGAGAGACGACAGCCTGGAGGAGCCCCTGAGAAACCTGGGCAGAGAACACCAGGGTGGAGAGAAGACAGCCAGAAGGAGAAACTGAGAGCCTGGCGGAGAGAAAAAAGAGCCTGGAGAAGTCCCTGAGAGACCAGGGTGGAGAGACAAGAGCCTGGAGAAAACCAGGGCTGAGAGAAGAGATGTTGAAGAAGGACCTAAGAGATGAGAGCCTGGAGAAGCACCAGAGTGATCTGGGGCAGATAACTGAGCCAAGAGAAGCCCCTGAAGAGACCAAGGTGGAGAGAAGAGAGGCTGGAGAAGCCCTGGAGACATCAAAGGGGAGAGGAGAGGTTGGAGGAGCCCCAAGACCATGGTGGAGAGACAGATGCTGGAGAAGAACCTGAAAGGCTGGAGAACACATGATGTAGGAAGGTGAACAGAAGAGAGCCTTGACATGTACCTGACAGCAAGCATGGAGAATATACAGGTTGGAGAAGTAACTAGTGTTGCAACTGGGACAAGGCAGAGGCTTGAGGACCACCTGGCAGACCAAGGGGGTGAAAAAAAATTTTGTAGAGAGGTAACTGAAGCACTTTATAGCACACAATTCTGGAGATGCTGGAGAAGGACCTGAGAGACCAAGTGGGATGGGAAAGAGGCTGCAGAACTACTTCAAACAGCAAGGGGAGAAGAGTGAGGTTAGAGAAGGACCTGAGGCACCAAGTTTGAGGTGACAGAGGTGGGGGAAGCACCTGCATAATGAGGTCCAGGTTACAAAAAGGAGACTATAAGAGCTTGAGGGGGTGAGATGAAGGGGCAGTCAACAGACCAAGAGGAGATGTCTAGAGAGGTTGAAGAAGCCCCTAGCAGACTAAGTTTGTGCAGAAAGAGGTTGGAGAAACACTGAACAGGGAAGGGGGCAGCACTAAATGGGAAAACAGACAGATAAGGTACAGGAGGGAAGATCAGTGGAAAAGAGCAGAGCAAGACTGGATTCAAGACATGACCAGGGTCAACACTAGGATGGGAAACAAGACAGTACTAGAGGATGATAGTCAAGATCTGGAATAGAAGTAGGATGCCTAGAGTTTAAGAAGGGGCACCTTCAATTTTAAAAGGTTTGGAACCACTATTGTGGGCAGAATCAGGAAGAGGGACTACATTGTGTAACTTTGTAATTTACCAATTACATTTTGGTTAACAGTATGGTGGTAGCTTCACTTGGGTGGGCTTACAAATGCAGCACTTAGCTTTGGTGAACAATGTGGCTGGACACAGGACATGGGTTATAGAAGTTTGGGTGTAATGTCATTGTGTGGGTGGGGCTTACTCTTGTGAAGTCTAGAGTATTTAATGCAGGGGGCATTCCCTTTGGTTTCTTGGTGGAGTGTTGCTTTGAGTTGGGGTGGGTGGCTGAACTCTTATCAGGGGCTAGGGGAAGCTATTTCTCTTTCTGGGGTTGTAGGTAGCCATAGTGTTTGGGGGTGGTGGACTTGGATGAATAATGTCGTGGGAGTAGTGCTGTGGTCCCATATGCAGTCAGGGGAAAGCCAGTTAAATCAGTCAGTTTGCCTGCAATCTCTAGGTATTTAGACGTGTCTTCAGAAGTGCAGTTTGTGAGCTTGGGAAGAAAACAGTCTCATTTGGTTACAATTTGGATATTCGCCCTGTGTGAGCATGGGACTTGTCTAAGCTGCTTGCAGCCCAGGCACCCAGGTGGGGAGCAGCATGGGCACTCACTTTGGGGGACCAGGGTTGATACATTGATAGGTTGCAGCCTTGGGGTGGGGTTGGGCTTTGGTGCTGTTGGTTTAGTTGCCTTCAGCCTTGGGACTTCAGGAGTGGTGGTCTTAGTCAGTTAGCTGTAGTCTGGGGCTTGGGATGGGTGGAGGGCCCTGTGCCATCTGGGATGCAGCCTGTGTGTTCATGGAGTAGGTATCATGCAGAGTCATGAACAGTTAAGTCTAGGGAGTCAAGGCACTGACCAGGGTAAGGTTGATTGGGTGGAATCTCAGGACAGACTAGGTTAAGTGACCAGGAGGACAATAGGACAGCAGGGTTGAAAAGAGCTGAGTTGAGAAGCAAGGCGATGAAGCAGAGTGGAGCCTAGGAGCAAGTTGGGTTGAGAAGGCAGGAGATCAAGCAGAGAGCAGAATTGAAGTGGAAGCTGGAGGGAACATTGGGGTAGTCAAGGGTCATGCTGAGTCTTCTTGCAAGGAAACACCCTGTTCCTGCATGGGGTGTGGGGGTGGTGGTGTTGTTTATATGAGGACATGGAAGGTCAAGGGGGAGGTCATCTCATGGTTTGGGTTTGGCCGTGACTCATGTCCTTCCTTGCTTGCATTTTTGATCTCTTCTCCCCTTGTCCTGTTTTGTCTGTCTCCAGCTTCTTTTGTCCTGTTCTGTCATCCCCTAGACCTACCTCCTGTGTTCTCTTGGTCTGTTGACCTCCAGTGTGGAAGCCCTCTGCTTGTAGTCTTCTTCTCTTCACCTCTTGTGTGGCCCTCCCTCCCCTTTTCTGTTGTCCCCTTCTCCTGCTTCATGCCACCTCTGGCCCATTCTACTGACTGCTGGATTCCCCACGTTTGTATTCCCTGGTCCTGCTTCCTTTCCTTTCCTGGCTCTTGTCCTCCATGCCCCAGTCCTGCTTTCTTTTCTTGTCCCCTGGTGTGGCATAGCTGGCTGTTGGTTCCTACTCCCACCTCACTCCCCTCTTGGCGTTTCAGCTGTTTCTATTCTTCACTTAGCATGACCGTTCTTCTGCCTTGTGTCCTTGCTTTCCATTACTACCCTTCTTCTGTTGCACTTCCCCTCATGGTCTACCATTGTGTTTGATGTCACCCACTCTGCATGTCTCTTTTTCTCAGTCCACTGTGTCGGTGTCCTCTCTTTCTCCCCATCTTAATTTTTCCTCTCCATCAAATCTGAGAGCAGCTTTCTATTTGTGGCTATGCCTAAGGCTGCTCAAGCAGCCTGTATTAGCTTAAGTGTTAGTGCTGGAGAATAGGGAAGGCTTCCCCATTCTCCAGTCATCAGGGGAGTACTGACTACATTGGGTGGGTGCTGTGCCCTCAGAGGCTAGATTTTTAAGCTGTTTTTAAAAACTTAGCTGTAACATTCTGTTGTCTTTCAGAAATCTGTCAAGCTGTGTGTCCAACCCCAATTATTACAACGCATGTCTGCATTATTCTGTGAATGTAATGGGGGTATTGTATTAGGGAGGATAGTATTTAGCTAATAGGTACAGTGGAATGTTTTGCTATAGCATCTTGTACTGGAATATCCTTGACTGTAGGACAGTGAAGCATGATGGCTATTCCTGTATGACAGAGCATGCCTGTGCTTGTATTGATCCATCACTACAGTTGTCTTTTATATCCAGACAGTACTTATATTGTTGTACACACAAAAGTTATTCCTAAGCAGTGAGCCTGAGGAACTGATTAAGATAGATTTTACTGTGAAATAATTGCTTTCTGACTGGATGTTTAAGCCCCCTAGCACATTCTTGAATTAATTGGGGACTTAGGCTTTCCTTTACCAAAGGCCAGAAACTTCTTGGGCACTGAATTATGTATTATGTATAATACCATAAACATAACCATATACCTGAGACATACTTTGCAGTTAGATCAGCAGTGGACTGGTATTAGGATAAGTGTGGAATTTTAATTGCATGATTACTTTGTGGAGAAAAGGCATGCCTATTTAGGGTGCTTCAGAAATTTTTGCTCCCATAGAAGAAGATACTTTCTGATTTTTCTTTCACTCATTTGCTTGATGGGGCTTAACTGATCTTTATCAGTGTTCTGTTTCATAGAAAGTGAGGGTTGGAAGGGACCTCAGGAGGTCATCTAGTCCAACCCCCTGCTCAAAGCAGGATTACGCCCAACTAGATCATCCCAGCCAAAGCTTTGTCTAGCTGGGTCTTAAAAACCTCCGAGGATGGAGAGTCCACAACCTCTCTGGGTAACCTGTCCCAGTGCTTTATTGACCTCCTAGTGAGAAAATTCTTCCTAATTTCTAACCTAAACTTCCCTTGCTGCATGAGTGACTGGTGCCTCCCAAGTTTGGGGGGAGCACCAGATCACCTATGGGGGAGGATCCCCAGTGGCTGATCATCGAGCCTGGAACCACCAGCGGCAAAACCAGCAAAACCAGAAGTGCACTTCCTGCTGCCACTTCGTTTCACAGCTGGGGCTTCCAGGGGATGCACAGCCAATCTCCCTGCCATCTGCCACCCCTTTCTCCCCCATGCCTATGCCTGCTCCCTCCTGTTGACTCCCTGTGCCTGTCCCAACAGTGCCCCTCTTCCCTTTGGGCCCCGCAAGCTTATGACTTCCTTCCGTGTCTGTCCCTCCCATTCCCTGCTTTCCTTGCCATCTGTTCCCCTCCCCACCAGGCACGTGCCCCAACCCTGCTGCTTACCTTCTGTGTGGCTCTGGGGCACTCAGTGGCAGCAGCCCCAGCCTGGCCAGAAAAAAGCAGTAGTGGCAGCTCCAGGCCTGGCTAGCAGAGGGGACTGCATGGTCTGCCCTATGCTCTTCCCTAAGCTACACTGCAGCTCTCCCTGTGTGCCTCCCACCCCCACTATGAGGTCTCCTTCATGCTCTCCCTGCTGTACACCCCCTCCTCCGCCGCAGAAGCGACTCTGGCCTAGAATAGGTTGCAGCTGAGCTCTGGCTTCCATCCTAGAGTGAGAGCAATCGCTGGCCCTGGACCAGTGCTTGAATAAGACAAGACTTCCCCTTCCACTCAGTGACTTGAGGAAAAAAACCTCATCTTGGATTTGAGTAAATATGGTAATAATAGCCAACTCCTTCAGACTCCAAAGATCCATATGTGGGACAAAGGCTAACAGGAAGAACAAATGAATTAGCATTGAAACAAGCCAGCAATATTGTTTCATTCCTACAGGGAGATATTTCAAAAGGGATTGCAAATGACGAAGCCTCCCTCCCAAATGAATAGAAAACCTGGCAGGGGTGAAAAAACCTTAGCTTTCCTTGCTCATCATGACCAAGCATTTTCCCCTACTAGTTTACAATACCAGTTACAATCTTTATATGAGATAGTAGGAGGGCACAGGAAAGACTAATGAAAAACATGTTACTTGGGACCAGAAGGGACCTCCTGGGACAGAGTCCAATCGCCTGAGCTTGCAAGCCAATCATTAATATAAATGGATAGCTTCGCTTATATTTGCAATGAAATGCTTAGGAGTTTTGCAAATCAAAGAGGCAACATCTGTTTCTCATGCCTGCTGGCAATATATACAGGCATACCTCGGAGATATTGCGGGTTCGGTTCCAGACCACCGCAGTAAAGCGAATATTGCAATAAAGCGAGTCACACGAATTTTTTGGTTTCCCAGTGCATATAAAAGTTATGTTTACACTATACTGTAGTCTATTAAGTGTGCAATAGCATTATGTCTAAAAAAACAATGTACATACCTTAATTAAAAAATACTTTATTGCTAAAAAATGCTAACCATCATCTGAGCCTTCAGCGAGTCATAATCTTTTTGCTGGTGGAGGGTCTTGCCTCGATGTTGATGGCTGCTGACTGATCAGGGTGGTGGTTGCTGAAGGTTGGGGTGGCTGTGGCAATTTCTTAAAATAAGACAACAATGAAGGTTGCCACAAACCTTCAATTTGTAAAAAACGCAATATCTGCGAAGCGCAATAAAGCGAAGCTCAATAAAATGAGGTATGCCTGTATAATATATAGCATAATAATAATAATGTATATAGTAGCCTCAGCTCACAGCCTAGCTGTTAAGAAAGTACATAGGGAGGGCATGGGACAGCTCCTACATTTCCTAAACATGTAGGATTAGATGCACGTTATTGCAGTGAGTTGTACTTTTGAAGGCCGCTGTTGTGGCACCAGTGAAATAAAAAAAGCAAATACAGCCAAGAGTTTTGGCCATGAGATTTTTCTAACATATGCCCCAGATCTTTCATTCTCTCCAAATCAAACTTCACTGGGACTACGAGTATACAGAAAATTCAGCATAAGACTTGGAACATCCTTAGGAAGTTTGAAGAAAAGAAGCTGGAAGGGTTTTTGTATTATTATGTAATAATAATATTAACAACAACAACAACAACAACACTACTCTATAATAATCATCCCTGCAATCATTAGCTAATGCAGAATGTTTTATGTAGTATAAAAGCCAAATGCAAGGTGTTTACCATGGGCCACAATGATCCAGAAGACAGGCAGAAGGTAGGGTAGATTTTCACCTTATAGACTAAATCAGAGATACATACTATAAGCTTTTGTAAGTAGTGGGCTTAGGTCATCAGATGCTGATTCACCAGATGACACAGTGCTGATAAATGCTATCTAACACCCCAACAGCCTCTGGCCCCTAATCACTAACTTGTGCAAACCATACTGCATTTTTACAGCTGTCCAAGTACCATAGCCACCCTCTCATCCATGGAAATTCAGTACCTCCCTTA
>NW_017729032.1:214347595-214358369 GCF_001723915.1 Gavialis gangeticus
GATCCAGAAGACAGGCAGAAGGTAGGGTAGATTTTCACCTTATAGACTAAATCAGAGATACATACTATAAGCTTTTGTAAGTAGTGGGCTTAGGTCATCAGATGCTGATTCACCAGATGACACAGTGCTGATAAATGCTATCTAACACCCCAACAGCCTCTGGCCCCTAATCACTAACTTGTGCAAACCATACTGCATTTTTACAGCTGTCCAGCCTAATTTTTTAAAGCACCTTTAAACAATGTCTATAATAGGGGAGGGGGAGAGAATGAGAAAACTCCCTTAATAGTGCAATACATTTGAGATGAGAAGCAGAAACCATGGATGATATGATAGAACTGTGACTTCAATTTGCAACCAAAACCCTCAATCAGGATTGGGGGCTCCATTTTGCCAAACAATGTAGAAAGGTAGAGGGGGGCACAGTGCTTGTCCTAAGGAGCTTCCTGACTAATTTAGCTTTACAGTCTGATGGCAGCCAGCACTTGGAAATTGGTCTACTCAGACCTTTTTCATTCATCCATCATAGTGTTTATTATTAGAGTGTCAGTGACTTCCTGAGTATAAATGAACAGCCAGCTTGCATGCAAACAGCATTCTGTATGCACTGACTGCTGCGCATACAAGTATTGCAGACATAGCTTAATACCAAAGAAAAAGGTGGACTACTGTCAGGAAACTGAGATGTGTCATAAAGTTCATTTATATACTTATGGGCAAGCATTTAGGATAATATGAACTTGCTGCTGTCTGACTAGAACTATGTTCTGATATTGGTCCCTGAGAAAAGTAGGACATGGATATAATATGTTAAGTGCAGAAAATCTGCAATAAAAGGTAGGTTGGCATCACTTTTGTTTATGCTCATATAATTAGAATCGGACAGGGTCAGTGCTTCTGCAATTGCAGAATATCCTTGGGAGGCAGTTTGAACTAGTTTTGCATTTGGTATTATTATTACTACTAAATTATTTGAATTATGATAGTGTCCAGAGCCCCCAGTCTGAAGCTGGGGCCAACTGTTATAAGCACCGAGTGTTTACACAGTCAGAAGGAACCCCTGCCTCAAATAGTTTCCAACCTAAATAATCGGAAATTAGGGTTACGCTCTGTTCATACAACTCAACCTGCGCAAAAAAAGGCCCAGAAAGGAAAACTTGGAGCAAGGATGAGAGAGAGAGACAGAGAGAGAGAGAGAGATGAACATACTGATGAATTTAGGAAACGTTCAGCTAAGCAGCATATAGTGTCTCCTGGGCATCTCAAGGATGAGAATCTAGTGGTTTGCAGGAATAGTTTAACTTTACTCTTCGTCAAGTCATCCATTCTTGTTGCCTCACATGAAATGGAACACCTTTGCCTTATGATATGCAAATTGACACAGTTGCTTTTAAGAACAAAAAAGCAGAGGCTACCTACTCTCCCCAGCAGCAGAGTGGAATCATGAACAGGTGCACCTCCCCAGACCTCTCTCTACCCACAAAAGTGAATATAAATCCAAGAAAACACACTGCATCCCACTGTATTGCCCTTTTTATTTCAATGTGTTCCACATCTTTCAAAACATTTTACAGTAAATTATAAAGAACTTAATTCATGCTCTATTCCAGCCTGTAATTATTTTATAATAGAAACAGTTCTGTGGATGTAACTGTAAAACTTAACTGGGATTAGAAAGGTCACATTGGTACCGATAATGATGTGTAGTACCTAAGATAAATCAGTGATGTTTAATATGGTTTCTAATCTGCCTCTCTGGCCAAACAAAGCATTATCAAGACAAATTTACCACGTACGTACTTTCTTTTCACTAACATGTTGGCCATGAGGCTCACTAGCACCAGGAGGCAGAAGTGCTAAATAGACTGGAGTCACAGCTCCTTCATCTGGACTTTTAGTGGCATTTGGACCAGCCATGTCAGTTCTTACCCAGCCGGGGCAGCAGGCATTCAGCAGAATTTGGTCAGCTTTCCTTTTCTCATTCAACATCCTGGCATGAATTCTGGACAAGACAGTGACTCCAATTTTAGACACACCATAAGCAGTGTTGGGCCAGCCCTCCTTCTCATGCACTCCATTCTTTGTATCCTCCACAAACTTGGTCATGAGCTTCACGAGTTCCTCCTCAGTGATTGTATCACTGCGAAACTTCTGCTGCAGGTCTTGGTTGCACTTTGCCAGAGCTGAAACCGCTACCATGCTAGATACATTCACCACTCTGCCTATTAAAGGAAAATGATATAAAAAGGTGTCCTCTGATCATGCTGAAACTGATGTGGGTGGCCCCTGCTTTCAGCATAGAACTGCAGCTCTGCTAAACCAGACAACCTGGCAAATCACGCTTCATGCTCCATGGACCCCAGCTCCATGGTCCTTCTGCAATTAAGCCACTCAGAGGAGTGGCTCCTAGCAAGAAGCAGGGAGGCAGGGGGACTACTAGATTTTTGGAGGGTAGAAATGAGTACAGCAGCTGAGAGCTGTGCATCTTGGGTTGCTGGAGGAATGAAAGTAAAATGTTTTACCTCCCCTGATCATTCAAACAATATTCTGGAATGGCATGGATAAAACACTTCCAAGATAAACCATCTTTTGTGTGGCTTTAATGGGTGAATGCTCTCATTTTAAGTGCTTTTGTGCCAGTTCTAAGGTAACATGTGACAAAGCCCTCACGCTATTTATAATAATAAGCCCTATGCTCTGAAAGTCTCCATAACTGAACCTGTAACTAGGAGTTTTGATAGGGAAGTGTGTACTCTCTTCTACATGACTGAGTAAAGAGGCCTTTCATAAACCTACCCACAGGTAGTGAGAATCTGTATGCAATGTAAGTCATGTAGTTTGCCTACAGCAGGGTCCATGCAGTGATGTGCAGAGCCAAAAGCCACAGAGTACAACCTGTGCCCTAGCACAGAGGGTAGGCCCACTGAGTTTGTAATATCCTGGATCCCTTAGCCAGCCCCTCCATTGTCTGCACGTTGGATTCCGTTCCCCAGCAACATTCCTTAACATACAGAGATAAACAGGTCCTTAAAGGACAGAAATAAATGCTATTATTTTATAAATGGATCTCTCCTCTGTCCTATCTGCTAAGAGAATGTAAAATTGCTTCCAAACCATAAATAATCAAATGATAAACTCTCCCAACTACTCTCTGTCTTGACTCAGTCACCAGTTTCCATTCAACTTATCTCAGTCTCTCTTTAAAGCTGGGGTATTTCAAGATAACGAAAATGAACTCTGATGATTTATTTTTGTAGTAAGGGAGTGATTATTGATTTTTGCCAAATTCCACTGGCCTCAGGCCTTGTGAAAGCTGCTCTTGCTTTTCTCTGTGGTGGCACAGGGAAAGCCCCTGCTGCTGCTTTTACCTGCGACTACATGGGAAGAGCACCCAATGCCAGCACTTTTGCCTGTAACAGCACAGGAAAATGACTGCTGTCAATACCCCAAGTCCACAGGCTGGATCCATGACTCCTGTTTTAGGATAGTTTCAAGAGTGTTGTCAGCAAATATACCCTGTCCATCTGGCTCTGTACATGCCAAATTGAAGAATGGAGACAGTGAAGCAGCCATGAAGATGCCTGCTGCCACTTTCAAGATCTCCATCTTCAGCATAATGATAGGGGGCATTACTCAGGGTAGATTCACTGCCTCATTTCTAGGTGTGGTGCAGAGATAGGCAGGCACATGCTTCTGTGCATTACTTTTAAGACCATGGAAATAATATAGGCTCACTCTTAATTATATTTCTGTCTCTGTTATGTGGCACTTACCATTAGGTTTTATGAGAGGCAGCAACTCTGTGCAAACATCCCTGGTTCCAAAAAAGTTTGTCTTCAGTGTAACCTCCGCTTGAGTAGCGAATGGAGTAGTATCAGCAACTTTACATTGGGCGGTGGGAGGAGGGGAAGAAACAAACATGAATGTTATGACCACAGTTCAAAGTGTAACTATCAAACTTAAAATAAATATTAATTCATTTTTCAATTATCAGGTAGGAACTACATGTTGAGCAGAGAAAGCTCCAAATGCAATGTGCCACGACGACTGGCATGTTAAAGGGTAGGGTCCAAATATGCAATATTAATCAGGGACTGGATTTTTTATTTTAGTAGCTCTTAGTGTAGGGTTTGGGCTTTTCCCACATGAACTGATAGTATAATGCCTAAAGTATAATGCTGAAAAACAGGTCAGGTGCTGCATTCCTTATATTGGTTAATGTTCAATCATTTCCCAGGAAAAATCCTGGGCTGTTGTCAGTAACGGGGCAAGTTGCAGCAGGAATTGTGAAAGGGAGAGGCTAAAAGGAATGCAGAATGACTCTGTTGGGAAATAATACCCTATGGTGACAAATTCAACCATTTGAAGAACTGGACAAAATGAGCTACTAGGCCTGCTTCCTTGTGACAGGGAAAGAGAAGAAAGAACACTGTCATTTGATGAGTGGTGGGAAGGTTCGCTGTGATAATCATATACAGATTGTTGAATCCAGCAAGGGAACACTGCCACACACTGGGACAAACTTAGGAAACTAACTGTGACTGAGCACTTGCTGCTTAATTTAGCTGAAATAGTCTTTAAACACTTTGCTAATTACTGCCTTATCTGTTTTCCTGGGCACCTGCCAGACATTGGATTTAACAGAATGTTCATTGAGACATACTGGATACGTCTACATGTCACCCTATGGCAATGTAGGGATGCACTACGTCACTCTATGGCACACTACAACGATGTAGCACTCACACAGGTCTACACATGATCGCTAGCTACATTGCTGTAGGGGTGTGCTCCCCACTTATAGCGCGCCGCTACAGCAACATAGTGGGGAAATCTAAGTATGTGCCACCCGTATGGTGCAGTACAGGCACATACAGTACTTTTGCAAGTACTAAAGCACGGCTCAATAACAATGTCACCACATGGTGATGTGTAGATGTGCCCACTGACACAGAGAGCCTGATTCATTATGACATTGGCATAAAACTGGAGCAATGCAGTGATGAAGCAGGCAAGTACGTTGTAAATAAATATACAATATATTTGCATATTTACACTTTATTTGTATATTTATACAGTGTACAATAAATTACAGAGAGCAGAGATTTTGCTGGTTTTGTTTTTTATAAATATTTGTAACTTAATTCTTTTTAAAATGTATTTTAAGCAAATTCCCTGATTGTGGAATGCTTCTCTTTGAGAGGTGGCATGCATTTTCACAGCATCCACCCTGAGGGACAAAAGCACTGCTATTAGAAAGGCTTTACTCAATCCTTCTGTGAATAATCGCGCACCAGGTATGCATATACTTTACAGAGATGGTGCTGCTGAGCTTGCAACGTGTGCATGAATCGCTTTGATGATGAACCCAGTATTTAAGGGCAACTACATCAAGGCCTAAGAAGAGTCTGTAAAATGGTACAAAAACTTGCAATCAGGGTAGCAAGACTAAATTAAAATAAGAAAAATTCCTTTTAGGCTAGATGTCTGGGAAAAAGCCTTCTAAACAGGCATCTCTAAAACTAAATTAGTAAAGTAGGGGAAATACCATTATGTAAGACCCAGCTACCTATTTACTACATAGTGTGCTCATCAGTATGGTCAGAGAGTAACTTTAGGGAGTAACTTGAGCTAATTCTGTAGTAAAGGGTATCTACACTCATATGAACTCCTCTGAAGCCGAGCTTGAGTGAGAGTTGCCATGCTACAAAGAGCGACCAGATTAGTGGAACAGAATAGCTATGGCCTCACTTCATTACTAAAGCTAGCTTCAGTCAGCTCTTCAGCTTCAAGTTATATACCTGGAGGATGGCCAACTAATGGGGTTTAAAGTATCACTTAGCTTGAAGTGGAGATTTTTGTGTGTAGACAAGAGTTTCCTGGAGGCAGTGCCCAAGTTGTACTTCCAGCTAACACTGCAGCAAAGACAAGTCCTAAAATGAGATCTGACAAACACACTAAACACCTGAGGTAGGGAAACAGAATAAGTTGGGTCACCCGATTACTTGTTCCAGTTGTATCTAGTAAGAGATTTATTTGTCCTTATTGTACCATGTGGAGAATGGAGGAATGTTTTGTCATATTTTTTTCATCCTGTATGCCTCAGGTTCCTGCATGCTGTGATACATTCATTGGGTGTTTAATAGATTATTGTCCACCAAAGGCTGATGGAGAGTTAGGCAGTCAGGAGTAATTGCATGCAGCTGTCTGGCCAGACCTGCAATGGGGCATCAGGGACTGAAGATCCCTGATCTAATCACATATGGATTGCCTTGGTGAGGCCCTATGGAAGTGTAAGTGACTCAAGATTAGTTTAGAACAACTTGGACCCAAAAGCAGGGACAAGGAGATCAGGTGGCAGCAGACTCTTCTCAAGGGCAGCAGGAGAGAGAGGGGCAGAAAGATATAATGTGGATTTGAAAACCACAGGATTTGTAATTCTCACTGACATGGAACCTGCTTAAGTTTGTTTTGGCCCTTCTGACCTATGGACTCTGCCCTTTGTATTCCAAGCAACGGATACATGTAGGCTTATTTGGCAGAGGCTGTTGATTCACTTCAGTTTATTTTTGGATGCATTCGTTCCCTTAAAGGGTAGCGTCCCCATAAGCAGCTGAAGTAATTTGGACCCTTGGCAGGGCTATGGAGACAAAGAGAAGAGCTGTGTCACTCAGAGTCAGAAGAGCTTGCTCTGACCAATGAACTATACCTGGGTTTGGCATCAAGAGTTACTCACTGGAACTGTACTCACGCTGAAGCCTCCAGCAGGGACCTCTGCGAAACCCCACTTCACATTCTCCAGAGAACTATACAGCACATGGGCCCTGCAGCTTAATCAGCGTTTTACCTTTGAAAGCAATTCCTGCATTGTTAACCAATACATTCAGCCCTCCATATTTCTCCTTCAGGAAGTCCCGGAGAGCCCTGATACTCTGCAGATCATTGATGTCCAGCTGGTGGAAGAGTGCCTTCAGACCCTCCTTCTGCAATTCTGCCACTCCTGCCTTGCCGCGCCCGGCTTCCCGGGCTGTCAGGTACACATCCCCGGAGAACTGCTTACACAGAGCTCGCACAATAGCAAGCCCGATCCCTTTGTTGCCCCCAGTCACCACAGCCACAGGAGTGCTCGACATTCTTTTCTAGCAGATGAAACTCACTGCAAAGGCAACGATGGCAGCTCTGTATAATGAGGATAAAAATAGATGTCTTCAAAAATTAAAATATGTTTTAAATACAGTTACTTAAGAATAAACCCACTTAAAATTAGATGTGAAATTGAGTTTATTTATTAAAACCAGAATTAAAAATAAGATGCAAATAGCACATGCTTGTTGACCAGTGACAATGACTGGCTAAGTGCCTGGAACCAGAATTTGCTGAAGAGCTAACATAACTTTTGACAGTAGTTGGCTCTTTTGTAGGTTCAGAGAGAATACTTTTTTCCATTTCAGCTAGTTCAGGTTCATAACTAGCTCATTCATAGTTGAAAAACTGACTGGGAGTTGAAAGAGCAGGAAGGCTTGATTTCCTCCTCCAAGCTATGAAAAAAATGAGGTGCAGGAAGACTAGATCTACTGTTTTGAAAACAATCACATCAGTTCATTAACTGCAGATAAAGTATGACTAAGAACAAATGAACAACTTACAATAAGTTAAAAGGGAATGAAGGCTTACTAAAAAGTACATGACACAGGATCATAGGGGAGTACATGACACGTGACTGTTCATGTGCCTGCTCTTACCACACAACCAGTGGTAAAGGTAAAAGCTAAAACTGGGACAGTTTAGTTCTCCATGAAGCTGGATTCAAGTACTGTGATATAATTTTCACTTGTTCTAGAAACATCAACAAATGAAGCGGGGATCAGTTCTGCTCGGATGCCTCTGCACAACTGATCTCCTTTTTCAGGGGAAATGCACCTCACCCACTGATGCTGTGGGACAACGGGTGATGTGTTCCCTTGAGGCTTGAACGGCCTGCTACTGCATGCCCAAGGAACTTCTGTGCAGGAATATGCCCCTCAGACCCTGGGAGTGCCTGCCTGGCTTTCCCCACACACATCTCTGCACATGCGGAAACCCTGATGACTTTTACTTAGAGAGACACATCCCAGAGATCTGGGGGCAGTCTCAACAAGTGGGGAAATTCTGAGTTTCTTGCATATGGAAGAGCAGCCCAAGATTGCTCTGTGCTTGTTTCTGCAAGAGGAGAAAACTGGGCAGGCATTCCCAGGGCTTGAAGGGCCCAATCCTGTACAAGATGCCCAGACGCACAGGATCAGGCCTCTCAGGTCAATGGACCACCTGCCTGGGGCAGCCAGACCACACAGGCAGCTCCAGGCTGCTGGCCTGCTTGTGCTATAAAGCAGACATCCACTACTAAACAATGGCACAAACTGATATGTTTGTGGTGCACCAAGGGGAACAGATTGCTTGGCCTCTGTGCTGCCATAAACATTTTTATGTTTATGGCAGCACAAAGACGACCTCTGTTTCCACCCTTACTGTGCGGTAAACAATTTCTCCCTTTGCAGGGGCTCCACAGTAAGCCCCACACCCTGTTAACTTAGGGTGCAGGCAGAAGTGCAGCTCCTAGCTGAAACTCAGAATGATTTCTACAAAGCGTTCTGAGTTACAATGTTACCCCAGACCAAACAGAAGTTCATTGCTGGTTCCAGATGGAGGGGAATCTAGTTTATGCCTGAAAGCTTGCAAAGAACAAATTTATCCAATATTCAGCAGATCTAATAATAGAGATCAAATCTATCCAAAGAACCTCGCCTGCCTGTTGCAAATGAAGGCAGACAAGATTATTTGGGTAGAGGTGGTATCTTTTATTAGACCAACTAAATCATTGGAAAAATGGTTCTTTGCAAGCTTTTGGGCACAAACACCCTTCTGCAGGGTTTTTGCAACAAGTTTCATTTTTCAGGTTTTGCAACAAGCCTTGACCCCAGTCAGGGACTTGTTGCTAACCTGGAGGATGCATTGATATAAGCAATTAGGCTACAATTATGTAGTAAAAATAGATACTTTTCTCTATGTTTCTTTGTTCCTTGTTTTAGTATTAACCCCTGCATTCTGTAACTTTCCACCCACATGGTACAGGATGGCCCACTATGTATGTCTTATAGGTTGCTCAGGTTTTGGTTTGAAATGACCAATCAAAATGTAACACATCAACTGAAAAAAATGCTAGCTCAATAAAAGCCACGTGCGCTCTTTGTTTAGGGTCGACACTGATCTGAGCAACAAGCTCCTCTGTCGGCCTGCTTGCAAGCAATAAAATAGAGTTGGATCCAGCCTGAAAGTGTGACTCTCTTCTAGAGGTGAATTGGACTAGCCTCCAGGGGATAAAATCAGCAATTTATGCAACAATTCTGGCGACCCAGATGGGACTTCCCTTGGACTACCCCGGGGTCTGACGACAAGACCGTCATAGGCAGCCGTGAAGTGCGCACCGGACCGTGTTTGAGTCCGTCACGATGCTGAAAGCGTGAGTCGGGACACCCGGGAAGTTAAAGGAGTCTCCACCAAAATGAGTCAACCAGGCTAAGAGATCCGAAGAAATGGCGCCAGGGTGTTGACGGAGTAAGTATACGAATTCCCTGTGTCTTTTGTGGTTGTTAGTCCTTCGGGGACTCTTGCGTTCAGCACATAGGTCTGAACATTGCACTCAGTAGTGGTTGTTAGTCCTTCGGGGACTCTTGCGTTCAGCAAATAGGTCTGAACATTGAAGCTGAGTATTTGACACGATGGGTTCGGGTAGCTCCCGGGTAGAAAACTCCGCAACCCCATTGGGATGCATGCTACGTAATTTCAAAAAGTTTACAAAGGATGTAGATTTTGGGGTTAAAATGACAAAAGATAACTTGATCAAGTTTTGCCAACTAGACTGGCCAGCCTTTGAGGTAGGGTGGCCAGACACAGGATCGTTTGATGTAAATCTAGTTGTTGTGGTGCATGGTATTGTGACTCGTGGTGGGCATTGGGATCAGTTTCCTTATATTGATTGTTGGTTAAATGCCACACAGAATAAACCTGCGTGGCTGTTGAAATGTAGAATGGGGGTTTGTAAGGTTTTAGTAGCCAAGGCTAAGGCCTCGGGAGGTAAAGGTACCCGCCCTAGGGTTCTGAATGATTTAGATAGTGAGGTAGATCTGACTCTTGGTAGACGTGGGGAAGCCCCGGTGGCAAGGCGACCTGAGGAGGGAGAGGAAGAGGATGCAGCAAAAATTCAAGAGCAAACTCCCCCATCGTCTCCTGATAGTAAATATCCTCCCCCTTATAACCCAAAGGGCGAAAGTGCAAAGTCCAAAGCAGCCTCAGCCCCCCCTGAACGGGGTTCTGATTGTTATAATTTACGCCATCCTCCTAGAGATAAACCTCAGTATTCATTCCCCATGCGGGAGGTAGTGCTTGAAGGAGGGGACACGACGTTTGTATATGTCCCCTTTAGCACTTCTGATTTGTTTAACTGGAAAAATCAGAATCCCTCTTTCAGAGAGGATCCTTTAAAAATGAAGAATCTTTTTGCATCCGTGGGCCAGACCCATCGACCCACTTGGGCAGATGTCCAAATGATGTTGCAGACATTCCTAACCACCGAGGAACGGCGTTTAGTTCTTGGCACTGCAGACTGAATAGTTTAAGAACACATAGCCGCAGGCGAAGGAGGGGGAAAGAGAGATAAGAGCCCAGTGGAAGATCCGGGATGGAATAGCCGACAGGCACCGGGTTGAGAATGAAATGCAGAATATTTAGGAATCATAGT
>NW_017729032.1:214358380-214368500 GCF_001723915.1 Gavialis gangeticus
AGCCTCCAGGGGATAAAATCAGCAATTTATGCAACAATTACTAGAGGCATGTACTGGAAAGCTTGACATTTATGTTTCCAGTAAAAAATTGTGCCAAAGAGTGCCTCAGTTGCTGGAGGAGTTGGGGGACATTGTCCTTCTGGTTGGTACCTGTAGCTGTGGTTAGGTAAAAAAGACCCTTCTTCAAGCAGAGGGAAAGAACCATTTTTCCAATGATTTAGGTGGTCCAGTAAAAGAGGGCAGATCTACCCAAAGAACTGTGTCTACCTACGACCTTACGCCAACACAGCTACAACTCAGAGCCCTGCTGCAAATGAATGCATTTTAGTAGCCAGGGGTGTAGGTTGTAGTCATGTTGGTCTAAGGACATCGGCAGACAAGGTTCTTTGGGTGAATCTGATATCTTTTATTAGACCAACTCAAACAGTTGGAAGAAAAATTTTCTGAGCAAACTTTCGGGTTTAAAAACGCTTTGTCATGCTCTGCAGGTGATGCGTGTTCTCTCTTGCTGGAGAGAACAAATAGTAAAGACGACAGAGGTAGTAGTTTTTAGTAGCTAGCCAACTCCTCGGACTTCGGGGAAAGAAAGCCCAATAAGTAATTAAACACAAAGCCCAATGCTCGTGGAGGATCCGACCCCAAGTTTTCCCTGCGAGCTGCCCGAAACCAAGACTGAGCCGAGAAAGAGCAGCCCTGCGGAGAGGCTCTGGCTGGTCAGGGGGGCCAAGAGGGCTACCTGAATTAGGGAGGCCACCGGCTCGCTGCTAAGGGGCAACACAGGCGGCCCCAATAGCTCAATCCCCACCCCCGGCCGGGCAAGCAACAGAGAGCTCAAACCCCCGGCCCCGGAGCCGCGCGGGTTACTCACCTCCGGCCTGCTCTCAGCTGCTCCGTCTGCGCTGCGCAACGTGGGGCGGGAAGGGAGGAGCCGCGCGGCTGCAGCAGGGCCTGGCCGGGCCGGACGGTGAGTGCGGCGCCAAGCGGGAGCGGGCCCACCCCGGGAAGGGGAAGTGGGTTGGTCTGTGTGCAGCTGGTCTTGGCTCTCCTGCCTTCCCCCCGGCTGTCCCCAAGCAGCCCCTTGCCCCCAGTCACGGGACAGACCGGAGAGGTTCCTAACGGGGAGCCAAGCCCTTGGGGCCTGTGCAGCGGGGCCTTTTTCTGGAGCCAGGAAACGAGCTGGGCTTTCCCCACGGGCAGCTGCAGGCTGAGAGTGGGCCTCAACCTTGGCTGTTCCAGGACTGGAATTGACTTCGGGTAGTGTTAAAGTCTACGCTTCAGGAATGTGAAAAACTTAGTTTTTTTGTTTTACACACACACGCACGCACGCACGCACACACACACACACCGTGTGTGTGTATCGGGTGGGCAAAATGTGGGCTGGATGTGGACTGCCAGGCCATTCTATCCGGCCCGCAAGGCCCCTAAAAATTTGGAACATTAATATTAATCTGCCCCGGCTACCTGTCGTGCAGCCCTCAGTGGCTTGCCAAAACTCAGTAAGCGGCCCTCTGCCCAAAATAATTGCCCACCCCTGATTTTATATTGTATGTATGTATGTATATACACAGACACATACACGTGCTGTGTGTGTGGATAATGAATTTCCATAGGTCAATATTCTCATTAATTCCAATAGACTATTGGAATATTATCTGTAAACTAATGGCATTAATAAATATGCATTATACATTAAATATACGTTAATTAATAGAAGTGTGTGTGTATACATAATATTCTGATAGTTTATTGAGGAACATGATGAGAGATTTGATAAGTGTGTCATGTGGATCAGAACTGAGGTGGTGGTTGAATTTTTTATGCCAATATTATTCACTGAATAAAATAATTGTAATGGTAATGGAATATTTGTAAACATATGTATCATTTTCATACTTTTAAATGCCTTTCTTTAACAGTAAACATTTTTGGTGTGGATTTTATATGAGACAATAATTTGCCTTATGACCTTATCTGTAGGGTAATGGATGTTTCTGAGTGGAAACTGCCTTAATTTTAAATATAGAAATGCCTGTCTTCCCCAAAGGAAACTGTCCCAAGTTCTTGGTGCAAGCAGTGTTGAAGATGACTCCTTTCTCAATTTTCCTCCTTTAGCAAGGGATAGCTTGTGATAAATTCTCTAAGCTGAAAAATGCAACTCTGTTCACAATGCAGAGCTTTACTTCTTTTGCTTATCTTTAATAAAAAAAAAAGAGTATTGTATACTAAAAGAAATAATAAAATTGAGGAATCCAACTTTTCTTTTTCTTGTTCAGGTTGTGTGCATAAGCAACATATATTACCTACAGATCTGATATTTAACATGCAGAAGAGTAGAGGTCGGACAGGTAGAAAGAGAAGAAGAAAACATTTTAAAGATTTGACTTCAGGTGGAGGTACTATACATCTTAATCTATTGCTTGCTCACTTTTAGGGAATCAGCAATGCTAATTAGCTAAATATATTCTTGCAGTACATATCTGCTAAATTCCCTATGTACTTAAAGACAGTGATTGCATATGCTAGCTGTCACATACAAAAGAACATTTATTTTCTGTCTGCCAGGGGTGGGCATTATGGATTCTGTTTCTGGTTGATGGAGGCCACTGTAATTCCTCTTAAATTCTTTGAGTCCAGACCCAGCTTATGATCTACATCTGGCTTGTGTTGCTGTGTCATGTAGCCTGCAGGGCTCCCCACAGGTCCAGTAATTTGATGATGGCATTGCACCCCTTCTGCCACATTTCCAGATCCATAGAAAGCCCTGGGCCCAGCGTATCGGACGGGGTATTGGATCCCAGCACACAGGATCAGATGCAGGTGGTGCTGGACCCCAGAACCCCAATCCCAGTGGGTAGGGGATGGGAAGGGGGTGGTGCTGGGCCCCTGGGACTTATTCCTGGAGCTCAGGGGCAGTGTCAGGCCACGGGATCTATACCTTGGGGGTCAAAGGGGGTGGTCCTGGGCCCCCAGGACACAATCCCAGTTCATGGGGGACAGAAGGAGGTAGTGCTAGGCCACAGGGCCTGATCTGGCCTGCAGACTGGCCATGTACCACACTTCTGGCCCACAGAGCCAGAAGGTTGAGCACTACTGCTTTAAGTCTGATCCTGCAAAGCCCTGGGTAGTTGTTCTGAATACCTTCAATTTCCAATTAAATAAATAGCCACAGGGGTTGTTCAGAATCTAACAAAGGAAGGCCCATCCAAACTAAACAACCCACTGGGCTGGCGGGCATGAGGCATACCAGTTCTTAGCCAGCAGCACACCATTGAATGATATGGCCAGCTGCCTTTGACTCCCCAGTCTGAATAACTAGGTAACATTGACAGCTGAGCCTGCTGCGATGCAGTGTTTGTTTTGAGCCTGGTGCAGGTCTTGCACTCATGCCTTCAGAGCCATAGCAAGATGCCTTAGCTGCTCTGCTACCACATCCTGAACTTAGCAGACTGAAGGCTCTCTCACTGTCCTACTTCAGGCCTTATTGTATGTTATTAAAAAATACCCATCTTCTCTGTATAGCATCAAATTGTTCTATAATAAGAGCACCATGATTTTAATTAAAATGGGTCTATAAGATAATCACTCTCTCTTCTTAATTTAGTAAGCTATAGTCACAAATTGGAATATATACAGCTTAAGAAATGGCTGAAAGAAAGGGGATTTGAAGACAATCATTTAAAGCCAGCACAATTTTCAGGTAATGTTTTAGTTTTAATGAATTACAGATAGTATTTACATGTTACCCAGATTACAAGTAACTTTGTAGGTTGGCTTCTGATAAAAGAGGCAGAAACAGGTATACAGGCCAGCCTTTTATTTGCTTGCACTTCAAAATACAAAAACAAACATTTATCCCAAAGTGTGTCTGGCTACTTGAGACAGCACAACATAGATTCTCACCTATAGCAGCTGGGGAGACTTATGTCCTTTTCTTCCCCATTGTGGAATGCTGTTCAACACTTCTGCTTTTTCTCTATCTTAGTTTATAGTCTTCTTATGCAAGGCTGTTTTGTTTTTACAAATTATCTCAGCATCTTAACAAAAATATATCTATTATAGCAAAATAGCATCTAATACATTTGATTACATCAATCACTACTACTAATTTTAAATAAAGCTATGATATAGTATATTTGGATTAATTCATGCATGGTCTTCCCTTGTACTGTCTCTTTTCAGGCTTGTGCTTTGTTTAATTGTATTTCATTACTGCTTTAGTTAGGCATATGGATTGCTTTCTTTACTTTGCTAACTGAGCTAGTTGTCACATGTAAAGGTTCACACTATGGTTACTCAGAAGCAGACTTTGAGGCCTTCTGCTTAGCCACATTTCTGCAGCTTGGGTTAGGCCTCTTGAAAATGGACAAGGCTGGCAACATACAGCTGCTCCAGGGCTGTCTAATGCTGACAGTGGTTTGTATTCCTACTTGACTGGTTGACTTTAAGGATCGGTCTTTGTTGTCCCGACCTATAGACAGTAAGCCTCGTTTGTCCTTCAAGCAACTGTATACAAGGGTAAGTTCATAAATAGATTTGGGGACCCAAGAACTGGAAGCTGTTCCTTACTGGTGGATGCTTGGGGTTTGTGTCTTTGGCATAGTGGAGGAACATGGAAAAAAACCTGACCTAGCTCTAAACAAGAGAACTTGGCCTAGCTGCATTAGTGTGGTACTTTGTTTGGACTAGATAGCTCTGCTTCAAAGCAGCTTATTGCTAGTTGGCCTATCCAGAGTGCCATTTTAATGTAACTATACTACTTCCAGTACCTGAGCTAACTTGTTCTCTTATATCTCTGGACAGTGCTGCTTGTGCCTTGGAGACGCATGTAATCAGTGGGATTCTGTAAAGGCCTTGGGGTCCACTCACATAGGACTGAGGCCTTCAGTGTTAATAGGGCTCTTTGCAGGAGTAAAGTATGTTGCATAAGTGCCAGGACCTTAGCATTTCCTCATTTAACTTGCTCATTAATTGAACAAACATATCAGCACATGGTAAGCAAAGTTTAGGATGTAGACTGAAGTTGATAGCAATACATGTCAGGCACTGGGAAATGTTACTATAGGCATTTATGTATGCCTATTTCTTTAATAAATACAGTACTTTGAACAGTCTAATAGCATTAAATTGCAAGAGAGCAGATGGTATGTAGCATAAACTGAGGAAAAACATTGTGCTTAGAATGTTGCAAGGTCATGGTTAAAAATTTGCGCACAAGACTAATGGCCCATAAAAAGCATCACTAGCAAAGGAGAAAGATGTGTTTTTACAGAGAAATTTAACAGTTATTTATCTTTTTGTCTCCAAAATGGAAGAATACAGGGAGATTGTTTAGATGCAGGAGTTAAAGAGAAGGCCTCAAGAATGTGATAGAGAGCAGAGACAAGTCTGAAGCGGGGGAGAGAGAAACAAAGTTCATACATAAGGGCTGTGTCTACACATGCTATTAAGGTGAAACAATAAAATCAGGCACTTAGACACCAGAGTTTATTGCTCTTGGGCACCACCTTTATATGTGTGCCCAGGACTGTAGCACGTTGAGCCGGGTCAGAGCAGTTCTGGCTGGCAGGGGGCCTGGGAGGCCAGCCTGCCAGCCTGGGGCTGCTCTGACCTGGCTCAACATGCAGCAGAGGGGCTGGTGGGGCATGGGGGTGCTCCAGTGAGGGCTAGCTGGCAGGCAGCCCCTGCACTGAAGCACCCTTGTGCCCTAGCCAGCCCTGTCAGCATTTACATGTGCGGTGCTGTGGAGTAAAATACTCAGCAGCAGGGTGCTACTTGTAAATACAAGTACAACCAAGATCTGTATTTACAAGTAGTACAACCTGCTGTGGAGTTAATTAGTTTCCTGTGGCCTCATAGGGCCATGTGTAGACACAAGAGGTACTGTGGAGCGAATTAGTCTACTCCACAATAAATGTCTTGTGTAGATGCGCCCAAGATGGAGAAAGTCCATAAGGGCCCCTGACACTGATTCTATATTTTATTAGAATTTTAAAGCTTTTAAGTTTCCCTTTTCAGGTCAGTTTTAATGAACTCTAGTTTATTATAGTTTTATGGGGAAGACAAGTCTGTAAATTGTATTTAAATCATTCTCTTTGTTCCTGTGCTGTTTCAGATACAGGAAGAGGACTATTGACCACAAAAGCTTTTCAGGTTAGTACTTGTGCCTCATGAACAGTAGAAGCAGGTGTAGATTTTCTGGCCCAGAATCAATTTTGTGCCTAAGAAAGCCTAATAGTCCAGAGGCAGTGTGAGAGCATATCTTTTGTACTCTGAGGAGCAGGAAGCAGTTGTCTGTTAAGTAAGCCCCCTTCATAAGTTACAGCAACTTCTGATCCCTCATGCACTTTCCGTAAGGGAGAGGAGGCTGATGAAATAACACCTTGTGCTTCAGTTGTTAATAGTCCCTTGGTACCCAAGGGTGTCCATTAGCAAATACCTCCATCAAAGGGGTCTTCCTGCAGGTCCAGGGATGTTGTGTCCAGGCCATGTGCCTGCAGTTCTGCCTGCTTATTTAGTGTAAAGGGCATATCAAAGAGGAGATGTGGTGGAGTGGAGCATAGTCCCTTAAGGGTCCTCTTTCCCCTGTCTTGAGGAGAGTTCTGGTGCGTAAGAGATTCTAGCTTGAAATGCTTTCCCCTCTGGCAAGGGGAGAGGTGATTCTTGTTAGCCAGTCACCAGTTACCCACAAACTGTTCATCTAACTTTTACTCTGATTTTTTCCCCAAAGGCAGGAGAGTTGATTATTTCATTGCCTGAAAAATGCTTACTCACCACTGCCACTGTCCTTAATAGTTACCTTGGGAAATACATTGTAAGGTAAGTGGAGGAAAAGAAGCAGTTCCTTAAGAAGTTTCTCAGTTGCTCTTTACTATTCCTTATACACTAGTTAGTTTGCTGTTTGAACTGGTGTTAAAGTTTTACGCTATACTTGTCTGAGTATTTCCTTTGTATAGCGTAAAACTTTAACACCAGTTCAAACAGCAAACTAACTAGTGTATAAGGAATAGTAAAGAGCAACTATTCAAACAGGTAAAGCTTTAAAGCTCTTATATACCTGGATCTGTATACTTGTCCACAATTACTGAACATGCATATGGTAAGGGAATGAGGACACAAAGCACTAAATTAATGTATTTCAATTTCTTTGAAATTTCAGAACAGAAGCTACTGTAGAATATTGAAGAGTATTTTACATGTTTTAAACAACTTGTACTATTTGAATTCATTTTCACAGCATGCCAGTAAAATTACAAAAATAGAAATAATGAAAAAGACATTTAGAGGTGAACAACAAAAGAAGTTTGTCATTGAAATTGTATGTTAAAATCCCCAGTTTTTGAAAGAATGGTGGTGGTAGGATTTTCTCTCTCACACCTTTGTATTTCTGTTGTGTTTGTTCTATAGATGGAAGCCTCCCCTGTCTCCTTTGATAGCACTTTGTACATTTTTAATAGCAGAGAAACACACTGGGGAAAGATCTCCGTGGAAGCCTTACCTTGACATTCTACCAAAGACATATACCTGTCCTGCTTGTTTGAAACAAGAAGTAGTGAAACTTCTTCCTGATCCCTTAAGAAGGAAGGCTCAGGAGCAAAGAACAGTGGTCCAGGAGCTTCACTCCTCGTCCAAGCCTTTCTTCTCTTCCCTGCAGCCTTTGTTAACAGAGAATGTAGAGGCAGTTTTTACCTATGATGCCCTGCTGTGGGCTTGGTGTACCATTAATACAAGAACAGTGTACATGAAACAGCCACAGAAGGAATGCTTCTCTAGAGAGCCAAATATTTATGCACTAGCTCCTTATTTAGATCTGCTCAATCATAGTCCAAATGTTCAGGTAAGAACAAGCAAAGGTGACATTAACTTGTCAATCGTGTTACTTGATACAGCACACACATTTTTGTGTCCACTAAGTTGAGAACATGGGGTTTCACTGAGAGGTCATGTCTGGATTAAAACTGTAGCTGGGTATGCGTGAGCTTCCATATGCCATGGAAACATACCGTGTTACTTGGAGTATTACAATAAGTAAGATTTTTATGAGTCAAATAGGAATACATTCTCCCTCCCATGGTACCTTTACTTCAGTACACCACTATGTTGGTGCACATGAAGCATCCACAAGTCTCAGGTAGAGGATTGCTTTCAGTATAACCACTGTGTTGGCCTGTTGTAAGCAGCCCTACAGTGCCCTCTCTCAAGGTTCAGCAAAACAGGTACGTCAAGGGAATGGTTTCTGGAATGACTAATACTTCTGGGTGCAGACCAGCCTAAGGGAAGTCCTCAGAAGGATGTTATACACGAGAGCAAACCCTGGCAGGTCTAATTCATCCCAGGGGTCAAACTGGCTCATGTAACTGCATGGAATCATGGCAGCACATCAGTAAGAGCCATCTTTGACTCTGTGTCCCCTGAGTGGGCCTTTTTGTGCTCTGCTTCTTGGATATGGTATGTGATTTGCAATTCTGGATCTTCAGATGGCAGTGCTGGCTAGGAGTGCCTTTCACCAACTCCATCTGATGAGAAGGCTGACCTTTCGGATCTGATCTGACCACCATCAGCCCTGCCTTTGTAATCTTGAGGGTAGACTATTGCAATGCACTCTATGTGGGGCTGCCCTTAAAAACCATCTGGTGACTGCAGCTGGCGTAGAATGCTGCAGACCTCCTGATGGGAGTGGGTCACCAGGAACGCATAACTCCAGTCTTCTAGTGTCTGCGTTAGCTCTCAGTAGCCTTCTGGGCATAAGAACTTTGAATTATATAGCCGTAAACAGCTTGGGACCTACATATCGAGGGGACTGCCTTCTCCCCGATACCCCATCATGATCCCTAAGCCAGCCAAGAGGAATTTCCTGCAAGTACTATCAGTACACCCAGTTTGCTTGGGAAAAACACATGGGAGGTGATTTCCCACAGCTGCTCATCTCTGAAACTCCCTCCTTCTTGAAGCCCATCAGCCCGAGCCTGGGCATCTTTCAGAAGGACTGCAAAACCTTACTGTTTAGACAGTCATTTAGAAACCAGAACTAGGCCAAGAAGTAAGTTAGTGGGTCTCTGCTTTGTTTTGATTTGTTACTTTGCTTTGCTTATTCTAGGTGCCCTTTTAAGTTATTCTGTCCCCCTTGCTGTAAGCCATCCTGACCCTTGCTGGGAAGGATGGCATATAAATTGCAGAAGTAGATAAATAAATGATTTGAGGAGATCTTTCATCTGAGCCCAGCTGGCCTGAAAATAGGCCCTGGGTGTAACAAAGAAAACTCTAATCTTCAATATCAGTTTGCATTGAATGCTAGATATTTATACCCTTTTATTATGGTACAGTAAAAACAATGAATATTGCTGGTCTTCAGTATTTTAGATGTGGTATTTCTTTTTTTCCCTGCCATTAACCGAAATGTCTTTTTTTCTTTCTCAAAGGTGAAAGGCATCTTTAATGAGCAGACGAGATGTTATGAAATTAGGATGGATTCACACTGCAGAAAATATGAAGAAGTGTTTATCTGTTATGGACCTCATGATAACCAGCGGCTCCTGCTAGAATATGGATTTATTGCCATTGATAACCCACATAGTAGTGTTTATGTCTCAACAGGTTGGGCTATAGACTGATCTTAGACTTATGAAATGGAATACTACAGAATGGGGAGCTTAGTTTATTGGTGCTCTATTTGTTCATTTGGAAGGTCTGAGCTAATGTAAATAAGGAGCAGTGAGGAAGCATAAATGGTTCCATTCCACTAGCCTGAAGCCAGTATGAACACTAGTTATTTTTAGCAGCATAATAATGTATTATTGATTTATTGATTTCATTTTTGCCAGTTTGACCACCATCTAATAGAGATTTTTAATGGAAAGTGTTTTTTTTCCCTCCTATGTGACTTTCACTTTTCTGGAATTGCGTTTTCATTTAGCATTGCAATTGTGTTTTCATTTAGCATTGCAATTAAGGTTGAAATCCTGCCTGCTTTGAAGTTTTGCTGTTGACATCAGTTAAGCCAGGATACCACTTTAAGAACTCGGTTGGTGGCTGGGTGCTCCTTTGAGATGCGAAACACTTGCAATATGCAATCAAATCAAATCTCTATTAAAGCTCTTCAGAGCATGGCAGTGGCTTGTCTTTA
>NW_017729032.1:214373500-214375274 GCF_001723915.1 Gavialis gangeticus
TAAGGCTGAAATCCTGCCTGCTTTGAAGTTTTGCTGTTGACATCAGTTAAGCCAGGATACCACTTTAAGAACTCGGTTGGTGGCTGGGTGCTCCTTTGAGATGCGAAACACTTGCAATATGCAATCAAATCAAATCTCTATTAAAGCTCTTCAGAGCATGGCAGTGGCTTGTCTTTACGTGATGTTCTGTTGGGAAATTATTTATTACTACAGTATGATAAAACACTTAGAAATCAAGTTGGTTGTTTTCCCTGTTAATTGTTTATTGAAACACTTTTAAATATATATTTTTTTCAGATACTCTTCTTAAATGCCTCTTTCCAGGGGACAAGAAGAGGAATACAAAACTTTCCATTCTAAAGGATCATGGCTTTTTGGAGTAAGTATTGGTATGTGTGCATGTTAAAGTTTAGTTTATTTGCTGAAATAAAGATTACTGCTTTTTTTCTAACTTCAAGAAAATGAGTTGGTCAGATACATATGCATTATTTTTTTTGATTTTGGCAAAGCATTTAAAAGATAAAAGACAAATGAAATTTAAAAATCAGAGTCAAGGTTCAGCAGAAGGCAGTGGGACCACCTAGTCTTCTGGCTGTGGGAATCAGCAGGGAAAAGGAAGTTCTTCTGCCTCTTGCCAGCTATATATGGAGATAAGAGGATGCTGCCACTGGGCAAAAGTCTGGCTGTTACTGCTTTGCAATGTGATCAGTCTGTAAAGGGCACACAACTATAAACATTGCTCATATGTTCTTCCTTTGGTTAATTTGCATTTTTAGAAACTTGACGTTTGGATGGGATGGGCCATCTTGGAGACTGCTTACAGTTCTCAAGCTGTTGTGTCTTGGAGCAGATGAATTGTAAGTTTCAAATAAACACTCACAGAAGGCCGTCGTTGTTTAGAAAATCTATGGATCCCATGGTTTTGCCTGTGCCCTCCCAAACTCACTGCAAAGTATGGGGATTATTGTGTGGTTCCTTTCCTTATTTTAACCAGGCTACTTGCATGAGAAAGGGAAAATGGACTGGGGATAATACATTATATAAATATCATCATGGAATCATAGAAAATGAGGGTTGGAAGGGACCTTAGGAGGTCATCTAATCCAACCCCCTGCTCAAAACAGAATAGTCTGCAACTAGATCATCCCAGCTAAGGCTTTGTCTAGCTGGGTGTTAAAAATGTCCAAGGATGGGGATTCCACCACCTTCTGGGCAACCTGTTCCAGCACTTTACTACCCTCCTAGTGAGAGGGTTTTTCCTAATATCTAGGGATGCACCAATAAAGATTTTCTTGGCTGATACCCATGGCCAATTATTAACCAGCCATATCAGCTGATACTGATCTGATAGCTTATTTACAGGAATGCAGCCTGGCAGCTTGGAGAGCAGCATCTGGCCGGTAAGTTTGTGGGGAGGCAGGGGGGAGGGAAGGGGCATGGGGAGGCAGAATGAGGCCCCCACAGTGAGCAGGGGAGTGGGTCAGAGTCAGGAGCAGGCACTCCTGCTGCTGTGCCCACCCCCGGTAGAGACATGGGAGCCTTGTGCCCCCTGGATTTGTGTGTGGAGTGAGGGCGGGCTGCCTGCTGCGGGCTTGGGGCCAGGGGCTGCACAGGCCTCTTCCTGGTGGGGGCTGGCTCAGGGCTGCGCTCAATGCAGGCAGGCAGGGGTGGGGTGGGTGGTGGCATTGGAAGGAGGGCTATGGGGTGGGCTACAGCCATCCCAGAATTTTCTGTACCCCCTCCCCTCAATGCCACCACTGCCTATCCCACCCCC
>NW_017729032.1:214375294-214394099 GCF_001723915.1 Gavialis gangeticus
ACACCCAGCCTCCCCACGGGGAAGAGGCAGACTGCAGCCCCTGGCCCTGAGCCTGCAGTGGGCAGCCTGTCCTCACCCTGCACGCAGATCCGGGGAGCACATCCCCCCCCATGCCTCTCCCAGAGGTGTTCGCAGTGGCATGGAGCTGGCCCCCTTCCTGCCCTCCCCCCGACATTGCTCCCCTCCCACGCCCCCTGGAATCAACTGTGGCTCTGTCCCGCTCCCTGCCCCAGCTAGGCAGCACCTGCCCCACTCTCTCCCTCACTGTGGGGGCCTCGATCTGCCCCCCTGCCACACCCCTTCCCTCCCCCACACTCTTTCCTTCACACAGACTTACCAGCTGGATGCTGCTCTCCATGCTACATTCCTGGCCCCATGCATACTGTGGCTATGTGCATACATGCAGTATTTATCAGTAACATTATTGGCTACACCGGCCAAAAATGGCCGATTGCCGATAATGTTAATTTTTCTTTTATCAGTGCCAATCAGATATACAACCGATATATCGGTCAACCTCTACTAATATTAACCTAAACTTCCCTTGCTGCAACCTCAGACCATTGCTCCTTGTTCTGTTGATTGCACAAACAACTATGGTGGCTGGCTTTGTAAATTTGCGAACAATAAGTATTCTGTTATCCTACTCTCCCTGCTTCAAGAACTGATTATTACTTTAATGTTGGGTGTTTCTGCAGCCTGTTAGTTTGACTGGTCCCGTGAACTGTGTACCCACGTTGATTTCTCTGAAGAGAGTATTTAGGGACTACTGTTGACATTTCCAGACCTAATTTATTGCTGAAGTTCAAGGGTTCAAGTCCGGTGACATCAGTGCTGTGCACTTAACTCTAGCAATAGATTTGGGCTTCAGAATCTGATATTGATTGAAAATGACTAAATAAGTTGTACCCTGTATAAAATATGCCTTTAAATATTCTTTTCATTTTAATTTGAATTCCCATTTTTGCTGAGGATCCAGCTTGCCATGACACGGAGAGCCATCAATCCAACATACCACTAAATGTCTGTATGTTCTCACATTCTCCAGCTGTGTCCATCAACATGGTATCTGAGTGCTAAAGGCCTGTTTTTATGTGTGCTATGTTTGATCTTCTGTTATCTGGGTTCTTTTTTCCCTGGCTGTTCAGTTTATTTTCCAGATGAGGAATGCAACAAATGACCATGTGTTCAAATATTTTGGTTTTAGTGCTTGCTGGAAGAGAGTGCTACTCGGTGATGTGATTTCATCTGGAAATGAAGAGAAAGCTTTGAAACTAGCAACAAAAATATGTTTTTCTTTAATAGAGGAGACACAGCATGTCCTTCATCAGGTAACTTGCTTAGAAGAATGGAGTGGTCCAGATTTTCCTCTCAGTTTCCCATGCATAAATTGGTAGTAGCACCGGTAAACTGAGTTAGATTTGAGTTGCAGCTTGGTTACAGGCAGCAGTATGATAATATAGTTACCAGATCATTTGCCAGGCATTAGCTAATTACTGCTTATCTAATAGAAAGAGGGTGTCATTCTCTTTTCATTGCCAGTGGGGCTCATGCATAATATATTCCAGATTTACATCAGTATAATGGAGATCAAAATTTGGTTCAATTAGAGTGCCTGAAACAACTGGATCTTTTGAGATCTTAACCTTGGGGAGCAGGGGAGGATTGACACTCTTTGGGAATTAAATGCAAAATGGATTTTAAATTGATGGGAAGGATATTTAAAAGCATAAAGGGCTCAGGGATGTAAGTGGACTTTGTGTTAGGTGCACCTGGAAATTAGTATAAGGTGGCAAAAAAAGTGAGCATTGAAGTAATTGGAGTGAATCTGGACTGACACCTTTGTAACTGAGATCACAGAATTGTTCATCATTTGAAATTCCTTTTTTTTAAATGTGCAGCAATATTATTGGGTGCATGTGCGCGTGAATGTGCACACGCAGGCATGCACATATATATGTATATATAGTAAAACTGCATATATATACAGTAAAATCAAATGACTGCCCTGCTGAAATGACTACAAAGGAAAAGGGCAATGAGATGACAGGGAAAATAAGCATATGCACATGGTGCAAGCAGTTCATAGCCCTCAAAGTGCAGGTACAATATCTGCAGCCTACAATTGTTAAACTGGAAGAGCAGGGGGCATGGAACTGTTTGTAAACATGCCATATAGGGATATTTGAGAGTGCGAGCACCCCAGCCCTGACTTTCTTGACCTTCCTATTTGGAAATTACCTTATTTCCCTCATATACTGCACCCCCAAATATAAACACACCCTATTTTTGAAGGGTCCTAAGAAGGCAAAAAAATCCTTATTTTGAAGTACAGATACCTGTATGGAAACTTACTTGTAGGTGTGAAGGTGGTGAATATAACGAGACACTTTAGATGGACTTCTGGGAAAGAGCCTTTGGTCATAGTACATGTCGGGACCGGCAACCTATGGACATAGAATATGAAGGGGAGAGGTCCTGGAAATGAATTTTTACAGCTAAGTAGGTGGAATTCTTAGATCCCAGGCCCCAGTGATCATTTTCTCTGCAATGCTTCTAGTTCCAGGCATAGATCCAGTTAAGCAAAGGGAACTTCTGGGTTTCCGTGCATGTTTGAGAAGATAGTACAGACCAGAGGAAATTTTAGTTATTTGGCTTTTGGGTACATTTTGGAAAAGCAAGACACAAACTGAAGGGGGTAGCTGAACCTTATACCAGATGGAGCCTTTCTTGTTATGGAAAATAACAAGGTATGTGTTTAACTGAAGTGTAAGTCAGACAGTGACAGCTGTCCGTGATGCTGGGAACACAGAAGTACCTTCACAGCCAATCATGGAGAGGCTGGAAACAACAGCTAGAACAACTAGGACAGGGAAAGGGTAGAAGCACAGAGACAGAGTCTATAAAATCAGCAGTATGTCAGATCAAAGAGTTAAATAAAAACCGATTCCCAGTCAGGAATAACATCTGAAATGTCTGCTTATAAGTGCAAGAAGTTCATAAGTAGAAACAGATGATTTAGAATCCTGAACTGCGGACAAGGACTTGGAAATAATAGGTGTTACAGAAACAGAGTGGGATAATGCAGTGGGTTGTTGTAATGACTCTTACAAACTTTAGTGGAATAACTGGCTAGGTTGAAGGGGTGCGATAAGGTTAACTGTTAACTAAAGAATTCCATAGTGTCAAGTGAGATTATAATTCTGTGTGGAGACTACCACACAGTAGAATCTGCATAGATCTAAATTCCAAGCTATAAGAATGTAAATATAAAAATGTAGGTTGAGAAAATAAAATGTGTTCAAAAGTTTGAGAGCGCCCAAAAGGGCAGCAGTCTAGTAAAATGCTGATAATGGGGGACTTCAGAAATACAGGTCCAGATAGACACTGTTGAAAAGGCCTAAAGAGAGAAAGTGACAAGTTTTTGTTTCTTAACACTGCCATCTTTAGTCCCTGTGTTTTTCATTAGCAAATTCTAGATCAGACAGGAGGGGAGGCCATTGTCACAGCCTTACTCAATACACAAGATCCAGTTTAAAAAGTAGCTCTACCACTAAGGAAAGGTGACTGCAATACAATTTAGCTCACTACCTCAGATTTATGTCAGTGGTGATCTACTGTTCCTTTGCTTACAGTAGGCATCTTAAGCATCTTTCACTACTAAGTTCTTGGTGTGGTTGCTGTTGAACTAGGCAGGCCTTAGGGTCTGATTCAGTAAGGCACTGACTTGAAATAAGCACATTTTTTCCCTAACCTAGTCTTAGCCTTTGTTTCCTGTCTGTGTCATGAATTTTGTGTGAACACTGTTTCATTTTGTTGCTAACTCTGTTGTCTTGGTAAGACAAAATGTACAGTATGTTCATGATGCAATATTTTACCCCGGCACAAACTAACTTGTGAGAAGCATCTGTTCATGTACTTACCCTATTAATCATCTTATAATTTGAAATAAAACCTTCCCACTTATTTTACATATTTCAGATTTCCAAGTTGAAAAAGGATAATGTACACCTTGAAGCCCAGCTGGCTTTGATAAAGGGACTGCACCTGGAAGACCTAAGGATCTTGCAAAAGTCAGCAGAGATTCTGTCCAACTTGAATGCTACAGCCGTTTGACTGCTTGAGAAGGTTGTTCATGTCTGTTACAACTCAGTGGATCTCACTGGCCAGGAGTTACAGGCCTGCCTGACTCAGACACCATAAGTGACCAGTAACTGCAAAATAATAATGTTAAATTCTGGTGAAAATGGGTCCAGCTTTGTTTACATGTATTCATACCAGATATGGGATCATATTCTGTACTGGATCACCTAAGAAATACATCATGGAACAGGAGTCGGCAACATATGGCTTGTGGGCTGGATCTGGCCTATAGAATCTTTGGACCCAGCTGGCAGATACGGGGCTTCAGTAACTTTCAGTGGCCAGGAGCACTGGCTATAGGCTCTGTGCCTATGCTGTTATGGGGACCAGCAGTGGCAGCTGCAGAGTCCTAACACCTGTCTTCCTCCAATTTGGGATGGGCCATTCTGGCCCTTAGTCAGAACAGGTTGCCTACTTCTGGCATAGATAATGCAGCTGAAGGGAAAGGGGGACAAAGGTAGGTTTCTGTCTCTGAGTCATTCCGATTCGGGAGGATCAGTGTTTGGAACTTTCCACTGCCTATGGACTGTATGGGAGCCCAGTATCTCTCTCTGGGCCCTCTAGCTTACTAATGACCTCTTTAACTTTCCTGCCATGCCTTAAACTTATAAGTAAGATCAGGAAACTGGCCATATCTAGTCTTCATCCTCTCAGGTACTGATACTGGCTCCTGCACACTTATGTAGGCATCCTTTTTGTTTCTTCTGTTAAGGGGTGCCTGCTTGAATCCTCCCACAATAGAGGTGACTAACAGGACCTCTCACACTCTGCAATTTTACCGCTCTTGTATGGTCCCAGTGAGTCTCTCTTATTTTCATACTCCCTCTTAGACACTCTGTGAAGGATCAGTCCATTGGTTCCCAGGGAGCTTGGCAATTCCCCTCAGCCCTTCAGGGGTGTGTCCTTATTAGCAGCACAGTGAATGCACATACATGTGGCTTGTGGCACTGCAAGCCGCACATGCGCGCTTGTGGGGACGTGCCCATCACGACTAACTTTTGTGTTTTAACTTGTCAGGTTCTGACTGAACCTGAGTTTAGAACACTTCCTTCATGTCTTGTGTATCCAATCTGTGGAATGGTTTATGGATTTTCATATATTTATGACATTTTTATGAATGTTTTTATATAGAAGGATCTTGGTTCTTCATTACATTATTAGTCACAATTCAACAAAAGCATGTATTTAAAAATGTAAATAAAAATGAATTGTATATAACTGTGTGGAAGTAGAAACAATTGCAAACTCTGTCATTTAAAAAAAACAGTACTTAAAAACAGTGCAAGAATATAAACTTATCAAGAACGTGGAGTTTATCAAAGAGTGGAAGTGAATGCATGTTTTGGCCTTGCAGCTCTAATTGCTAGATTCCAGCCACAGGTGGCATGGACAGAGGTAGGGACGCACGCACGCACGCCCTAAACAGTGTCAAACAGTGTCATGGTTTTTGGCTGGCTGCTTGTTATACTGCACTTCTTTATTCATGGCAAACATCAATGGAGCATAAATGGGTTAAGAAAATTGAGCTCTTCCTGTGCACTAAAGGTTTTCCTTAACAATAAATGGTCTCTTCAGAAGGGGAACACTCCATGATGTCTTGCACAGGAGCCATGGACACTTACATTTGCCTAAGGCAGTTGTTCTGAATGTTTTTAGATTCCATAACTTTTGTGAAATGAGCAGCACCCTATTTAAAAAATGAATTCATTTATTACAGTTCTCATTTACTTCCTTGCACAAGGGTTGGGCAGTGGAGGAGGGGCAGGAGTAGAGGAGTAGCAGCTGGAGAGGGTGAGTGTCTGCACTTAATCACCTTGCACTGCACCGTATCCATAAAAGAATTTCATGGCACCCAGATTGAGAATCACTGGCCTAGTGGTTAAAGCAGTCAGCTACTGGGGCCTGGCTACGTCTTCTTCAGCATAAGGGGACTCAAACCCACGTCTACTAAAAGAGTGTCCCTACTAGATTAGAGTAGGGGTGCTTAACCTCCAGCCTGCAGACCAGACCTGGCCCCTGGCCTCATGTCATTCAGCTTGTAGGGCTTCCCATAGGGGAGTAGTGATGGCATTGTTTGCTGCTCCTCTGCTGCCAAATTTTTGGACCTGTGAGGAGTCTCATAGGCCAGATAGCATGGCCTTGCATGCTAAATCGGGCATAAAGGGCAGCATGGGGTCTAATCCCAATATATGAGGCCAGGTGGAGGCAATGTGGAGTTTGATCCTGGTGCATGAGGTCAGGCAGGATCAGCATGGAGTGCCAGGGCCCAAAGCTAGCATATGGGACCCTATCTTTGGGTGGGGGTGGCGTAGGCCCTATCTGCGTGTACAGGGGCTAGCCAAAGCTATATGGGGCCTGATCTGGGTGTTTGGGGCCCAATCCAGCCTTCAGACCAGCTCTATGCCACTCATCAGGCCAGTGGGGCCAAAAGGTTGAGCCCCACTGGGCTGGAGGACTCCAGTGGAAGTTGTGCTATTGTGTAGTCAAGAATGCAAGATCTGTGAGGCCAGAGAGAGATTAAGCAATAGGGAATATATCTCTTTAAGGGTGAGAGCAGTTCCCTGCACTGGGTGAGCCCTGGATTCTGGTCCATATTCTTTACATTTTACCTAATGTTTCTGTAATCTGAAGCTGACTTCTGCAGTGAAAGGGATGTATCATTCCGCACATCTGCTTGCTCTGGGTGTCTAGCATAGTTGGCAAACTTCAGTGATAGCAATATATTTATGACTTTTTTCCTTCTATCAGCAATGTAGGAGTAATTTAGCTTGAGGAATCTAGATTCCATTTTGGCTGGTTAGTCAACAGACCCATTAACAAAGTCCCCACCTTGTGCCATCAGTTACATCTGTGCAATCACAGTCAAGTATATGGGTCTGCACAGATGTAAAAGGGAGCACGCTCTTTATTGCAGGTATAAGAAGTGAAGTCAGAAGAAACCCTACCTGATTTTCAGATCCCCAGGTTAGTTTGTAGGGCTGGTACTTTTGGAAGGGGAGATGGGGAGGGACGTATTTTTAGGCAATTGGGTTAATGCAAGCTGGAGTCACTGAAAAATGATAAGCATAAAACTGCAAGCTGCCATCTTTACTGAGTCACTTTTCACAGTATAATTCCACTTTAAAGTGAATATTATATGGATTTCTTTTCTTTGGTCTCTTCCAGAGAGTGGCTTCTAATTCCCAGATTTCTTCAGTTGTAACATGTAGAAATCGTTTATCATTGCTTAGTGCTTTTAGAGCTGACTGTTCAGGACAATATCAGGTAATCTCAACTCTTGAGGCCTATTAATAAAAGTTTTTAAATATGCTATGAAAACATTTTCAAGATGATACTCTCTAAGGAAGAGTTCATTAAATGATAGCTTAAGGGAGTTCTTGACCCTCAGAAGGAGACTCCCTGAGAACATAATGTTTTTGAAGAAGGTTTCTACCACAATATGAATTTGAAGTGATTGGAAGCTCTCTCTCTCTGAGGGAGATGATAAACAGTTGAGTGGTGGAAGAGGCTGGCAAAAAACGTCTGGTTTATTTCATTACACACAAATCTTGGACTACGTTTATGCAAATGTGGCCTCATTTTCACATGAGGTAGGGCCAATATTTGTTTTTTTCAGAAAAATCCTGTGAAATGTATACTGTTCTATGGTTTCAATACAAAGCCAGGGGAATCTTGACAGTTTTGGAAGGACTTTTACTGTAAAGTTAAAATTGTATTCATTTTCAAAATGAAAAGCCAAACTTGGATTATGTGAATCCGAACAGACTGGTTATGTCTACATGAGATGCTACATTGCCGTAGCAACGGGCTATGGTGACGTAGCAACAGCGGGCACAAATCGTGATGCTAATGCTAGGTCACCATAGTGATGAGCTACCTTTCTATAGCGAATCACTACGGCAACGTAGTTGCTAAAAATAACCATGCACAGCTGGGATGGCGGTGCATAGTTTAGTACTTTCTAAAACAAGTATACACCCACCGAAATGGAAAGAAATAATCACATAGTTCCAATAAATTTTAAACTTGAATAATCTTGAGGACATCTAAACCCTAAAACTCAGTTTTACACTTCTTAATGTGTAAGTAGCAATTTAATGCAAAATACACATTCTTGTATTTGTGTTTGGCTGCTACCATATTGCCTTGGTACAAACCCAAAGATGTTGCCAAAACAACTTTATTGACTGACTTAAATAAAACTAGTGAAATTTCAGTAATGTCCACTAGATGAAGCTAGTGTACTGCTGCAAAGAGAGAGAAAATTACAGTGTATCTACATATCATTATTACCCTACCTCTTACATTTTTTTAATAGGGAAGAAGGCCCTCTTTTCAGCAGGCAATGTCTGTGATTTGATTTTCATAGTTTAGGAAACGACACTCCATTGCTATTAGGATAAAATTACAAAGTTACATCCTACTTCTCTGCATTTAGAGTAAGACATAGCAAAGTTTCCTGAAGGAATGTTATTCCTCGCTGTTTTCTTCCATCTTCTTTTGGTCTGTCTTTTGTAGTATCCCCTCTTGAGTTTGTCTCCTTTCTTAGATATTTCAATGCAAGACACCAATTCTTGGCCCAGTTTATCTTTCTTAACGTTGTTTTAGCCTCATTCATTAAGGTGTAATTGAGAGCTGTCCACTTAAATTGTCTCCACATATTAGGGGCCTGATTCTTTTCTCATTTATATCAGTTTCAGACTGATATAGTTTCACTGATATCACTGGGATGATTTCCCACTTGCTGGGGTTAACAAGCAGAGAAACTGGGAGCTTGCATCTCACTGCAGACTCAGTGTTCTCTTTCTTTCTCATAAAAAGTTGCAGGTATAATCAGTGCCATGACAAGGAAATTTGGCACCCAGGGCAAAGCCTGTAGAGGCAGCCTGCCCTCACCTCACGCACAGATCTGTGGGGCATATGCCTTCCGCATGCTTGCCCGGGAGTGCACACAGCAGTGGGAGCCATGCTCCCCCCATCCCCTCTCCCCCCAAAATGAGCCGCTCATGGCTCTGGCTGGGCAGTACCTATTGGTGCCCCTTTGTTTCGGCACCCGGGGCAGTCACCCTGCTTGCCCCCACTTTGCTATAGCACTGGATGTAATTCCATGCATGTATTCTGGATCTGAAGCTGAGCAGTATGGAGTAGTCACAAGTCTGTTGGAACCAGTAAGAATTAATAACAGGTGCTTAGTACTTTTCAGGATACAGTCCTTTTTTCCTGGGCTCACCCTCCCTCCTCCAGATACAGTTAAAAACCACAAGATGCTTGGCACCTACCCTGACTGGCACCAAAGGCAGAGCCTGAACTGAAGCCTGTGAGACTGACTAATAATATCTCTTTCCCAGGCTTTTGCTGGCATGAATGAGAGTCCTAGGGCTTGTCTTTATTCTTGCTATGTCAGTGTTATGCTGTTTTACATCTGTTGACTTCAATAGAATTAAGGCTTGCCTTGCTGAGATAAGAATTAGCCCTTAATCTTTGTTTTTAAGCAAAGTGTATGCAAGATAGTGTTGCTTTAAACCACAAATATTGCTCATATATAGACAAAAAAAAATCCATTTGTACTGGGCCCATTTCAGTTGTAATATAATTCCAATTCTCACACCAAAAAAATAAAAAAAAATAAAACTGTCAAATTAGCTCATAATTAAGACTCCACTTCTCTGCTTCCAGATATGACCAATGTCCTCCAGAGCAGCATTTTTTTTCCACAGGTTCAGTTTTTATTGTCATGTTTTCACTGGTTACCAAAAGAGAGAAGCAAGCTGCAATCACAGCTGCAAACTTTGTATTCAGGTACTGTGGATTAAAACTGGTATAAAACCCTTCATGTTACAGCAGTGAATTAATTCTGATTAACATCAGTATAACCTAGATTAGAATAATTTTACAAGACTTGGCTATATCAACATAACATGTTCCTTATTTGTAAAATTAACATTTCTTTCACTCTTATTTTCTGGTGTTGATGGTTGTCCTTTTGAGTCACACTTGATACTTTAATGCAAATTATGAAAGATAAGAAAATAAGCTGTTTTTAATAGCTTTGTTTAAAATCTTAACAGAGCAGGGCATGAAAGGGGGATGATTTATATCAATGATAAATCACACCTATTTTCAAAAGCACTAGTAGTCAGCCTGTAGTGGAATGTTCTTTTTCTTGATGTGGATTGTGCTGTCAGTGTTAAAAATGTATTTTTTTAAATAAGAACTTGATTAATGGGAAGATTTTCCATTGATTTTAATGGTAGATTTTAATAGTTTTAGTAATTAAAAAAGACCTGCTTTCACCTTGTAATTTTCCCACAGATATTATAAGGGCTTGACTCTATGTGCTTTTACCACAGGAAGAGTTTGAGACATAACTTGAAATGTGGGTGCCATGGGCAGCACTGGGAAGTGGTGGTGGGTGGGACAGAGGGAAGTGATGAAGGGAATGCTGTGGATATTGTGTATCTGAACTTCAGTAAGTCTTTTGACAAGGTCCCACATAACCTTTTCATAAATAGAAGGAACGTGGGCTGAACAAAACTGCAAGGCGGATAGATAACTGGCTCAATAGCCCCCAGCAAAGGGTAATTATTAATGGGTCCATGTCAGAATGGCTGGAGACTTTGGAGTCCCACAGGGATCTGTCCTGGTGCTGTTCAGTGTATTTATTAATTATTTGAATGCTGGCATAGAAAGCTTCTTGAGCAAGTTTGTGGACAACACAAAATGGAAGGATTGTGAATGTGTTGGAGGATGCAAGTGTAATTCAGAAGGATGTCAACAGATTGAAAAGCTGGGCTGCAGTTAACAGAAAGAAGTTCAATGCACATGAATGCAAGGTGCTCCATCTCAGGAAAAATAACCAAAAACACAAATATAAAATAGTAATACCTAGTTGGATGGCAGCACTTTGCAGAAAGACCTCGCAGTCTTGGTAGATTTCAGACTCAGTATGAGTCTTCAGTGTGGTGTAGCTTCACAGAAGTTGAGTGTGGTTTTGTGATGCATCAATAGAAGTATTAGGTACGAAACATGGGAGGTGAAAGTGCCTCTCTACTCAGCACTAGTTAGGTGTCATCTGGAGTATTGTGTGCAGTTCTGGGCTCCGCATTGTAAAAAGGATGTGGAGAAGTTAGAGAGGGTCCAGAGGCAGGCAACGAAGATGATAAAAGGGCTTGTGAGGCAAGTTATATGAGGAGGGGCTGAAGGAGCTCAGCACTTTCAATTTGTGGAACTTAAGAGGGGACATGCCAACAGTCTTTAAATACTTGAAGGGCTGCCATAAAGAAGAGGAAAAGCACCGTCTCTTGCTGAAGAGAGGAGAGCATGGACCAATGGCTTGAGGTTGCAGAAAAGTAAGTTTAGGTTAGATATCAGGAAAAACTTCTTCACAATTAGAACAGTGAGGCAGAGGAATAGACTGCCTAGGGCAGTTGTGGCCTCTCCATCATTTGAGGTGTTCAGGAAAAGGTTGGACAGCCACTGGTTGGGGATGATTTAGGCATAGCTATGTTTATGTTCTGCCATGGGTATTTCCTGTGTTTCTGGCCTTTGCTGGTTGCCCCTCCCCACCTTTCTCCCCACCCTATATGTCATGGTGTTTTTAAGCCTTCCTCAGAGGCATTAGATGTTGGCTACAGCAAGGCTGGGGACTGTGACTGAAGTGTGCCAGCGCTCCTGTTAGGACCAAAGCCAGAGGTTCCTGGCTAGAGGATTTTTCCCCTCTGGTCAGAGTCAGGCCAATTGCCATATTTGAGGTCAGGGAGAATTTTTACCCCATGGTCAAATTGGTATGGACTATGAATGTTTTTGCCTTTCGCTGTTGTGGGGGGCATGGCCCTCTACTTAGGACCTCTTGAACATATATTGACAACCTTTTAAAGAAGTAATACATTGGCTGTCATGGTTCCCCTGCTTTACCTGTAGCAGGTTAGGGCATTATGTTTATGTTGTGTCAGCATTGATGGTAGCCTTATGTAGAGTTTAGATTACAGATTGTATAGGATGGTTTGATTAGGGATGATCTTGCCTCAGGCATGGGGTTGGACTAGATGACCTCTGGAAGTCCCTTCCAGGCCTATTTCTCTATGACTCTATCGGCAAACAAGCATGGACGTTTGACGTATCACAAATCACACACATCACACGTGCACCCATTTGCCGTGCTGTTGATTTGCAATGCCGTAGGGGGGTTTGACACCAAGAGGTCCAAATGTCGAAAAAAAACCACCGCTGAAAAAAGATATGATGCATGCATCAGCAGCACGCAAAGCCAGAAAGGGAGCCTAGCCAGCCAGAGCCTCACTCTGGCTGCTGGCCAGGCTGCAAGCAGGTGGATCACCGCCGCTGCTGCCCTGGGAGGTCCCCAGGAGCCCAGATAAGGCTGCTGGGACCAGCACAGGTGCTGGCCTCAGCCTCCCCTGCCCCATCTGGGACAAACTGCCCTGCACCAACCTCACTTGCAGGGGTGTGCATTATGGTAAAAAGCAGCAGCACAAATTTGTGCCGCTGCTATTTTTGATGCAGCAACCTCATGCCCCATCATATGGGGACGTGCCTTCTGAGTGTGTGATCTCTCAGAGCAGAGGTTATCACAATTGTGGCATGGTGCCAGCTGCTGCCACCTTTGTAAACTCCCTGAACACCAGTGACAGCAGCGTGGGTTCCTTGGGGACTCCTATTTCAGTGTCTGCTCTAATGAGTGTCTGGGGCTGGTGCCCTGGTCATCCTCCCTAGGTCCACTTCTGAGGGGCCTTGTCATGTGAGTTGAAGCCAAATTGTACTCTCAGTTCTGCCATTGGGAAACTAGATCAGCTTCACTGAAAGTGGGAGTGGCCCTGGCTTGTCTATAGAAACCTTGTTTATACTAGAAAAATCACCTGTTACTGACAGGAGGCATCAGGAATAGGTGCAGTGGAACTGGCTCTTTGGTTCATTTTTATCTAACTATATGAGCTAAATTTCCAGCATCATTGTCAACAATGCATCACTTTTCTAGAAAGAAAAATTTTTTAAACATTTCTCTTCACAAAAGAAAATGTTCTAATCAGTAACAATTCTACAGAAAACTCAGAAATAAATAAAAGCGAGACAGAAGGGAAATGCTCTGCCCACGCTTTCTCTGCTCAGGTTCTAAGCTTTGAGTCTAAGTAAATGGTAAGGTATAAAGGTGAAATGGCCAATTAAAAAAAAAAGCTGTGATAGTTATTCGGATAGTTATGAAAACCACCTGGATCAGCAGCTGTTGTAAGTGTACTTTCACTGTTTGAAAGGCTAATACATTTAAACAGAAAGACTGAGATGCAAGGAACTGCAAGAGCTACACCATTTAGTGTTAAATGGGTAGGGTTTGCTCATCTGCTGGGTTTGAGGGTGCCTGCACTACAACAGCTAGCATTGTCACAACAAATGGACTGGTAGTTGCATCCTGGCTGCAGCAGGGGAGATCTCCATCAATTGCACCGTCCTGGGCTGTGAGAGCCAGATGCGCCCTGATATAGTTATCATGAACAAAGAGGCCAAGAAGATTGTGATCATGGACGTGGCCCTTTGAGAACTGGTGTAAAGCCTTCACCGATGCCATGGCTTGCAAGTGGGAGAAGTACACCCCGCTGGCCGACATCCTGAGGGGCCGTGGCTACAATGTGATGATTGACGTGCTCATTGTGGGAATGCTTGGAGCCTGGGACCCCAGGAACGAGAGTGTCCTGTGTGCCTGCTGCAACGCCAAGCTGATGCGCTGCCTCCTGGTGTCTGACATGATCTGCTGGTCCCGTGACATCTATGTGGAGCACATCACAGGCCACCACCAGTACAAGGACGCCACCAGACTGGACCCAGAGAGGACCACCTGAACCCCGCTCTGCACCTGATGGATTCCACTTTGAGAAGAATCTTCAGCAATGGACCACCCCGCTCCACCTGAAGAGGACCCCTGCAATGAGACTCTGTATGGACTGAGAAACTTTCTTCAACTTCTTCCTCTACCATTGTGGATCATTGTACGGGTTTGTGTCTTCTTTCTCTCTCAGTGTTGCGAACCCCCTCCCTCTCCTTCCCCCATGCCCAGGCTTAGGTGGCTAACGTATTTTCTGCAACCTAGTTGCGTTCCGTTCCTCACCCCCATCCTTCTTATGTTAGTCTCTCGCTTGGGTGATCCGTATTTCCCTACTGGCTTTGTCATCTTTTTGGGTTCATAACTGTTAACATCTACTAATAAAATTCAGTCTGTTCTTAAGACATGCAAGACTCCCTGCTCTGACACTGAATTACTGCATGACTCTGGTGAATGGAGTTAGGTATCTAAATACCTTTGAGGATCTTGGATTTGGTCTCTGTGGGCACGTCTACACAAGGCACTCAATGTGCAGTAGCCTAATAACACTGTGCCATAGTGTGCTAGGCAAAAACAGTGTTAATATGCTACTGTGCAGTAGTAGTAGGCTACTGTGCACTGCGGTAGGCCTGCGTGAATAGGGAAGGTATCTGATTTGGATTTGGCCGATTCAGAGGACAGTGATTCAATTCGGAGATTGGGATTGTTGTCCTGAATTGATTCGGCCAAATCAGCTTTGGAAGATTTGGCACTGATTCAGAGAGATTCAATGATTTGGATCAGCTGGGGAGGGGCAAGTACAGCCAGGCGGCTGCAGGTTCTCCCACGGCTCCTCCAGCTGTGCCTACCTCTCTCTGGGCTTGGCCCCAGCCCCCGCGCAGCCCCAGCCTAATCCCAGCACTTAAAAACAAAACAAAACAAAACCCTGCACTCACTGGATTCAGGAGTGGTGATTAGGCAGAGCCCCCCACACAACATGGGGCAGTGCGAGGCAGCGGGGATTCCTCCCTGCTTGGTACCCACATGGCAGCTGCCCCATGGTGCGCGTGCAGCGTGGCTTGGCAGGGTTCTGCGCACTGCTTGGGAGCTGGGACCACTGGGGCTGAGTGCTGCTGGGCTCCGGCTGACTGCTGGAACTGCCCCAGCTCCCAGACAGTGCATGTTGCCCTGCCAAGCCATGCACCCATGGAATGTGACAGCTGCTGCACGGGTGCCAAGTGGGGAGGGGGGTGATCATTGCTGCTCCACACTGTGTGGGGGGCTCTGTCACGCATACCCAGAGGCCCCAATCACCACTCCCGCAGCTGGTGACTGCAGAGCTTTAAAAAAAAAAAAAAAAGTCCCATAGTCACTGGCTGCAGGATCAGCGATTGGGGCCTCTGGGTGCTTGTGGCAGAGCCCCCGCAGGCACTTGGCACCCATGCAGCAGCTGTTGCACTGCGCAGGTGCAGTATGGCTCGGCAGGGCTGGGAGCTGGGGCTGCTAGGGTTGAGCACTGCCAGGCTCCAGCTGACTGCTGGAGCCTCCCCAGCTCCCAGGCAGTGTGTGGCGTCCTGCTGAGCCGTGCTGCACCCGCGCTACGGGGCAACTGCTGCGTGGGTGCTGAGTGGGGTGAGGGCAATTGGGGCCTCAGAGGCCCCAGTCGCTGCTGCCAGAGCCGGTGAGTACATGGCTTTTTTTTTTAAGTGCCAGGAGCCTGGGCTGGGCGGGGGAAGGGGCCAGGCAGGGCACCCATGGAGGCTTCTCCTGTGGCTCCTCTAGCTGTGCCTGCCTCTGCCCCAGTGGTGGGAGCCATGGGGGCTATGCCCTGCTGCCACTTGCCCAGCTGGCGCAGGGGCGGCAGCAGGGCATAGCCCCCACTCCCAGCGCTGCTGTGCCTGCATCAATGCTGGGAGCAGGGGCTCTGCCCTGCCACCACTTATCAGCCAGCACGGTCGGTGCAAGTTCCGGGCTTGGCAGCACTGGGAGTGGTGGTTATGCTCTGCTGCCACTTGCCCCACCCAGTATGGAGCAAGCTGCACCTGCATCCTGCCCCCCACCCCAGCTGGGCAAGCAGCAGCAGGGAAGAAACCCCACTCCCATCGCTGGTGCGCTGCATTCTGCACTCTCCCACTCCCCTCCCCGAGTAATACCCCACCTGCCCCGGCTGGGCAGCTTGTCCCAGGCCCAATCCTTCCCTCCCCCACGCCCATTCCCTCCCCCTTTCCCCAACCCCAACAGACTTATCAGCTGGAGGCAGCTGTCAGCTGCCTGTTTTCCAAAGATTTTCTGAATCAATTTGGATGCTTCACATTGATTTGGATCTTTTACTTGGGTTTCCCAGTTTGGTTCAGATTTGGAGATTCAGTCTCCATATCAGGCCAAATCTTCTCCATATCAAATCAGCTACTGAAGCTTTGCACAGCCCTACTATGCAGTAAGTGTCACTAAAAACTGTGTGCTGGTGCTACTGCGCAGTAACTGTAGTTACCATGCATTTAGTTAGTACAGTAAAATCTCTGTTATCTGGCATCTCTGGGGTAAGGGGATTGCTGGTTATGTAAAAACTCCAGTTATCTGGAATAACCCAGCAGGGTTTTTAGATAACATGGAGCGGGTGGCAGGAGGTGGGGGGAAGGGGGCGGAGGCCACATGCAGAGTGGCAGCAGTGCAGGGTGGTGGGTGGTGGCAGTGACAGCAGCATGCAAACTTTCCCCTGCCCTCCCCCTTCCCCCCACACATTTGGCTGGCAGAGCGCGGGGTGGTGGGTGGCAGTGGCTGCATGTGGAGTGGTGGCAGTGGCCACTGCATGCAAGCTTTCCCCTGCCCCCCTGGCTGGCTGGCTGGAAACTCCAGTTAATAGAGTTGATGAAGTACCGGATAACAGAGATTTTACTGTACTTCATTAAGCAAGTACTAAACTAAATGCGCAGTAACTACTGCACATTAATGCTCTCTGTGCCTTGGTTCCCCCTCTTTAAAACAGAGATCAGAATACTTACTCTCCCACAATGGGGTTGTGAGGAAAACTACATTAAAGGTTGCAGGCACATGTCACTTTCACACTGGTGTATTTCACATTAGTTTTGTTTCTGTCAGGATCTGGAGTGAACAGGCGAGCAGCATACTCCAGAGTATCAGTTTATAGGCTGCTAGTACAGTTCTTAGCTAGTTGGTAGGAGGGTAGCAGACAGTAGCTTTAGCAAACCTGTCTTAGGATAGTTAGTTGAAACTGCCTAAAGTTGTAACACCCAGTGGTTACTGGTATATAGTTAGTATAGATTTTTTGTAGAAAAACTTTACATTGGAATAAATGACTTACACCAAAATAAGGCTGTATAATGTGTGTTCACTCAAACTTTCTACTGGTCTAAAGGCAGATAACAAATATGTTGTGTTCAGACCCAAAAACTGTGAGGGCCAAATAAGCACTATAGGTAGGTAGGGAAATGCAGTTCCATAAACACGGCAATTCTTTGCTGTGCAAACTTCCAAACAAAGTTTAATCCTTTGGTGTTTTGATCCTTGATTCATGAGCCTTTTTGCCAAACCTGGAGTTCCCATGGAGGGTAAACATTTTAAAATAAATGCTGCTGTACTATAATTATTATCAATTATGCATTACAGCCTGAAACAATATTAAGAGCTCATGACAGAGAGATCGCTGGTACCCTTTACATACAGTTTGACCACTGAAGTTTTAAGGAATCATTTTCTACAATGAGAGCACTTACATTGTAAAGAATGATGTGGAACAGAGGCATTAACATCTCTTCCTTTGTTTATAACTAAAAAATATATCTGACTGCATTAAAGAACATGAAAATGAGTTTTGCCTTCTTTTCCTACTACTGTCAAACAAACTTCACCTTGGCGCTCAACATCACATGGCATTTGTCACTGGCAGGAAACATAAACTTTACCTTGTGAATATATAACTTACAGTCACTTCATAGGAAGAACAAAATCCTTTCATCATGTTCAGTTTTCTTCACTGTTTTATTTCACTTAAAACATCACTCAGTACCAAATGGTTTTTGTCAGTAGTAATTGGCAAATGCTGGAGGCAGTTTTCAAGGCTGTCTGAATGGAAAATCTCATAGTGGTTGTCTGCATTGAAAGAAAATATTACATCTGATCTTTTTTATGATACTCACAGACATGATGTATGTCTGCATTCTTGAGTTTGAAGAATTCTAGTGGTTTTTTTAACTGTGAGGAAGTAACACTTCACTATTATTTTGCAGTATTGTCTGAGAAATAACCGCAATACACAATAATGTACTTTTTTTTTTTTTTACACTTTGCAAAGGTCCATTTTTACTATCCATTTATTGTGGTTTTACATGTTGGCAAGCTGTAATACTCTGAATGATAACTTTGTATATTGCCTTTCATCTACATTTGTGTTTAGACATATATTTGTTCCAATGTGTTTCCTGTGAATAATGAGTTTGACTCAAAGACTGCCTTGCAATAAATCACTTTTCCCTTAATGCAGTTGTACAAATATATTATTGCTCTTGTCACCTCTGCCTCTGTGCTTTTTGGTGATAATGACAAAGGATAGATAGCACATTAGATTGATACTGCAATATACATTCTTAGGGCTAGATTCTCTGTAGCAGAGGGAGGAACTATGGGTAACAGATCTGGTTCCAGCTCCCTGGTTCTTCGTTCCAGTGCCAGGCCCAACGTAATTCAAAGCTGTCACCAGACAGTGTTAAGTCGTGGCATTGGCATAATACCTTCCTCTTACCTACAGATAGGGCAAAGGCATGGATGCTCAAGAGTCCATCAAGGGTGTACAGTAACCCTGGTCTTGTTTTTTTTTTTTTTTTTTTTTTAAAAAAA
>NW_017729032.1:214399099-214404693 GCF_001723915.1 Gavialis gangeticus
CCCTTTGTTTATCCACATGAAGGAATTGGCTGAGCCATCGGTTATCCTTTTTGAGAATTTGTGGCGGTCAGGTGGTGTCCGGGATGATTGGAAAAGGGCAAATATAGCGTCCAACTTTAAGAAAGGGGAAAAAGAGGATCTAGGGAATTACAGACCTCAGTACCTAGAAAGATCATGAAGCAGGTCCTCAAGGAATCTATTGTGAAGCACCAAGAGGAAGTCATGCATGACCAACCTGTTTTCTTTCTATGATAAGGTGATAGGTTCTCTGGATTGGGGAGGTGATACACCGACATTAACAAATCTTTTGACACTTCCTCCCACAACATTCTCATTAAGACGGTAAGAAAATAAAACTAGATGAAAGTACTGTAAGGTGGATACATAACTTTCACTCATGCTCAGTGAGTAGTCATCAATGGCTTAATTACTAGTGGGGTGGATGTTTCAAGTGGGATTCCCAGGAGTCTGTTCTAGGTCCAGAATTGTTTAATGTACTCGTTAATGATTTGGATGATGGGCCTGAATGCATACCTAGCAAATTTGTGGATGGCACCAAGTTGGGTGGAGTTGCAGACACTCTGGAGGGTAGAGCTAGGATCCAAAACCACCAGGATTGACTGGAAAAATGATCTGCAATTAACCAGGTGAAATTCAATAAGGATAAGTGCAAGGTAAGGGGAATAATTATATGCACAGATACAAAATGGGAAATGACTGGCTAGGCTGCAGTATTGCAAGGAAGGGCCTGGCGGTTACAGTGGGCCATAAGCTGAATATGAGCCAACAGTGTGCTTGTGTTGTGAAAGAAGCCAATGGCATAATGGGTTGCATTACTTGCAAACCAAGGAAAGTGATTCTTCCACTTTATTCAGCACTGATATGGCCTCAGCTGGAATATTGTGTCCAGTTTTGTGCCCCGCACTTTAGGAAAGATGTGGACAGATTGGAAAGAGTCCAGCAGAGAGGGACAAAAATGATTAGAGGCCTGGGAAACATGGCTTATGAGGAAAGGCTAAAAGAACTAGGGTTTAGTATGGAGAAAAAAAGACTGAGGGGAGATTTGATAACAGGCTTCAAATATCTGAAGGGTGATTATAAAGAGGGTGGAGTTGACTTTATTCTTTGGCTGTAGGGGACAGGACTAGGAGCAATGGTCTCAAACAGCAGCAGTGGAAATATATATTGGAGATTAGGAAGAACTTACTGACTATAAGAGTGGTCAATCATTGAAACAGACAACCTAGAGAAGTAGGCTCTTCATCCCTGTACATTTTCAAGACCAGGTTAGACAGACACTTGGCTGGGATGGTTTAGTTGAAACAATCCTGCCTTGAATAGGGGGTAGCCTAGATTACCTCGTGAGGTTTCTTTCAGCCCTACTTTCCTATGATCCTATGTTTTACAGCATTTTTATGGGTGCTCTTGGAGACGGCCAACTTTCTTCCTGTATTTAAAGCCTAACCCAACAGCTTTTATGGCAATATCTCCTTTTTAAAGAAATAACAGTGTAAATCCTGGTGGTGTTGAAATCGAGGTAGATGGTAACATGATCAGCTATATTAGTTGCTGCCTCGTTTAAATACCCAAGACTGAGAACTTTATAAAAGTCATATTTTATACTCTGACATCTAATTCTTGAATAGATTTTCCATTGGAAAAACACTCTCTGCTGCTGATCAGGGATCAAGTATCGATAAGATATTCCTGTCTTTGTTCTGTCAAGTTCAATAGGAAAATGCATTTGTCTGAGACGTGTGGATTTAATTCTTCACCGATTTTTGTATTTATTTTAATGGTGGAATTATGATTGTTTCAGAAGTCACTGTTTCTGGATTAATAGCACCTCTGACTTCCTGGCAGTTTCCTCCAGGGCACACATCTCAGGTCTCATGGCTCCAACCAGATAATGAGAATTCTCTCCCTCCAAATGAGGACTTTAGCTGTAGACCTCTGGGATTGTCTTTTCAGGTTTGACTTCAGTTTAGCACCTGCCAGTCTATTCTGTGAGGGGCAATGACAGAATTCAGCACTGGCCAGCTGGCTCTCATGAAGGATGGCAATATTTATTCAAATGAAAGCATCTCAGAGAAAATATTTTTTAAAGCAATAAATAGTTCTTAATAGCAATATGCCTGCCTAGCTTACCTAGCTTATCCTTCTTCTCACATGAAGACTCTAGCAGGTCTGAAGAACTTGAGAAGGTTCCCCAATAGCGTCTTTTGTTAGTCAGAGTCTCATTCCTGTCATTTCTTAGATGCTGTGTCTCTGCTCTGGATCAGAGCTGCCGTTCTATAGTTTCAAGTCTTTTGACTTCTTGAGGCCTTTGTTATTTTCAACAAGGTTAAACCAGTCAACCAGCTTCTAGGCTGGAGGGCAGTGAAACTGGTTACTATATTATTTAATTACTGGCAGTTTGCATGATCTACCCTCATTGTCTTTAGTTCCTAAAGGAAACATTTTTTATCTTACCTATTAAGCCAGGAATCACTAGTAAGCCCGTTAAGGTTCATTTAATGTTAATTAAAGGAATAAAATAGTCTTTGAATATTTCAAACTCCCATGGCACCTGTCACAACAACATTACTATCTCAATTTAAGGCTATTACTTTGTGAATTAATACAAACGGCAGAACATCGTGGGCAAAACTAAAACTCATCTTTGATGTCCCTCTATCATTGAAACTTTTGTGAGCTTTTCTGAGTTATTACCCTCTGTATCAAGATTGTTAATCTTGTTAATTTGGTATGAGAACATTTTGGCAGTATTTTGTATCTTAGTTTTTTCATCAATCAATGAATCAAAAGTGTCAAAGAATGGTATCTATCAGGAAGATATTCCTACATGTTATGCTGTCAGAACCGGTAGAAAATAATTGTATTGCACAGTACATAATACCTGTGTTTTTTTGCATAATAGTGTATATAGATGACTAGTGTGGACAGTGGAAAGTGAAAGCAGCCAAGGGAACAGCTGCTGGAAAGCACACAATCATTTTAGAGAATCCTTTAAAAATAATAGAACAAAAAGAAGAAGGGCATCTGAGATAGAACACTACAATCTGTGCATAAAACCTGTCAAGTTAGCTTCAAATTGGGCTAGATCAGAGTTTTATCAATTGGATCCCTCTCTTGAAGGTGACAAAAGGAAAACATTGCATATTTAGTTTAAATTCAATAGACAAAATGGCAAGCAGTATGCCAGATAACCCTGACAATGGGTCTTGCAAAGTTGATAGAGACATCTTAGTATGTTACAAGGTATAACAAGAGAAAAAAAAAGAGCTGTGAAATAGGCTGGTTATTTGGGTTGCATACTAATTAGAAAGATTATGAGATCCAACATGATGCATATGCAACAGAAAGACATATCAGAAGTTGAACAATGTATTTGAAGTAGCTTTTTTGAAAATACCTTTTGTTTTTTCTTTCAAAATATTTTGCAAATATGACAGCATGCTATCATACACTTAGCTACGGTGGCTTGCCATGTTATTTTCTACAGCCTATAACACCTTGAATACATTTTCATTTAGAAGGCTAACTTAAAGATTTGCAACATAGGATGGGATCTGTTATTGTTAATTATTCATATTTCATTATTGTCTAATAGCTCCAACAAGAATCAAAGCTTTTGGTTTTGAATCAGATATTTTTCAACTTATTTATTTCTTTTTAATTTGCATGAATCTATAGACATGAATTCCATGCCTAGGAATTCTAGGAATATGTATTTGCAATCATTCTGCTTTAATAATTAATTGCTAACATATTTTCATCATTAAGAATTTACAATGTAAAGATTGTTTCAAGGTCAAATTGCAAATGATAATCATCCTAACATAATGCATGTAATGCATAATGCTGAATTCAGTTAAAAAAAGAAATAACTAATTCGTCATCGTACACTTCCTGGAAATGATCTTTCATGGTACTGTGATATGGTTCAAGGTCGTTTCTCTAGTCAAGAAACTTTAGGTCTACAGTCAGCAGGAACAAAAGCATTCAAAATGTATAGTAACTTCCTCTCCACTTAAAACTGTTTTCTTATGGTCAGATTAAACAAGGAGCACTTACATCTCTGCCACATGTGCACTGTTTCTCACTTGTCAACCTCAAGTAAATGAACAACAGTCTCACTCAATGAAATGCTGACAAAATATCTGTTCTGAATGTCTAGCTATGTTGCATGACAATCAGCTGTATGCAAAACTCCTCCCTGTTCATCACTGACATCCCACCTATATTCTGTTCTGAGGGATTCAAATGAGAAGGTACTAAATGAAGTTGGGGCCTTGTTCTGGTTTTTCATACAAAAATCAGTTTAGCTCTTTGCACATTTAGGAGTCTTTTGTGATCAGTGTATGTATAAAGCCTATTTCACAATGAAGTCAAATTTAACTTGAACATGGACTATGTGGTTCAATATTTTCATTTCCTTGACACCTGTTTCTAACTGGGGGATTACAGCACAGGTGCCAAGTACATGGGGGCCTGAGGGCCTCGGCCACCTCGGGAAGAGGGTAGGGTGACCACCTGTCCTTAATTGGATGGATCAGTTCTAAAATGGGAACATCAAGTCCTGGTCCTGGGTTGCATGACTCTGGGACAGCATTTGTCCCAGATTCCTGGTATCATGCAGGGATCTTGGTTTTCCATTCACTGTGGAAATGGTGAGGGAGTGGTGGGGCAGGGGTCGGGTTTGGGGGCTCTGCCTAGCCAGGGCAGTTCATGAGGCCCAGGGCTAGGGCAAGGAATGGGAGTTGGGTATGAGGACTGGGTGGCTCATTCGCGGGCGGAGGGAGGAAGGATCCAGCTTCCTGCCACTGTGCGCACTCTCAGGGAGGGGGGAATGGGGGGACAAGTGCCCCCTCCCCCCTGATTTGTGCATGGGGTGGGGGCAGATGTGGGCTGCCTGCTGTGGGTTTGGAACTCCCCACCCTGTTGCCTTTCCCTTGGTAGCCCCACACCAGCTGCATCACCATGGCAAGGTGCCTCCTGCCTACCAGCAGCAGCTGGGGTAGTGGCATGGAGTTTTTCCCCACCACTGCTGCTGGGCAGGCAGGGGGAGCTTTGCTGTGGCAGTGCAGCCAGTGTGGGGCTCCCAGGAGGAGAGCAACAGGCTGGGGAGCCCCAAGCCCAGAGCGGGCAGCCCACATCTGCCTCTGCCTTCCCCATGGGCTCCACTCAGCTCTGCTCCAGCTGTGCCACCAAGGGCGGGGGGGGGGGGCATCACCTTAGCCTCTCCCCTCAGCAAAAGTAAGTTGTTTCATAGATTTCATAAACATTTGGGCTGGAAGGGACCCCGGAGGATCATTGAGTCCAGCCCCCTGTCCCAGGGGCAGGAAGTAAAGTTGTTGCCCATGGGTTGCAGCATCCTCAAAAGTTGACAGGCAAAGGCTTCACCAGACAGACCAATGCACTCTCTGGTGACATCTGCGGTTTGATTCCATAAAATGCAGATGATAGTAGTAGGTGGTACACACCCATGAGCTATACATTAGATGCACAGATTGATTTCTAGCACTCACGTCAGTGATTCTCAGCCTTTTTAGACTAAAGGCACCCCCCATTCCATTGTTGGACTCACAGGG
>NW_017729032.1:214409693-214416604 GCF_001723915.1 Gavialis gangeticus
TTTAGACTCAAGGCACCCCCCATTCCATTGTTGGACTCACAGGGCCACTTTTCAGAATGAAGACTCAAGGCAACCCTTGGAAATGCCAGCTCTTAGTTTTCACTCATTTTTTGACTAGAGAAAAAAGTAATTCTTCTGTTGCAAAAAACTTGGAAAGACCACAGGAAGGCAGAATGTTGTCAACACTGTGGGTTCCTATTTGAAATCTCTGGGTTTATCTTGTGAATCAGGTTTGCCATCTAACAGTGCTAACATTTCATGGCACCCTTAAAAAGATTTCTAGGCACCCCAGAGTTGAGAAACACTGACCTAGACAAATACTGAAGTACCCAAATGATATTGACAACAGGTGCAAGATCTAAGCATACTGCTTCATTTAACTATTTTTCCAATGGCTCAGATCACAATACAACAACTCACAGGCTTCACTCAGATTAGATGCCGAAAGATGTCCAGGGGACCAGATTAGCTGAATGATCAGGGAAACTGTAATTCCAAATGAATACCTTAGCTATCTCATTTCTAATCTTGCCAAGGAACAACACTACTGAAAAGCCTATCAGACTATACATTGGTTTATGAAGGACAGAAACTGTGCTGATGTTCACTTTGGAAACCCCAAAAACATTGTATCCATGAATAAGCCCTTAATGAAAAGGAAGTCATAACATTTTAATGGCTTCAAAAACTATTGAATAATAGTACTGTGCGCTAGCTGAGCAGGTCATTAAAACAGAAGACTTCAAAACAGGTCTGCAGCAGCTTCTAGGAAACCAAGGTTAAAGTGTAGTCTCCAGGTACATTAGCATATTATACAACTGGATTATGGAATTTTACATTGCCTATCTGATATTCCTTCAAATGGACCATTGTACCTGTTGATATGTGAAAGTCTCTTTCCTTTGGTGAAACTATATTAATTTGTGATTTAAGAATAGACTTAAGAGTGGTATGACATTTTATTACTTTAAATCTTAAAGAGCTTTCCTTTACCAAAACTTCCCTGGACTATAAATTCATTTCAGTCAGGACATGCTTTTAAGGGAAAAGGGTTAGCTCTATAACAGCATCATCTTCTTTCTTAAATTGTATATAATTTAACATACTCTAGCCTTTAAAGGAGAAATATGACCTGGTTAGTGTATTCCAGTGGCATTTGAACAGGCTGTCTGCTGGAAAGCCCATCTTGAAACAGAGGCATTTAGTTTTATCCTTATGGTATTCTTAGAGCTAGTCTGACATCAAAATAATAGTCTTGACATTTCATACAGAGTTCAAATCAATACTGTTGACTCAATGTATTCTTTACTCTTATTTTCATCTCTTGATCTAAACTTATTTGGATTTGTAAATATTAATAATTATTTTAACTTCCTGGAGCTTATATTTAGGCTGGGTGCTTTGTCATTTTGCTGCAGACAAGCATCCTTCTGAATCTTTTTCTAGTAATCATGAGATTTGCTACTAGTTTCACAGCATTTAAATGTCAGTGCTCTAGGGAGCTGAAAGTGATGTGCAATTGTTTACAGTGTTCAACTTGTGTGATTGTTATAATGATATAAACATATCTTGCTTCTTTTCCTGCTCTTCTTAGGATGCCTTTGCAAATGAGGGCCTTGTTACACTTTACACTGGGCTTATCTACATCAGATGTTTACTATGCAGTAGACTAATTAGCTGCACAGTAAACATCTCTGCATCTACATATGCCTCCCTATTAGGCTGAAGTAAACTAATTTATTGTGCAGCAGGATAGTACTTGTAATACAGGTACTTATGAATACAAGTACCACCCTGTTGCAGAGTAAAAAATTCTGCAGCAGTACATGTATAGATGCTGTCCCAGCTGACTGGGACATGGGTGCTTCAGTGTGGGGGCTACCTGCCAGACTGAAGCACCCTCATGCCCCAGCCAGCCCCTCTGCAGCACGTTGAGCTGGGAGAGCCCCTGAGTCCCCTGCCAGCCAGGGTTGCTCCAACCTGGCTCAACATGCTGTGCTCCCAGGCACAAGTTCAAATGGCAATAACCTCTGAAGTTTATTGCTCTGGAGTTTATTGTTTTGCATTAATTGTATGTGTAGATGTGCCCACCGTGAGCTGCATGCATGTTGTTTGGTGTTAGTTCAAGCTTGAGTTTTTAGCCCCCCCCGCTTCCCATTCTGGGTTTCCTCCTTGCCACCGGGGTTCCCCCCCTGTCCCTTGGGGTTCTCTCTGGCCATTCCCCCCACTTCGTTGTGGCTGCCTGCACTGTCTGTTTCAGGGGAGCAGGCAGGGAAGGGTTAACCTGGCTTCCCAGTCCCACTGCTGCTTCTCTTTGGCTTCTGGTCTTCTCCCACCTGAGTCTGGCCTAGAGAGCAGCAGCTGCCAGGCAGGAAGGTTAACCTTTCTCTGCCTGCTCCCCCCAAGACAGACAGTGTGGGCAGCCACAAGTAAGAGGGAGTGGGTGGGGGGAAGAGAGGGAGGGAGCAGTGAGCGGGGATCTGGAGTGCTGAAGAGGGTGTAGGGGTGGGAGGCAGTGGGCCCAATCCGGGCCGGGGGGGGCAGGGGATGGATGGGCTATTTACACTCAGGTGTAGCCTAGAATAGCTACACCTTAGTGAAACATGAACTGGGCAAAATGGATCAGAAATAATCCTGCTCTGGAGTGGCATAACTTTGAGCCACCTAAACAGTGCTTAAAACTTGTTTCAGGTGCTAATGTGTGGAAAATCCAGGTGTTAAGAGTTCCAGGAGCCGCCCAAAATTACCATGTAACAAGGCCCTGAGATGTTTAATCAAAGTGACATTCTCCAGTCTGCATAACTTTAAGACATGAATACATTTCCATAATTTTTCATTTGCCAACTTGGCAGTGAAAAAGAAAAGGTATCCATGAAGCCTTGGCAAGAGCTTGTTCCCCAACTCAGCTCTGTGAGCATGGAGCTGCATGCAGAACAGGCTGGGGAGCTTGTTCCCTGTTCAGCTCCATGAGCGTGGAGCTGGGTAGAAAACAGGTTGGGGATCCTCTTTCCTGCCTAGCTCTACACTCATAGAGTTGAGCAGGGAACAAGCTCCCCAGCCCATTCCCCACTCAGCTCTGTGCTCATGGAGCTGAGTGGGGAACAGGCTCTCCAGCTCTCAGCAGCTGGGAGCTCCCAGCGCCAGCTCCATGGTTGCGGGGTTGGCATTGGGAGATCCTTATCTCCCAACACCAGCTCAGCAACAGGAGGGCCCATGCTGGGAAATGCTTATCTTCCAGCCCAGGCTCTGGTCCGGTCACGGGACTCGGACTGGGAGATTCTTATCTCCCAGCGCCAGCTTCATTGTCACGGAGCCGATGCTGGGAGATCAGGATTTCCCAGCCTCCACTCCCTGCTTGTGATATCAGAGCAGGGGGCTTGGAGGTCCCTGCTCCCAGGGCAGGAGGACAAAGTCTCTTCCTGGGCTCATCCTGGCAGGAAGCAGCTACCGGGGGCAGGGAGCAATCTCTTGCCCCAGGCGGCTGGCTGACCAGGAACAGATTTGCTCCCAGTCAGGTGTCTACATGAGTGCTACTGTGCTGTTACTAATCGCAATAAAATTTGCTGCTTGCATTTGCAGGTAGCAAACTTACTTGCAATTAGTGAGGTTTACTGCACAATAAGAATGTGCATGTGCAGATGCACATGCATGCTGCTCAGTAAAGAATGCTACTTTGCAGTACAGCATCTCATGTAGACTTGCCCTCTCTGTAGTAATATTTTACTTTATTGGAAGGTTATTAAATGGGAATAAGATTTTTTTTGTTAGTTTCAACAGAGACACTATTAGAATAGATATTGTTAGCATTTTATCTAGCTGACAAAAATATCTAGAATTATCTAGCATTTATTTAGCTGACACAAATAAAATGAAAAGGTTTACCAGTAACCCAGTAGTGGGTGACAATAATGTTAGATCTATTTCCTCTTTGATAGTGGGCACGATTTGAAAATATACTATTAGTCACCCACAGCAGTTCAGCTGACTGCACTATTTCTCAATCTATGTGTGCAAGAATCATGAATGCCAGACAAGGAAAATACAATGATGCGGCTAAATGTTATAATGTTATGCTTTATATATTGTATATCCTTATATATTTTTTCTTTAAATAGCATGCTTATGAAATGTAGGTATAATTCTCTTTTGTTTTAGTTTTACCGGGGCTGAATTTTGTATTATCTGTTAAAGGTGGAAAACTAGATTCTTTTGTATGACATTCTTCTACTTTAATTCCTAATTATTATTCATTTTGGAAAGGAATAAAAGAGCTACAATATCTATCCCAAAAATGGGATTCTTCAGCTCAGTGATTTATGGTTAGATATGAATCATAACTTTACACAGCACTGTTTGCTTCCATAAAACATACATAATGCAAGGTGGCCATATAAGATAGGAAGATATTTGCTTATCTTTGGGCTTGTTTGAAGATCAAACCACAGTCATGTTGGGATAAACAAGTGAGGTTAGATAGTGCTAGTATAACTTCAGAAACACCTCTCCTGGTTTACCACGAAAATGTCAGTATTCAGACACTTTTGCAATGTATACAGATCAGTATAACAATACATAGAAAGGAGTTCATTGTATCATCTGTGTTAGTTCTAACTGAATATCTTAAATGTAAGTGTGTGTGTATAGGCAGATAAGCTTAAGTGCGAGAGATGTAATTCTAATGTATTTCTTAGCAATTTCACACTTTCAGGGACATGCTTATCAAAGCATGAGGAATGGAATTTTCAAAGGAGTATATGGTCCTATGGAAAATCAGTAGATGTAGACTATCCAAGTGTCTGGAGTTTCTTGGAATATCTTAGCCAGCTGGTACTGGTACTACAGCTTATTCTACAGCTTATTCTACTCACATATATGCTGAGTCACAAAAATCTCTTAAATGCTTTACGTTTACAGTGTTTCTACTGTAATTGTTTTTATTAAGGTTTTTTTAATACTAATTTATAGATTGTTGTACCTCAAGAAAACAAGGAACCGGGGAGGTCAGCACTGCAGTGAAAGTTCTGATAGCTTTAACCTGGCCAGCTCAAGGACTGATAACTGAATTCAGCATGGGTGTTTAGGCTGTGTGCTAATGAGGCTACCCTCTGTCCCGGGGTACCTGGGGTTACTCACTGAAAGCTATAGTATCTGATAAAATAGGCAAAAGATTTGCCTCTCTGACCCAGTCCCTGGTGCCACCCTGCTTTGCCTTCTACCTACTTTGGGTATGTCTACATGAGCTGCAGTCACAGCTTTGACTATGGTTTAGACCCCCTGTGTGCTCTGCTAACAAGAGACTCTGGATGTGTGCACTGCCCCACACCTTTGTGTAAAACCTTTCCAAATGACAAGGGGACTGTCTTACAATCACTCTGCACAGACCTGAATGACTGTACAGGCTGACAAGCTGGCTCTTGCATACCTTTTATAAGCCCTCTACTGTGTTTATAAAAAGTATGCAAGAGCCAAGTTGCTAGCTTGTGAAATCATTCACACAATGACATCTCTGTGATGAGAAGGAATGAAAAATATGGGCTCCATGCAACTTTTTCCTTGATTTTTGCCTTTCACAATAGCACTAGCCTGTCTGCCTACCATCCTGTGTTGATGATGAGCCCAGTGCAGTGAAATCAACTTTCTTTTCCTTTCATGTTCAGAAGCTCAGAAAAACTCAGAAGAACTAGTGTAGTTTTACTATGCCCATGGTTCCAAATGATGAGAGTGGGCATCTTTCTTACGTGGCTAGCTGTAAAGGAAGCACTTTGGGTTTCTTCATTTTTTGGTCAAGACTACTCAAATGTAGGATACACTAGATTTGTTATTCTTCTGACAAATAATAGTGTCATCTCTTCCTTCCCATGCCAAGTACATAATCCATTACAATGAGAAAAGAAAAGCTTGTAGGGAAATGACAGAACAGCGTTTGGCACACCACATATTTTGAACCAAATACCTATTTCACACTGGGACCCAGTAGCAAAGTTACAGTTCCATAGCTTTGGTTATTTATTTTGTAAATATCCTTCCAAGTTTCTTTATTCTTAGTAATGATGCTTGGTAGGACTGACTCTCCAGAAGATAGGAATATGGCAGAGGTGGCCAAAATTCAGCCTGCAGGCTGGATCCAGCCCGCCAATTGGTTGTTTCCAGCCCTTAGCTACTCCCATAGTGCTCCTGATGGGGCCAAACCCTGTCTGCCCTTGCCCATGGCAGCACACTCCAACCCACACCTGCCCTGTGCCCGCCAACAGAACCCCTTTGGTCCTGACCCACAACTTCCCCTGTGCCCACTGACAACACCCCCTTGGCCCACAGCTTCCTAGCACAATGAGCAGCCACCTCTAGGCATCTGAGTGGCGGAAGATTGCTGGGAGCTGGAACTGGCACCTCACATGCTGTGGCAGGAGCTTCTTGGCTGCAGCTTTCCTGCTACCTGGCTGGGCCTGGCATGCAGCCCCATGGCCACCACTGCTTCCCCACATTGCCTGCTGCCTTGAGCAGTGCATTGGGGCAGGAGGAGGAGGAGTTGCTGGAGGTGGGGGGATCTGATGAGTACCCAGGTGGCTGCAGAAGTGAGAGAAGCCCTTCTGGGAAGCTGTGTGTGTTCACCAGGGCTGAGGTGGTGCCATCAGCAAGTGTAGGGTGGGCAAAGATGGGAGAGTGGTACAGACAGATTTGAGTAGGAGCAGGTGGGACTCATCTGCATGTGGAGCACCATGGGGGTAGCCACAGACCGGAAGGGAGCAAGGGGGACAGACCACATCTGCACCCTCATCTGCACCTGCACCTGCACCTGCACAGACCTGGTGAGGTCTGCTGCATGTGCCCTCTGCCCAGCTTGCCCTTCCCCCTCCTGCCCCAGCCAGCTTTCAGGACCTAAAGCGTGGTCAGCCTCCCCCCCACTCCGTGAC
>NW_017729032.1:214421604-214425018 GCF_001723915.1 Gavialis gangeticus
AGGTGGTGCCATCAGCAAGTGTAGGGTGGGCAAAGATGGGAGAGTGGTACAGACAGATTTGAGTAGGAGCAGGTGGGACTCATCTGCATGTGGAGCACCATGGGGGTAGCCACAGACCGGAAGGGAGCAAGGGGGACAGACCACATCTGCACCCTCATCTGCACCTGCACCTGCACCTGCACAGACCTGGTGAGGTCTGCTGCATGTGCCCTCTGCCCAGCTTGCCCTTCCCCCTCCTGCCCCAGCCAGCTTTCAGGACCTAAAGCGTGGTCAGCCTCCCCCCCACTCACGTACCCCCCCCCTCGTACCCACTCCCTTACACATCCTATACCCACACACACACAATGTACAAAAATAAGACTTTATTTTGAGCTGTTAAACAATTGCCTCTATATAGACTACTCAAAAACATAAATCAGGACAAAAATGATTTTATGAAATAAAATTACAATATGTTCTAGCAGATGTTTGATTTTTAGTTTTTTAAAAATAATTAGTTAATATGATATTTTCTGATTTTATGTGTGTGGCCCTCAGCAGCTCACCAAAACTCATTAAGTAACCTGCCAGCTGAAATAATTACCCACCCTGGAATATGGCATTGCTGTTTGAGAGTCAGAGCACATCTACACAAGATGTGTCTGGGCTTCAGGCTTCTTGGCCTCTGCCTTTTTTATCTGGCTGGCGCCCCTCAGCCCAGGTCCATTGCTACAGGTCTGGGTACTAGGGCTGTGCAAAACAGCACCATTTCGTTTCAACCTCCATTTCACCATTTCAAAGGGACAGCGGTTTTTTTTACATTTCATTTAATTTCAAAGCACTGTTCCATTTCGTTCTGCTGAAACTGTTTCACTGTTTAGCTGTGTTTTGACGTTTCACCCATAGGATATAATGGGTAATCATGAAAATGCCTATAACTTTGTCATTTCCTGCCTGATTCAGATAAAATTTTCAGTGAGGATATCCCCTTCTGAGGGCATAATATCTACAAAGTTTCAAGGAGATAGGTGCAGGGGTTTCTGGGAAACTGCACCTCAAACTGGTGACAAGCAAAACTCATATCACTTGCCGGCAGCAGCAGCCTGCTGTCATCTCGCATACAGATCTGGGGGCCCATGCCCCCTGGGTGGGCTGTGGGGCTGTGCCAGACTCTTCCTAGGGGGTGTGAGCCTCCAGATCTGTGTGTGGGGTAACAGCATGCTGCCACTGCTGGCTGGGGCCCAAAGCACCCCATGATCCTGAAGGTTATAACTAGCACATCAGAGCAAGGTGTACACTTTGGAAGACAGAATGGCATGTCTAAGTACCTAAGGCTAGGGATGATTGTGGCATTTGTACAAGGTCTTGGAAGATGGACTGTGGCGTTCCACTGCCCAAGAAGGTTATCAGACCTGGAATCTGCACCTGGGGTGTGTTCTTGAAAGGCTTTGAGTTTGGAACAGTAGCCAAACACTAACCAGACCTGGGGAACCTAGAAATATTCTAGAAATATATGGGATTTCACAGTTGGATGCAGTATCAGTGGACTATGGCTGTTCAGACTGTGGGTGGAGGCTGAGCTGTAATCTTATGCCCAGGTTTTCTCATGTAGTTATCCAATTTGCAAATAAGTAAAAGGTTACATTTGCCATCTCTCTCTTGGTTAACCAAATGGTGGTGTCAACAAGATAAAAGTCCTTGCAAATTATAATTAACACTAGTGCCACTGTAATAATGAGCACTTATGCATTTATGTTGTGGAGCAGAAAAGGTGCTCTATTTTGAAAGTCAGCAAACCAAGTAGGAAGACATTTCTTAACACAAAATGTCTAGATCAATTGTATACACAGGTTTAATGTTGTAAAACAAAATGGTTTAATAATCCTTGACTCCTTTTGAACAGCATGACTCATCAAGCACTTATCATGGCAAGAAACCTTAAAGCGCTTCAGGCACTATGAACGGTATCATGATTGACTCAGTCCTTAGCTAATCTTTATTCAGTAAGAACAAAGCCATGAAACTGAGTGGGATGTTTGCTTGAATAAGAACAGAATGGTGGCCACAAGGCAAATTTCTGCTCTCACTTACTCTGATGCAATATCATAAAAAGCCCAAATTCTGGTACTGGTAGTGTTGGAGTGATGTTGTAGCCACGATGGTCTGGGAATTGTGAAAAAGGCAAGAATTTTTGTGGGTGATATCTTTTACTGAACCAACTTCATGGTTGGGATAAAGTTAGACAAGCTTTCAAATGCAAGGCATTCTTCATTATTGGTATCCAACACCCAGTTCAACAACATCTTTTTCCATTGATTTATTCTTTTGGAGCAGTCAGGGATTTAGTATTAATATTATCATAGCCCTACTTATGAACAAAGACTCTATTGTGCTGTGTCCTGGAAAAAGACCATCAAGAAAGTGATCCTTCTTCAGAAGACTTTCCAATCTAAGTATAAGACAGAAGACAAGAGAGGGATACAGACAAGAAAGCACAAGGAGACAATATTAGTCAGTAACCTAGCCATATCAAGTATTTTAGCATCTTAGTAAAGGGGAGTTTTATCTTTGATAAAGGATAATAACATAGTTTACAGCTGTTTACAAGGGCTTCTCTGAAATGTGAGGGGCAGCATGGGAAAAATCATGAAGATCCTTGTCTATAAATTTATCCAGTGGGTAATGGAGGCTGGCATCTTTGGGAAAGCAGGGTGGGACTGAATGAGAGATAATAGGTACAGTGGGAGTAGATTTTGTAGGGCCTTGTGGGAGAAGACAAGCAAGTAAGATTAGATACAATCAGAAGATGCCAAAAGAGGGAATACAAATGAGAGGTGACAGTTAAAGCAGTGTGCTAGAAAAATGATCTTTGCAGTTGTATCCTATGTAGAAAATACAAAGACCAGAGAAAATGATTTTACAATATTCAAGATGATGCGATAAGAGTTTTAACAATGTTTATGGATAGGAAATGCTGTATTTCAGAGAAGTTTTATAGAAATAATTTGCAATAGAAATAAGGGCAAAGAGATTGGAGTCAAATATGACACCTGCGTTACAGAAATATATAGTTAGCCATGTTAGTCTGAAGCCGAGTAGAAGGCAGTGTAGATTTGTATTTTATAGACTAACCAAAGTGTGTGTGTATTAGCTAATATTCGCTTTGGATTCGGCCGATTCGGGGGACAGTGATTCAATTTGGTGATTTGAATCACTGCCCCGAATTGATCCAGCTGAATCTGATTTGGAAATTCGGCTGCTGCTGAATCTCTGAATCACACAGGCTCATTCCCTGCCCGTTCTCCCAGCCCCAGCAATGGCCCCAACTCTCCGGGTGCTGCTGGATGGTGGGAAATCCTTGCTGCCCCCCACTGCGCCACGGTACATGGGGGTCTCTGCAAGAACCCCTCTCCCACCCTCCCACTGTCATAACCC
>NW_017729032.1:214425803-214426064 GCF_001723915.1 Gavialis gangeticus
GAATCATCAAAACTCTCTGAATCTTTTCCGAAGATTTGGAGAGTCTCAAATCAATTTGGACCTTTTTATTAGTCCCCTGATTCAGTTTGGATTTGGAGATTCAGACACCAAATCGGGCCGAATTTACTCCGAATTGAATCAGCACCGAAAGCTTCACACCGCCCTAGTGTGTGTGTATATTTATATATATCACAAAACTTCATTCCACAAAAGTTTTGTGCTATATACCACACACACACACACACACACACACACACACAC
>NW_017729032.1:214431064-214432427 GCF_001723915.1 Gavialis gangeticus
TAAGATTAGATACAATCAGAAGATGCCAAAAGAGGGAATACAAATGAGAGGTGACAGTTAAAGCAGTGTGCTAGAAAAATGATCTTTGCAGTTGTATCCTATGTAGAAAATACAAAGACCAGAGAAAATGATTTTACAATATTCAAGATGATGCGATAAGAGTTTTAACAATGTTTATGGATAGGAAATGCTGTATTTCAGAGAAGTTTTATAGAAATAATTTGCAATAGAAATAAGGGCAAAGAGATTGGAGTCAAATATGACACCTGCGTTACAGAAATATATAGTTAGCCATGTTAGTCTGAAGCCGAGTAGAAGGCAGTGTAGATTTGTATTTTATAGACTAACCAAAGTGTGTGTGTATTAGCTAATATTCGCTTTGGATTCGGCCGATTCGGGGGACAGTGATTCAATTTGGTGATTTGAATCACTGCCCCGAATTGATCCAGCTGAATCTGATTTGGAAATTCGGCTGCTGCTGAATCTCTGAATCACACAGGCTCATTCCCTGCCCGTTCTCCCAGCCCCAGCAATGGCCCCAACTCTCCGGGTGCTGCTGGATGGTGGGAAATCCTTGCTGCCCCCCACTGCGCCACGGTACATGGGGGTCTCTGCAAGAACCCCTCTCCCACCCTCCCACTGTCATAACCCCCTCTCAGCTGGAACTGATCTGTATGTAGATCAGGGCTGTAAAACTCTGAATTTGGCTGTGAAAGAATTAACAAGCTGCAAGCTGGGGAAAGGGGCAGAAAAGCTGTGAGGGAGAACCTGCCTCTGGTCTGTGCTGCTAGCCAGGCAGTGCAAAGAGTTGCTACCGAAGCACATAGTCTTGCATTAGCCCATCCCAGTCTGAATGTGCAGGCCCCTCCCAGAAATAGAGGGGTATGGGACAGTCCTGTCTACCCTGCACAACTCTTCATAGATTTCATAAACATTAGGGCTGGAAGGGAACTCGTAAGATCATTGGGTCTAAACTCTTGTTTCTGGGAGGAGTGTGTGGATCAGACCAGGGAGGTCTATGGCAAGAGCATATGTACCAGCCATAGATGCTTCCCAGCCTGCTTCCACAGGAGGCATGAGGAACATTTAAACTTATGGCACCTCTGAAAGGGACTTGTAACACACTGGTTGAGAACCACTGATGTAATAGAAGGAATTTTTTTTTGGTCAATTGAGAGTATAGATGAATAAAAAATAGTGGACTGGATACTTCAGAGTGTATAATTTCTCAAAAGAGCCTTTCTCCTGAAGATTTTATAAACTTTATAAAAGCATTTGCCAAAAGACAAAAGATTTTACCTAAAAAACTATATGAACTCAAGTCAAAGCTCAGGAGTTTCAGCTTTCAAAAAATTTAGTTTAA
>NW_017729032.1:214432683-214457617 GCF_001723915.1 Gavialis gangeticus
CACACACACACACACACAATGATAAATAGGGATATATACGTATACATACTTCGGCTAGTCTATAAGGTACAACTTTACCCTGCCTTCTACCTGACTTACAGGCCAGAAGTTGTAATGTATAAAGTAATTCAGAAAGGAGGAGAGAAAAAGGCTTTGGGCTTTGTGTCAAGTTGAAGCATTCTTGTAACAGGGTACTCCAACCCTGTTAACTGCAATCAGAGCGAGAGCAGGACTTTTGTAGCCTGGGCCTGGTAAGAACTTTGGGAAGGCTGCAGGACAAGAAAAATCCAACAACTTATTTGGCTGAGTAGGAATCACAGGGCACATCCCCTGGGGCAGCAGTCAGCTGACTGGAAGGGTCAGGGACTAGCTGCATATAAGCCCAGTCTCTAAGAAGGGGTGGGTAGTCAAGGACTGCAGGGGAAGGAACTGGGAGACAGAGAGGCCTGCCAGGGGAAAAAGAGGTACCCTGGGGCTGGGGGACTCAAGGCCACTCCTTATGAAGGGTGTAGCCCTCACAGAGTTAAGTTTGAACCAGATGGTTAACCCTTTGTGTATTGTTTTCTTTGAGTTTGTGACTTTGGTGACTGGATTGTGTCTAGAGGCGAGGGAGCAGGGCGCCAGGAGTGCTCTGTGCTTGTGATATCAACTTTGGTCAAAGATGTGTGGGGCTGAGGTCTGGGGACACAAGTAGGGCTGTGCGAAATTTTGCTGGGTGTTTCGTTTCAAAGCTGTTTCCACACATTTCAAGCTCAAAATAGTGAAATCAAAACAAAACAAAAGGTTTCAAAGCAGCTTCAAAATAAAATGAGGGCACTTGGAACTTTTCAAAAGTTTTGAAACGTTTCAAGTTTTGAAGCTGGGCTTGCTGCAGCGTGGGCCCCAGATCTGTACACAGGATGACAGCATGCTGTCTGAATCCAGTCTTGCTGTATCTGAACTTGCAGCCTTGTAAATGTTGCATTTGATCTGAGTCCTTATGCCAGGATGCATTTCCTGCCTCCTCAGTCTAGTTTGCAGGGCGTGGGGTGGCATAGGTGCTAAGGCACACAGTTCACTGCTCAGAGTTTGCAAGCTTGAGGCCATTGCTGAAGGGCTCATGCCATGACCCTCCCAGAGTCCAATGAATCAACAAAATCTGCTAAATACTTTGTCACAAAGACATAAAAGAGAAAGGAAGTCTAGTTTGCTATGTGTGGTCAAACACATGGCTGCATCTCACAAGGAGCTTTCTTCTTTTACAGCAAGCTTTGTCACTTTTTCTGACCATGCACTTTCTCTGAGCAACTGCCAGCCTCCAAACACTTCCCTTTGCTGCTGTCTGGTGGAGAATTAAAAGTCATTGTTGGTTAAAAACCCCCTAATTTTAGGGTAGAGCCATCCAATTATGATGGTCCTTGATTTCTCTGACTCAGCTTCCCAAAGAAAGATTATCAATCTAGTAGATGCCAGGTCCCTGCTTCAAAGTGGAAACTCTATGTTACCGTGGAGGCTATCTTCAAAATGGAGGTTGAAACGTAATAAGGTGTGCATTAAATAAAATGGAATTTGAAATCTGACATAGAAGTATCCCTCAATTTTTCAAACAGAAATGGCATGGTTATGCTATGTGTCCAATTTACTTATTTAAGAACAGGCCCTTAATGCTACCAGAAAAAGTAATAGAACAAAGCTGACCACAGTTGTGGTTTCATCTCTGGACCGTTTCTAATACTTACCTGGTTCTTACGCAAAACATTCTCCAGACCACAATACAGTGCATTGGGTTTCCAAAGGCAGCTTCTGACAAGGAACATACAAGAGTTCAAATGGCCAGAGTTCATTAGCTCTGTTCAGATATATGATCTGATTGGGAACGCCAATGCTTCAAGGGGAGGAAGAAAACAACTAGATTTATTTTCACTGTTGAACATGAGTTGTGGTATCTCAGCAACGAAAGCTGGAAGCATAAAAGATAGGAGAGCTGCACACCCGCTTTGTAAACTCAGTGCAGGTGGCTGAAAATAATACCTGAACAAATATTGCCAGTCACTTATGAAACTTGCGTTGTATCAACATTTGCTGTAGGTGGTTCGCATGTCTATGGCTTTTGCCAAGCAAACAGTCTGATTCAGACCAAGAAAATAAGACTTGCTGGGAACAACTATGCATTAGTTAACCTTACGGATTATGTTATCAGTACTGCTGTTTCTCTTGTTATGAACTATAATTTTCTCAGTTTCAGTCTTATGTTATACACTGACTAGCTAACGTTAAGATTCAAAGTAGCTGAATATTGTATATATTTTTGAAGACTTCTTAGTGGCTCACAGTTATTTTGTACTTATCTCACAAAACTATTTTAAATGAGATGCTAGCAGCCCAATGCCATCACATAGGAAGAACAGTTTTGCACAGGGGTTTTCAACCTTTTTGCATCAGTGTAGCCCTGGCAGCTAGACTTCCAGTGGCTACTTTCCTTATGGTAGTTCAGAATGTGGCATAATGATTAGCAACAAATTACTATTTAGTGGGTACATCTGCACAAGATGCTACATCACTGTGTGGCATTGGGACTGTGCAATAATACCGTGCGGCATCAGAACTGTGCAGTAATACCGTGCGGCATCCGGACTGTGCAGTAATACTGTTACTGTGAAGTCATTTAATACTTGTTTTAGTCCACTGCACATATAGACATGCCCATTTGTTGCATCTACATGTGCATTAATGCGTTTTAGTTAATGTGCATTAAATCTAGTCCCTCCGAGTTCCTGTACATGAGTGCAGAGGCAGCTCTGAAGTGCTGTAATTACAGCATATTGGAGCAGATTTGATTAATCAAGTCTGATGGAGTGTGGTAATTACTGCACTCCAGAAGCCTCCCATGACTTGTGTATCAGCATCTCCACACTTCAAATTGGCGATGAAGGTGGTTGAACTAAAGCTTGTTTGATAAACCTTTAGTTCAAGCACGCCCACAGCCATTTTGAAACATGGGAATGCTGGTGTGTAGAAAAATTTTCATAGAGAAAGGAGCCAAAGAGGCAACATTTAGCTTGTCCAAGGCAAGGGGGAAATCTGGGTGAAGAATTTTGGTTTATCTTCTCATAGGGCTAGGGCCCTGCAGCTGGTTTCACATTTTCAAATCCTCCCCTTGTTCAGGTTCAGTCCTGAGTTTGGGGATTTGGAATCCTGGTTCAGGTTTATCTCTTGTTCATGGATTAAATAGATACAAACACCTGTGTACTATAATAAGAATATGGAACTATGATTTTGGAGAAGAAAAATTGTGGGTGGGGCTTCAAATCTCAAACAAAGTGTTATGAATTAGCCTTCTTTAAAGGGTGTGGTTCTTTCTTTATTTTAGTGTTCTTTCACATTTTTGGGTTATCTTAAGGGCTCAGAAGATTGCCTGAAGCACTCAGAATCTTGTGGGATCAAACCTATTTATAGCTGAAGGAAAGAACAGGATTTTACAGGATTTTTAGATTTTACTTTTATGTTTTGTTTCACTTGAGCAGTGAATTCAATCTTTTTACATTACAGAAGGAAAATGGAGAATATGTTTATTTGCAGTGACACAGCTACACTAAGGGGTTCAATATGAAAGACTAGATTGTGATTTTAAATACTTCAGTGGGCACAGTGTACCTCAGAGAGACACCTCTGAGTCCCAGTCCCTTCCCATTTTTTTCTTTGTCCTCAAGTGCTTCTTCAGGTATCTTAGCCAGTAAATGGAGGGCTGTGCCCTCTAATTCTCCTGTCTTTCCCACATGCTTGTTCCAAGGAGGGAGTGGCCTGCTTTTCTTAATTCTATGCACCTCCACCATTGATCCAGGAAGAGGGAAAGTGCTTATTTTTTTCCTTCCTTACGTGAAAATGCAGTTAGAACCAGATATAGTCCCAAATACTTTTTGAATCAGAATTGATTCTATGCACTAAAAATAAAATGCTGATAAAAATGCAATCTTTTGTTTTTTTTTCTGGCTCCAGCTATATAGATATTCCCAGGAGATGACAGGTTACCTTTAAAATAACTTTATTCTATATCTGTCGAATAGCCAGGACTTCCAGCTAACACTGAAAAACAAGATTCCTTAATTAGAGAAATTCATCTCCTATGGGGATCATTTTTTTCTGTATGATAGTTGGAGAACTAGCACTAACATTTAGAAATCCTCTCTCTTTCCCTGTCTATGTCCCTTTTTAAGAGTGAGAACAAAACAGTTCTTCCAGGAACTTGCCGGCTTAAACTCCCCAGGAATGCAAGGGCTGTTGTAGTAAAACTTATAAGGGTTTGAAGGGATTAAGTTTACCTTACAAAATACATTCGCAGGAGAAAAATTTTGAATTCTGATTACTATGAGAGACAATTTTCCAATTCAGTCTCATGTCTTACAATGTCTTACAATGCCTTACAATTTTACACTCAGAAATAACTGTAAAGACACAAGTTCAAGCACAAAATGTGAATCTCGGTTGAGAATACTTTCATAACTAAGTTAAGTAACATTGGCATGGCATATGCCAACATTCAGATTAATGAAGTCCTGATGTTGCAAAAGCTTCTATGCACTGCCATAGCAATGAAGTTTAGCACGTGGGGCAAAGCCTGCAGCAGCAGCCTGCCCTCGTCCTGCACACAGATCTGAGGGGCATATGCCCCGCCCTGCTTCCCTAAGAGTGCATGCAGTGGTGGGAGCTGCCCTTCTCCCATCCCCGTGCACCCCAAAACAAGCCGCTCATGGCTTTGTGCCTCACTTCACCATGGCTGGGCAGCACCTGTTGGCGCCCCTTCACTTTGGCGCCTGCGGTAGTCGCCCCACTTGCTACAGCAGTGTTTCTATGTGATTTTCTGTTTTGTCCTACTCTGGTTTTCACTCTTGTACCACACTGTTATTGTTATTTCACTAGGTCCCAGAGGTCCTAATCAAGATTTGATATATTTTAATGTTATAGTTATAAATATCCTTTGTTGCTGTTTAGTATAGTAATTATTATATTCATGACCAGATGTTTGCACTGATCATTTATCATTTATATTTGGTTTATAGAGTTTATAATATTGGTTTATAGAGTTGTTCGTGAGCATCTTCTAATTTATCTCTTATATAATACTCTTCTTTATGATAGGACGTGATTATTTTGTTGAGCTTTTATAGGAAAAAAGTGTCTTTTAAGAAATCTTTATTTAGATTCTGAAGGGATTTTGTAATTCTTGCTAATCTATGATCCAAAGCTATTTTTTTCAGATATCAAATATTGCAGATTTTGCTAGAGAATTATACTTCTGTTAATCTTTTCAGTCACGGTGGGCATGTTTACACGTTCATTAATGTGCTTTAGCTAATGTCCATTAAATCTAATACCTCCCTGTGGGCATTTATACACATGCTCCAGGAGTGTGAGGGGGAGAGGCGTTTTAATTAGAGTGGATCTGAGAGCCACTCTAAACAAAGTGCCCAGTGCATCATGTGTATCCGTGTTCCTATGCTGAAAATGGTGACGGGGGTACTTTAACTAAAGCTCATTGAACGAACTTTAGTTAAAGCATCCTGTTGCCATTTTTCAGTGTGGGGATGACACTGGAGTCTGCTGGAATACAGTCATTAGCATGGTCCAGCAGACTTGATTAATCAAGATTAACATTGACATGGCATATGCCAGCGGATCTTGATTAATCAAGTCTGCTCCAATACACTGTAATTACAGCATGTTGGAGCAGCCTCACTGCACGTGTATAAGTGCCCTCCATTGTGAGGTACTAGAAAAAGGTGCATTAGCCTATTTTAATGCACATAAGCTAAAGAGAACAGTTTTTTCTGATGTCTTAATGCACATTAAAATAGGCTAATGCACATTAAAGTGCATGTGTAGACATGTCCAGTAATGCTTTTTTAAGGCATTTTTTAATAAATCATATTTTGTGTGAATTAATCAGGTGTGTTAAGCATGCTAAGAATTTGATTCAGGATGAAATAAACTTCTTACATTATTACAAGTTGAATAAAATATTTTAAACCATTTGCAGCTCTAAGTTTAGGAATCAGGGAAGCCTAGATTGTTTGACACTACTAGTATGACTTTTTGCTTTGTTTGTTGCTTCTTATTGAACTGTCAGCGATAGATGCAGAAAAAGAGATGCTGACATTTCACTGTAACAACATAGTCATCCTCACGCCAGTCTATGCACATAGCCACAAAACTGTGTACAGTGTTTTCTTCTTTTTAGAAATGACAGAGTAATACCTTACGGACCAGAGTTCCCTAGATGTCTATCTATTCTCTGGACCTTCCTCTGTGAAAATGATTTACTCAGACAGTAGGTGTGGTTTGTGACATTGCATTGTTCATGAATTCACTAGCTCTGTTTACCCAGCTGTTGTCAGTTCAGAATGCTATTTAGATTGCTCTATAGAAAGATTTGCCTGAAAGGTTTGCATATTCCAAGAAACCACAGTGATTAAGTATACACCCAGAGAAAGCATTATGATGCATAATCAGAACATAATCAATTATACCCTTTTTGCATTATAAATGATGAAGTTTATATTCAACAGCTTTTAGGCAGAGTGTGGGTGTGACAGTTTGAAAAACGCTATATAGAATGACATGAGGCCTGTCAGTTTCTAAATGAAGTAATTAATGACATGCTTAGCATGCAAATTTAAAATCTGCCAATATGTGCTATAAATATTTGAAAAGAAAAAAAGAGAGGGTGCTTTGTTATTAGTCATTCTTATTAGCCGAGATTCAAAGTGGGCTCTGTTTACTCCATAACATCATAGAAGCTTTTATAGGATTTTTTTTTCGATCTCACCCTAATCAACATTTCAGTTTTGCTGGAAAGTGCAAGATTCCTCTTTTGCATAGCATTTTAGAAGAAGATCTACATTTTCAACACAGGAATATGGGAATGGCTGCACTGATTTGAGCCTGGAAACCACTGAGACTCCCTTCCTAGGGTCCAACAACAGATGTTTCAGGTAAAAAAGTGAAAACAAGCCTAGAGCAGGAAAATGTGGAGTAATTTTATCTTTGTGACTACCTCAGTCAATAGTCAGAGATTGGTTTAAACTCCTAAACATGATGTTTTATATCCTTTTGAAAATGTGCCAGTAATAACTATTATAAATTAATATTGATATCATATCTTCTGTCAATTAGACAGAGTGACTTATTTCATTTTTAGTAGGTATGTCCACACATGTCCGTACAGCACCTTTGTTACTGCACCATCATTTAGCACCGTGAGTGCAGCACAGTTATTTTTAGCTGCTACATCCCTGTAGCAATGCTCTATAATGGGTGCCTCTGGGGAAAATCCCCTGAGCAGGTTGACCCTCTCTACTACACATTTCCTCCTCCTTCACCTCTCAGTCCCACTTTTTGGTTATTGACTGCCTACACCTCATCCACAATCCCTACTGCCTTGCTATGGTGACGTAGTTGTGGCATCATGGTTCTTGCCTGTGGATGCTATGTTGTCATAGCACATTGCTACGGCGACATGGCGTCACATGAAGATGTGGCCACTGCAGCAAGATACTGTGATTTTCAACCCCAGATTAATTCTCCCCTTCTCTAAAGTGGTCGCTTCTTTGACTTAGCTTGCTAAGCATTGTTGTCTGTCTTTCTCTCCCTGATTTTCTATAACCAGGCTTCTCTACTCTGATCACAACTTCATTTCCTTCAACTTTACCCACTTGCATCTTGTGTGTGCCCTAGCCACTACCTGGCCACTTTTTCCAGTTCAATTATGACCACAGCTCCCAGTCCAATCCTCTCTGAGCCTCTCTCTCTCATTGTGTCCTTCTCTTGTCTCAGTTGCCCATTCTCTCCATCCCACACTCTTTGACACCTTCAGTTCCTTCTCTGCTTTCTCCCATGGCACCCTGAGCTGTACAAGACCATAGTTCTTGGACATGGCAGCTGAACTTCAAGCTACTGGAGCTGCACTGTTCCTGGTACTTAAGCAAGCAGAATTAAATCCAGCTGAGGCAGAGCCTGCAAGAGAAATTTAGGGGCCCAGTATATCATGGTAGGGGACTCTGACCTCCCAGTTTGGGAAACAGTAAATAGAGAGTGATCTGATTATGAGAGGTCCAGTACAATGCACCCCCATTCCCTCCCACTTCTCGTAGGCCCTGAGCTCAAGTTTGTCTATACATGCTGTAATCAAATCCCCAAACACAATACACATACACAAGTCTGTCCTACTAACCCCTAACCTGGATTTACTTCTTGAATCTGTTTCTTCATGGGCTGCTGGGTGCCTCTGGGGAAGATCCCTTGAGTAGGTTGACCCCCTCTACTACACATTTGTTCTCTTCTCCTTCACCTCCTAGGCCCACATTTTGGTTTTTGACTGCCACATCCACAATTCCTGCTGCCTATTTGACATCTTTGTTTCCCTCTTAAAACTTAAAACCTGATCTCTGGCCTTCAGGAATTTTTTGAAGACAAGGTTGACATGTTCCAGCATAACCTTCCCACCACCTTTCTCTCCTCTGCTTTTTCCTTGTTATCTATATTGAAGTTTTTTCCTGGCCATCTTCTGCTAACCGCTCCATCTACCCTAGTGACCCCATCCCTGTTTCATTAGCAAAGAGAGAAGCAGTAGGCAGGCAAAGTGGTAGAAAGGAGCTCTTAAGTAAGCATGCTGAGGGGGTGGTAGGAATTGATCTAAATTATACAGTTTGCAGTAAGCAGCGTAGTTTAGACGGTTAGGGAACAGAACGCACATTCGGCCTTGGCAGGGTGAGGGAATCTTAGACTGGGTTCTGCCATTTTTAAACCAGTCTATGTGTGCTGAATTTCTGTTCCATTATGGGTATAGACATATGTGTACCCATGGGTATGTGCTGAACTTCTGTTCTGTTACAGGTAGAGGTGCACCGATACATTGGTCTGATATTCGATTGGTATCAATATAAAGAAAATTGGCTGTATCGGAAATTGGCCCAATGGGGCTGATAATTTGGCTGATAAATGCCCTGTGTATGCCTGCAGCTGCAGCACAGCATACAGGCAGTGAGGAGCAGAGCTGGCAGAGTGGAGAGCTGCCTCCAGTTGGTAAGTCTGTGTGGTGGAAGGGGAGGGGGGAGGGAAGGAGCACGGGGGGGAAAATCAATGCCTCCCACAGTGAGGGAGGGAGCAGGGGCAGGCGCTGCCCAGCTGGGGCAGGGTGGGCATGGGATGGAGCCGCTGTTTTTGGAGGGAGGGTGACCCGTATATATCTATGCATAAGATGCATTTATCGGAGCCACACCCCCCGTGACCCAGGGCTCCATCCCATGCCCACCCTGCCCTGCCCCACCTCAGCTGGGCAGCCCCTGCCCCTGCTTCACCACAGGGGCATTGATATGCCCCCATATGCCCCTTCCCTCCCTCCTCTGTCCTCACCTTCCAGCACATGGACTTACCAGCTGGAGGCAGCTGTATTGGAAATTGGGCTGGTGTCGGCCAATATGCCTCCTTAAATATCGGCTATCAGTATCAGCCCCCAAAATCTCTATCAGTGCCCCCCTCACTTATATTGGTAGAAGTGTAATTGTTTGTACCTGGCCTAAACATCTGACTTTCATTCAAAAGGGGAAGAATATGTGTGACTGGTACAGAGCACACCCCAGTGATGATGGCTTTTTACATTTTACAGGGGGGTGCATTTTTTGGGGGGGTTGTGTGGAGCGCGGGGTTAGGGGGAGCAAGCAGTCCCTTACAGACTGTCACAGTTTCCCATGTTTTTCTTCTTTAAAGGAGAATCCATTTTTTGAAGTTTGTTGATCCATTTCTAAATTAGTGATCCTTTCATATATTCTTGTGATGCACTTTTGGGTCATGACCATGGGTTGAGAAATGCTGCTCTACATGATAAGCCGAAGTAGATATTTAAGGCCTGATTCTAACCTTACTTGCAATGATTTTGCATTTTAACAGTTTCTTCTCATTTATGCAGTGATATTGGATGCAGGCTCTGAGTCATTTCATGCAGGAGCAAGTAATACTTGGAAGAAGAGTTTGGTAGCTTCCACAGATGGTTAAGCCAGATGAGACTCTTGTGATAATCATGAATACACTGATCTTTCCCATCTTGTTATGTGAGTTTGTTCCTTGAGTTTGTCTCATAAAGTGAAAATGAATACCAACATAAAAAGTTAAAGGGGTCACATGCACATTAGGGGCCAAATGCTGTCTTCCCATTGTAAAAGCACAAACAACTTCAACTATGGCTTCAGCACAGCATCTAGTGAAGTTTACATTCTCGCCAGCAGCAGACTGAATAGGGGCCTTATCTAATGCCTTCTAGGGTTAATAGGAGCCTTTCTATTAACTTCCATGATCCTTGGGTTAGGCCCTATGTATCTATGCTTAAGTAAGTGGTGGTGTGGCTCTAATAACTGCTTCACAGACATACGCACCATGTAAGTTTACCTGTGTGCTTAATTTGTTCTATCCCAGGGGGTGGAGTAATTCCCTTAGGTGTTGTAAAGAGGGCTAGATCTCATGGTATGTGAGCCACAAGGCTATTATCATCAGCTATTGTATCACAATCCAATCCTAAAACTCCCTAGTGAAACTTTAAGTTTGCTTTTCATATTAGTGAGTACTTATTATTATCTTTTAAGTAGGTGCTGTATGTCTCAGAGGTAGTGATCTGTATGAATAAAGTTTTTTTTCCCCCTTAAGCGGAGTACTCTTCATTGCTAACCCCAGCAAGGTAAGGTTCTATATCAATAGCCAGCAGAAATCTTGTGAATATCTCTAGCCAAGGTCTTTTTATTGTTTTCTTTTCCTATTCCTTGTCAGAGAGAACCTGATGTTGTGGTCTGACTTTTCTATTTTGGATTTAACATCTTTTGGAAATGTAATAGTGAGATGAACCATTGAAAGAAGCATATGATGTGTTTTAAAATAAAAAAAAATCCCTTTAAAACTACAATGCCAATTGTGTAGTACATCTAGAAGCACTTCTGAGGTAGAATAAGTCTTGGCCTCTGTGCATCAATGCCAAATTCCCATTGATTGCAGTGATGCAGGATAAGTCCTAACAGACTTTTGATAGATCACTCACTGACTTCAAAGGGTGTTGGATCAAATGCAATGCAAAGTCACTAACATGTCCTTTTACTGATTTTTGTTCAGATGGATGACCAGTTTTCTAACTTTTTGTAAATAATATGGATTGTCTACTACCTATGTGAAAACTCAGGTTTAAACTGACCTGAGGCCTTCCTCTTAGCAAAGTGGATAGCACTAATTAATTAATGTCCAGGAATGCTAGAACACTTCATTCCAAGGCTACTAAGTTATTGGCATCATTATATGTAGCTGTTGGCACAGATGCCTATGTTATATTAATGCCAGGTTTTCTCATGCCAAAATGCAATGTCTGGTAATCCTTTTTAGTTAGCACTTTTCAAAATCAATGAAGTTTTACTGACTCTTTCTCCACCCTCTATTCAATATGAATATCTAGGTCTTCTTGAAACCATCCAGTTCCAAGTTTGTTTTCTCATGTTGTACTATAGACATGTCAACAGTAAAGTTTTCTTCATTATCCTGGTTCTTTCTGGGAAGGATTAGCTGCTGATATGCCCTGGTCATATTTCATTTGATTTTATCAAATCCTTTAAGGGGTTGATCCCAAGTCTACCAAATTTAGGGAAAATATTTCTACTGAATTCAGCAGGAATTGGCTTAAACTGTTATTCTTTTCTTATTGTTCATTGTTTGCAAGCTTCTAAATACTGATAACAAGCCTAGCATGGCAGATGTTCTAGAAATTTGGGACAGATTCTGATATGTCTATTCCAGAGCAAAATCATTCTATTCTAGAGCTCAGTACTTCCATTAATATTTTCATATTTTCCACTGGAGGGGTTTGATGTTTGATCCACTCTTCTACACAGCACTACATCATGGCTATGGCTATGACCATTTTTGCATAGGTTAAGGAACCTCAAATTGGTATGTCTAAATCACTAATTTCTCTTTTCCTTTTACTGTTGCAGCAGAGCATATTTAGTGGCACTGCTAGCTTTAGACTGCAAGAAGATTTTTTTTTATTTTATTGTAGCTCTCAGAGTTCAAAATGTTATCAGTGTTGGAGTCCTGTTGTAGCTGTGATGGTCCAAGAAATACATGAGCCAAGAGTTTTCATGGCTGATATCTTTTATTCAGCCAATAAAAGATGGTTGGGATAGATTTAGAAAAGCTTTTAAATGAAGGGCATTTTCCATCAGGTCTGACTTGTTCAAGGCTGATACAAACCTATAGACTACTAAACCCACCAAATTCCCTTTGGTGGAATAAGAAAGAGGAAACTGGTGAAGCAAATGGTCCACAGCCACCCAAGATCAATGGAAAAGAGTGTGTGTAAGACTGTGGTCTCTATACTTGAAGGAGTCAAATGTAGAGGTCTATTCCCTTTGGCATGAATGAAGTGAATTCTCTACTGCTCGGGGCACAACAAGCCTGTTAAAAGAAAATGGTATCAACTGCACTACAAGTTGAAATTGCATGTTCCTGGACTACTTCCAAACAGTGTCCAGTTCAGTTGTATGGGACACAAGAGTTAGTTAGCAGGAAGGTTCTACATCACTTGTGGCTTTCCCTAACTGAAACGAATCTTCCACTAGCAGGTAAGCGGGCTTTAGTGCTGCTTCACACTTCCTTAATAGAGTAACTGTCGCTTATCGCAGATGCCGTTTCACAGGTAATGTTGGAAACAGTGGGGTTTTTTGCACATTTGCAATGAATAGCTACTATTATTCTGGTGCAGAATGAATGCATCCTTTAAAATACACTAATTTGCAAGGTTAATTCAGTTTTCTGTATTGCAATATTATAATACTAAAGAGTTGTCAGTACTGCCATAAAATATATCTAATTGCTTTAAGATTAAACGTTAAAACCCCCATGGGCATGTGATTCTGAAAAAATTAGTATCTGTTACAATCTTGTTTATCTGCAATGAATGTACAAAGTCCTGTTTCTCAGAACACCAGAGGAATCAAACAGTGGTAGACAGTTTCTCTGCACACATTTTCAAGCCTCTTTTAGCTGTTGTCTTAGAAGTTCTTTCTCTCACTTCTTTTTTTGAGGTCTACCCTAAACAGCACCTCTGCATCTGTGTCTGTTGTTTATTTGCTACCTTTCTTCGCTTGCTCTCACAGACATCTGGACAAACCCAGACTGACCAAGGTATGTTCTAACCTCTGCATTTACTATTCTAGCCTCTAGACTAGGTACAGACATTCAAAAAGCCCAAGGCAGAATCAATTTAAGTTATGCAGTTTTGTGTAAGCAACCGAGTTTAGATTGGTAGTGAACAGAAAACTCATTCACCCTTTGCTAGCAGGGCAAATATTAGACCAGATTCTGCCATTTTTAGACCAGTCTGTGTGTGTCAAACTTCTGTTCCATTACAGGTATAGACTAGGGCTGTGTGAAATTTGCCACCAGCTTTGTTTCGGTGCTGTTTTGACTTGTTCCAAGGCCAAACAGCAAAACTAAAATAAAACAGATATGGTTGAAATAGCCTTGAAACAAAATGAGGCAAGTTGAAACATTTCGCCGTTTCGATGCTGTTTCAACGTTTCCTCCATAGGCTATAATGGGGAAGGTTGAAACAGCCTATAACTTTGTCATTTCTGGCCAGATTTGGATAATACTTGCAGAAATGGTAGCCTCTTCTGAGGACATAATGCTTGCCAAGTGTCAAGAAGATAGGTGGAGGGGGTTCTGAGAAACTGTACCCCAAAGTCTTGAGAGCCAAACTTGTGTCACGTGTACATGCTAAGCCACAGCAGGGCCAAAACTACAGGAATGATATCCCCTGCTGAGGCCACAAAGCCTGACATGTTTCAAGGAGATAGGTGCAGGGGGTTCAGAGAAACTGCACCCCAAAATCCTGAAAGCAAAACTCATGTCACGTGTATATGTTAAGCCCCAGCGGGGTCAAACCTGCAGGCATGCTAGCTCCTGTAGAGGCCACAAAACCTGCCAAGTTTCAAGGAGATATGTGCAGGGGTTTGGGGGAAACTGCACCTCAAACTGTGGACAAGCAAAACTCATGACATGGGTGACACGTGACATGGGTAACACTGTGTGTGTTAAGGTGCAGCAGGATGAAAGCTGCAGGCCTGCTAGCCCCTGCTGAAGCCACGAAGCCTGCCAGCTGTCAAGGAGATCGGGGCAGGGGTTCTGGGTTCTGGGGCCCTGCACCTCTGGCTGCTGACAGACAAAACTCATGACATGGGTGCTTGTGCAACTGCTGCCTCTCATTAGGCAGCAGGACTGAAGATCCCCCATCACTTGCCACCACAGACCTGGGGGTAATAATTGACCACAGTATGAACGTGAGCTGGCAGTGCGATGCTGTAGCCAGCAGGGCCAACAATACTCTGGCATGCATCAGTTGATGCATCTCCGGCAAAACCATTGCAAAGAAGTGATTCTCCTGCTCTACTTGGCTCTTCTCAGCATTGGTGAGACTGCAGCTGGAGTACTGCATTCAGTTCTGGGCTCTGCACCTTAACCAAAACTTGGTAAAGATTGAGAGAGTCCAGAGAAGGACCACTTGTATGATCAGAGACTTGCACGTCAAGCCAGATGAGGAAAGGCTGAGGGACTTGGGACTCTTCAGCCTGAAAAAGAGAAGGCTGAGAGGGGACTTGGTAGCAGCTTACCGCTACATCAGAAGCGTACATCTAGGGCTCAGTGAACAACTGTTTACCAGGGCACCCTTGGGGAAAACTAGAAGTAATGGTCACAGTCTGGACACCGTAGTTGTGAAGTAGTTTTTCCTGAAGTTGAATCTGAAATGAGTCTGAAACGATCTTCCAGGAGTTTGTGACCAAGAGGCAGCAGTTGCACCAGCACCCATATCATGAGTTTTGCCTGTCAGCAGCTAGGGGTGCAGGGCCCCAGGACCCCCTGCACCTATCTCCTTGACAGTTGGCAGGCTTTGTGGCCACAGCAGGGCCTAGCAGCCAGGCCTACACTAGTTTCCCCTCCCCTGTGCCCCAAGACAGACACAGTTGGACAAGCACCCATGACATGAGTTTTGCCTGTCAGCAGCCAGAGGTGCAGAGCCCCAGAACCCAGAACCCCTGCACCGATCTCCTTGACAGCTGCAGGCTTCGTGGCCTCAGCAGGGCCTACCATCCCTGCAGCTTTCACCCTGCTGCACCTTAACACAAACAGTGTCACCCATGTCACGAGTTTTGCTTGTCCGCAGCTTGAGGTGCAGTTCCCCACCTATCTCCTTGAAACTTGGCAGGCTTCATGACCTCAGCAGGGGCTAGCATGCCTGCAGTTTTGACCGTGCTGTGGATTAACTCATACATGTGGCATGAGTTTTGCTTTCAAGATTTTGGGGTCCAGTTTCCCCAAACCCCCTATACCTACCTCCTTGAAACTTAGCAGGCTTTGTGGCCTCTACAGGGACTAGCACGCCTGAAGTTTTGACCCTGCTGTGGATTAACACATACACGTGACACAAGTTTGGCTTTCAGGATTTTGGGGTGCAGTTTCTCTGAACCCTCTGCACCTATCTCCTTGAAACATGGCAGGCTTTGTGGCCTCAGCAGCGGCTACCCTCCCTGAAGTTTTGACCCCACTGTGGCTTAACATATACACATGACATGAGTTTTTCTCTCAAGACTTTGGGGTGTAGTTTCTCTGAAGCCCCTGCACCTATCTTCTTGAAGCTTTGCACACATCATGCCCTCAGAAGGAGCTACCATTTCTGCAGGTTTCATCCAAATCTGGCTAGAAATGACAAAGTTATAGCCTGTTTTGACCTTCCCCATTTTATCCTATGGGTGAAACGTCAAAACAGGGTCGAAATGCAAAATGGTTCAATGGAACAAAATGGAACAGTCACTTATATCAATAAAAGTCTAATGTCTGTACCTGGCCTAGAGTACTGGGGGCCAATCTTTTTAGTAAGTGTGCTACAAATTAGCTTTGCACCTTCTCCAAGTGTCACTCTGATTCCCTTGCCCTGCCCAATCTGCTGTTTTGCCTTTTGCCGGTGTTCCATGACTCATCTGCTGCTCTGCTTTCTGCTGCTTCCCTGTGGTCCCTGCTCAGTTTGCTGCTTCCTGCCATATTCGCTGTGGTCTGCCTGTCCTCTCTCTGATCTGTCACATACCACACACAGAGGCTACATGTGTAACTTTTGGCAGCTGGGCCACAGGGTGGCCACCTCTACTCTAAAAATCCCTCTGGGCCATATGGATCAGCATCTGCTCAAGGTATGCCATCATCTTGTGTTTTAGGTGGTCCTCCTACTGTTTCAGCTACTTAGCTTCATAAAGAACCTTAATGATTTCTTTACCTTTATCCTGAATCAAGGTTAGTTGTTACAACTGTTGACTGTAACAATACTTACCCCAACCCATGACAGCATGGTTCTCATGTCTTACCACATCAGTGATTTTAAACACATTCTATTGCATTAGTTTCTGTTTTGGTGTATAGTTGTAGGTAAGCCACTGTATATTACTTTTTCACTTAGGTTATATCTTGCACCCACTCTTGCAGAGGGCCCAGAGAGTTCATTGGGTTTGTTGCCCAAGCTACAGAAAACTTCTAAATAGCACCTCTACACCCACTTAAGTGCTCTGGAGGAGATCTCCGTGGTAGATCTCTTCTGTACATGGCAAAAGGGGAGATATGGATATGGTCTGACAATGCTCAGAAAAGATCCACATTGCTATACCCTGGCATTTAATAAAATAACAAATCATATCTGCCATTCTCTTCCATGCTCAGAAGCAGCTGGACACAAGTCTGGCTCTATGGCTACGGACAGACCTTCAAAAAGCCAGAGCCTGAATTGATTCAATCTTTGCAGGTTAGTCTAACCTGGCTAGGCTAGATCAGTTTGTAACTGCAAAGACATCCCAGAAATACAGGCACATGCCTGCAGTGGCTCAGGATAGAAGCTGGGTGGTGCTAGAGCAGCCCTCCCTCCCCTTCTACAATGCTGAGCTGAGGGAGTGTGTGTGTGTGGCCAGGCCCTGGCAGGATGCTCTGATTAGGGAGGGGCCCTCCTCTCCCCCTTGATAACAGAGCATTTATCAGCTTTGTTATCAACATTTAACATCCCATCAGAAAACAAAGCCCCTCTCATTAGCTCAAGCTCTTCTTAAACAACTTTTCCAAGGAAGGGAACATTCCAAGGAGGGACATTACCAGCTACCTGTTGATTAGTTCCAAAAAGCACACAGTCCTGTCTGCCTTTGTCTTATCTGCCACTGCATGGACCATAGCCAGCCTGTGGTATGCTAGCTAATGCTGAGAGGTGTCTGCATAAGGTAGAGGGGAGAGGAAAATCCCTTCTTAGCAGGGAGTGGTGAGGGGAGGGAGCAGGGGGAAGCCAGGCAGATGCCTGCAGTCTCTGCTGCGGCTCCAGCCAGGGAGCAGAGAGGAGGGGCCAACCCAGCAGTAGAGTAGAGAGCCCAGCCCAGAGAGCATGCTGGGATTCTGGGGGAGTCTGGTTTAACTTAAACTAGGAAGGGGTCTGGGACAGACATTGCATAAATCAGTTTGAGCTAAATCAGTTAAGTCTGATACTACATTCAACCAGGTTTATCTCAAACCGGTTTCAGCCGTTTTCAAACTGGTTTATGTGCACTGAACATCTGTTCTGTTACAGGGTTAAACCAGTTTCTGATTACTGAAACTGGTTTATGTGTAATGTCCGTCCGTAGCCTATGAGCACTTTAGCCATCATTGTCATTTTTTACCTTATGACTCGGTTCCTCATTTCCTTGGGAGTTGTGTGGCATTGCAGCTCTGTAACTTGAACACTCTACAAAACAGAATGCTGTCACTGAATTGCATAGGCTATTTGCATACTGGTTTTCTAGAGCTGTGAGAATTAATCCAGAGGGATGAGAGAGGAATTTTATTCAAACTGTTGTTGACTTAAATGTAACAACTTCTAGAATGGTAACAGAATAAGCTCCATTTAATGGTTTCTGATGGAACTAACTTTAAAGTGTTTCTGTTGAAAACCTGTGTTTTTTTCCTTTGGGTAAGCTACATGCCTGGTGATATTTTCTTGGCCAGTATTAGTTAAAAGAAGAAAGACTAACAATTACTTAGATGTTGCAATAATAAATTCTCTAGCATTACTTGATTTGCAAAAATGGTTCTGCTTTGCATTTGCTGTTGGCAGCAACAAAGCTAGCATGGAAAACAATGCTACACCTTTGAAAAACAAATCAGGCATCTTCTGAAGCTGACAGGTTTCTTTGTGATGTCTTTTAAGGCTGCTGAATTGTTGTCTAATCCTTACCTCAGGGCTAAAAGCCTTTCAAGAGAACAAACACATGTAATATCAAACAGAAAGGGTCTATACTGCACTCTTTCCAAAGCAGTTTGTGTGCAGATAACTCCTTAGAGGTTGCACTCAGATGAACAAATGTGACAGAAGCACATTCAGTAATAACTATATCCTCAATCAAAGGCATAATCTGTATTCACATCCACTAAGCTTGACTTCTGAAGTCTTTGAAAGGATGGAAGTTGGCACATGTAGGAACTGTGCAGTGTTTGCAAGCAAGCTTGAGTAGCGTCACATTACAGGGTGTGTCAGAACACAGCAGGGCACAGAATCAGGAGACTTTTCTGTAATGCACCTGGATGCCTGTCTGTATAGTCTGAGGGCATGTGTCAGTCTCTTTGCTCCCAGAATTACAGCAATTTAATATCTTGACTTCACTTATTTCCTTGTTATGCAGTTAGATTGTATGATGATATAGCCAGATTATATAGTGGTAAGATTCTACAGAACAGTTTGTTTGCTGGATAAACTGTGTAACTGAGTATCAGATGGAATCACCCATCTTTCAGAAACAGATCTACTTTGAATCTATACCTTGTGTATGAAAATAACCTTTATTTTTTTAATGAGAATCTGGTCCAAAGGAATACTGGAAATAGTTCAGACAACCGTCCTTTACAAACTTAAATATGCTGAAAAAAAAGGCTGAGGGTCAAGTCACTTGAGACAATATGTATGATTTTTAAAAGAAGGGGCACTGGGCCTTTTTTCAACATGGAGCCTTATGTTCAAAAAGTCCAAGATGGGAGCGGTCTAATTTTTGCGTTTTACTTTAAGCACTCTAAGTTTGGACATTTGTCCTTTTGCAGGGGGTGGGAGCAGGGGGAGGGGCTCAGATTCTGCCTGCAGTGGCCAAAGCCAGAAGGTCAGGGTGGTCTTTGTTGCTGGAGCCCTGCCCCTGCCCAGTGGCTGGGTGTCAGTGACATCTGGGCAGGGCATAGGATGGCCCCTCTCAGCTGTGCTGGTTTGAGTCTGGGTGGTCCACACTCTCACTGTCCTGTCCCTGTCTGCTGCCTGTTAGCTCCCAGCTGCAGAGGTCCCAGCCTCTGTGCCTGTCAGCCTGGCTGAGCAGCTGGGGACTGAAGGAGTGGAGGTCCCCCAGACTTGAGCCAGCACAGCTGGGAGGAGGCCCATGTGGCAGCGGCCCTGTTCCCTCATCCTCTCAAGTTGCCTGGCCAGGCTAATAGGCACCACCAGGATGTGGGACTGGAGAAAGAGGCTTTGTTGCCTTGGCTCTGTGACATCTTGGAGGTGGGGCAGGGCTGGCCTGGTGCTTGGGCAGAGCAGATGAGCACAGGGTGACTGAGTATCTGTACAAGGGGGAGGGGGAGGGAGCAGTGGGTGCTGCAAAGGCACCTGGGATGCCAGCGGACTGTGTTCTAACTTGAGTCAGGAGGGGATCTAGTACAGAAATTTGATAGAGCAGTCTAACCTAAATCGCTTCAGTCTGACAGTATATCTGTCCAGGTCTATCTTAGCCAAGGATCTGCCATTTTTAAACTGGTCTATGTGGCTGCTGACAGATATGAAAAAAAAAAGTGGTTTACTGTAATAAGCAGTGTGTTGGTTCAACCCAGCTCTGTAGAATCTGTATAAATTGAATGCTTCAGTTGAATGTTTCAATTTAGCTGATTCAATCAGCTATTAAATAAAAGCACTGGAAAAGTCTCACTGAAGCACCCAATCTATACAGACACTGGGCGAGCCAGGTCCAACTAATGTGGTATCTCTTTTGGGCATGTGCTGGGTTTGGTGAGGGAGCATGCCAAGTTTGAAGTAGAGCGCTATTTCTTTTTAATGTCTGTAAGCAGCTTGTGTGCTGAACTTCTGTACAGTTACAGGTGTAGACTGGTTTCCAAACACTTATAGCAGTATAAGTGTAACATCTGTACCTAACTTGGGTGTCAAGGAGTTAATGTCCTGGGATAAGGCTGGAGCATTTGTCAATGGAAAGGAAGATTGCTCAGGGCAGGTGTGAAATTTACCCAGAATGATTTGGGCTATTACAGTCGTGATGTGTAGAGGGTGCATGGGGGTGCACCCCCTGACAGGCCACACTCCCTACTTAGGCGATGGGCAGAGGGGGCAGATGGGAATGCCGGTGTCCCCCTGCAAGTGCTGATTGGGGAGTGGGAGCACCGGATGAAGTGCTACAGTCACTTCCGAGAGTGCCATGGCTGCCACCCGGTCTGTGAGATTGGCCGCAGAGGACCCTGCCCCTGGTTGCTGAGGGGCACATGCCTTGCTTCATTAAGGTGGCACCAGTCACCCATTAGCTCTTGGGTAGGCTCTTTTAATCATTGTGTCTTGGGTACCCCATCAGTATATCAGTATATCTTCAAAGTAATGTAGACTACTGTGGCCTTTCCCCATTATCTTGTTGCCTGGCTTCAGGTCTTCTCTACAACCCAAGAGGCCCTCTTTCACACTCTCTCCAGCCACAATGTCACTGCCCAGCCCCATGTACTCTTTGGCTGCTAAGTTAGGTTAAGATCCCAGTGTGTTGCCTCCCATTTGAGTATTAGCATACTTTGTCCTGTGGCAGAGCTGGGATATGTCAAACCCCAAGATCCCTTGGTCCTGTGAAAATAGGAACAAATAATTCATGGTTTGTAACTTGACCACAAGCAATTTCTGGTGAAGATTCAAAATTTGAAATTTAAGCTCTTTTGGCAGAGTGTACCTGTCACTTGCGGTAATTCCATTCCCTCACTGCATGAGGATAACACTTAGAATCAGATTTCTTGGAACGATGCTCATGATTATAAATGGAGTTTTGCTTCCTGTTATATTCTGCCATGCTCGCTTAAGATTTGTTATTTTGGTGAGCATTCCTGCCAGTAAAATCATTTGCCTGAATACTAATGCAAACATTCCTAGGGAACTCATTTAAACATTCAGATTTTCAAGGGGGCATTATCTACCATATAACACCTATCATTAGAAGTATCAGGAATTAATCAGCATCTGCAGACATCCAGAGAGAAAAAAATCATACCAGTAATGTCTTTTAAAATAGACAGATTTGTGGTAGAAGCATGCTACTGTGCTTCTGTCTTTTTAAGTATATAGAGTGCATAGTTTGAAAACTTAGAGCCTGACCCTTAGAGGGCAACATGAGTCCTTTGCTGGCTTTGGATTTGGTCTGGGGCACTCTTTTACTCTCCAGATACTGCCAAGATGATGCTTGACTATAACAATTCTTTAGCAGCCCTGTAACAAAGTATCTTTGACCTCTATTCATACACAGAACATTGGTAAGTTGACCTCAGCTTTCTAAGACTGTATTTTTCTCTTATGCAGTCATTTTATACACCTAGATAAAGAAAGAGATGACATGAATGAACAGGATACATTTCTAGTAGCAAAGACATGGAGTAGCTCAGTTAGCAAAAGCTATCCTCAGTAGCAATATATTGATTGCTTAGTTTTTATTGTGTGGATCTTTTCTGTGGCTGAATAGGCAATTTCTAATGGTTTTGGAAATGGAGGGCCAGATTATGGATAGCTGTGGCTCATCTGTGCAGGGGTACAGAATTAGACAAGAATCTGCTCCTTCTCCACCAGCATGCCACTCAGAGGAGGAATCCTGTGCACTGGGGAATGCAAGAACTGATTACACCTGTTCTCTTTATCAAGAAGCAAGGCCCCAAAAAGGGGGCAAAGAGGTCATGTTTACCCAGAAGTTACCTTACAGAGCAGGACTGAAGTGGCAGAAGTAAGCAAGGTGAACCATCTATTTCACTACTACCAACCCCCCAAATCCTGAGTCAGGACTCTTAAATCATGAAATTGGCTTAAATAACTTCAGATTTACGAAATGAAAAATATTAGATTTGTTTTATTTGCCTACTGGTGTTATGTTAAGGGTTCAGATCTTTAAGCTTTCCTTCACAGCCAGAAGGGTTAGGAACTTGTGGCTTTTAAGAAACAAGTATGAAAGCTGGTTTTCTCAGGCACTAGCCTGATTCTAGCATGTGGGGCTATAACAAGAACAGTGAATATCTTAAGACTTGTGATAAAAATCAAAAGAGTTGGTGGCTTTCCACTAAGATTATGCGTGGGGCATAATTTTCTTCCTGCTTCTTCTGGGGCTGTGTTGCTCTGTGCTGTGTTCTGGTGCACAAGTGCTGTCTAACCCTTATTAATGAACTACCCAAAGGTTAAATCACCTTTTAAATTAACAGTATGAACGCAAGTCTTGTTGCCTCTTTTCCTAAATTAAAGCAGGATCTCCCTTAGAACAAAGATCTAAATGTGGTCCCAACTGTTTTTAAATGCAGGGAAGCCAGGGGATATTATGTCTATTATCATCCTTGCATTTTGCCAAATATGGCTCAGACAGGAGAGGATATATACAGAGTGAAGAATATTATTTGGGTAGTGAGCAGAAATTTACAGAATCCCACACTAATATGCCAGCATGAATTAAGTAGGCAGGCACTGTATATATGTACACTTGACTGCTCTTGGTTGCTTGCTTGGTTTTATTCTGGATTTAGAGTGTCCACATAAGGAGATATTCAGGAATACCTACTGGCTTTTAAATTCACATGGTAGCTTAATTCACATTGACTTTCAAATGTAGACAAGCCCATAGAATTTGGGGAGTTTAAAAAATGGAGGACCAGGCCCCAGAGACTGAGATTTGAAACTACAGAGGTGTAGTCACAAATATGCTATTTTTCTTTCTTAGGTGGATAACAACTATTCTACAGTAACAATTGCACATTTTTCTTGTGAAACTGCCAATGCTGTTAGTGTTGGAAAAAGCTGATCAGTGGAGCTGGTTAAAACATAAGCATATGTGTAAAAGGATGTGTGTGTGTGTGTGTGTGTACACACACACACACACACACACACACATTCTTTTACATTTTTGAAACTTCTATCACAACATCAAAATGTAAAAAGTCAGGAAATATTGCCTAGCTCTACTGTTCAGATAGATACAATGCTGACATACCAAATACACAAGCAGCATAGACACTATATGTTAAAGGCATTGTTAAAAGGACTTTATTAACACTATTGTATTTGCACAGATCACATTTCACATTCTGAATTATGAATTAATTACATATTGGTAAGTAGCTCAGTCCTGAGTCAGCAGCATTATACCATGACATATAAACATTATTACTGCTTGAAATCTCAATTTACAGAATGTTGACATACTGGTCTGTAGCAAAGATAGTCCAAATAATAATTCAACTTATGTTCTTTTCTCCAGAAGAAGAACGGAGGTGTGCACATTTAAAATAATATAATAGGTACTGTGGCTTTCTCTAAAACTTCTTAATGATGATTTTCTAACAATATAGCTTTCCATTTAAATATATAGTCATTTTTTAGGGGAGCAGAGAAAGATTTCTAATTGGAAGAAAACTATACTGTTATAACTCTATGGACTAAAGCCAGAGGACCAACTTTTCCTTTAATTACACTTGTACAACTTTACTGAAGTAAATTAAATGGTCTGAATGAGGTTGTTTCAGACCACTGTATTACGTGAACTGGTCACTAGATGTCGCTAAGTATCTATCCTAGTGATTCATTTGCCATGACTGGCTATTTTTGTATGTATGAAAGAAAGGGAAATAAGTAGCAATGGTTACAGCTACTTGTCTCATTTTATAAATGTGATAAATATAAAATGCAGAAATAGACTGTATATTTAACAAGCTAAAAATTCCCTTTATTCTATGCAGAAGATCTACAATAAGCAGTATGTAGTTCATAGTGAATCCATTTCTGAAAAGCAGGCTGTCTAGTCACGGACATCTTGAACTAGTTTTGTGCACTCTGGAAGCGATACACCAAACCTACGTGGTCGTACTCAGTGCATATATAAAAGACTAGATACACAATTTTTTACAGTAATCACTGAGAGGATCTGAAGGCCACCACTGCATATCCTTTTAAGAATGAGTTGCATGTTCTGTGAGCTTCAACACTGATAGTTGTATGTTAGAGTGAGCTTTAACACTGATAGGTAATTTTGCCCGTTTCTTGTGACCACTGAAGGATTATTTCTTGTATTACATTCTTCAGTATTTTCTTTGGTGTAGTTTTATATATTCCACATCAAAGAGTACCCACCACTTACACTGGGATATTTCATACCACCTTGTACCCCTTACTGTTTCTCCTTTTATTTTCTGCCCAAAATTGTCCCTGTCAACCCCTCACTTACAGTTAGAAAACAGGACATCAGAGAATCAGGAAATGGGGACAACAGCAATTAAACAGAAGGCTGCTGAAATGAACAAAACAAAATAGTTCATGTGGTTTTATTTTTTGGATAAAACAATGGCAGATCAAGGTAGGTCAGGAGAAGAGATTCCTATTTTACAGAGTCCTTATGAACAGAGTTTGTCCCATGGGTATTATATACTGTGGAGTTTGGGATTAAAACAACTAGAGACCTAGCACGCAGGATTAAAATTTGCTACCTCAGGCCTCTGCCACACATTACATATATTATGCAATTAACTGGTTAATCACAGGATAAATGTAGACCAGCCACATGTGGAAAGTAATTATCATGCCATTAACATGTCCAGCCAGGTATAGAAAGAGCCAGCC
>NW_017729032.1:214462617-214464757 GCF_001723915.1 Gavialis gangeticus
CACAGGATAAATGTAGACCAGCCACATGTGGAAAGTAATTATCATGCCATTAACATGTCCAGCCAGGTATAGAAAGAGCCAGCCAGCTACAAAGTTAGTGCTTGAAAATGTGTAACAGCCTAATAGCTGGTTTCTATCTGGCTTTCATTTGAATATGTAGCAGGGCCCTTAGAAACCCAGAAGATGACCAATGTAATTTTTAGCTCCATGATTTTGCTGGTTTGTGTCATAACTTTAAATGTATTTAAATTCAATTCCAATGTAATGTATGAAATAGAGGATTTAAGGAACAGGAGTACCAATCCTATAAACAAGCATGAGTACAACCTTTCTCAAATTACTAATTCTCCTAGTTTCAATGGGACTGCTCACATGAGTAGGGACCTACCACATTCATGGTGGAAGTGGGCTGCACAGCACCTTTAATTTTGCAGGTTCCCCTGCACCCCCCACTGCTGATTGGTGGGGGTCTTCCCTGCTCACTCCTAATTGGCAGGAGGTGAAAACCACACTTTTAAATATAGTACCATTTTTACTTTCTGGCCAGTCAGCAGCAAGCAACAGGGCCACTGAGGCCCTTTAGCCAATCAGCAATGGAGGGGAGTGAAGATGGGAACCCACAAGACTAATGGAGCTGCTGTGCAGCCCAGTTCTGCTGTGATTTTGGTGGGTCCCTACAGATGAATAAAGACACACACATGCTTAAGTATTTACACTGAAAAGGCATGGTGATGTCAGAACTGCATCATTGTGGGAGTATACAGGCTCAGTATTTCAGTTCTTTACATGATGCCCTATTTTGAATGACACCAATATTTTTCTCTTAGGCTTACAGTTAACTGAAAGTGAAATATCCACATATTGACCAATGAGGAGTTATTTTCTGTTTTAACTAAACTATGTTAAGTATTTTGTGCACATATGTGGGAGAAACTTGAGTCTAGACGCCTTTGATCTTTTATTTTCATCAATGTTATGTAATGTCTCTTTTTTTTCCTCTTTATTATCAATCACTTAAATATTTCACAGAGGTAAACTGAATGTTTTTAGCCACTTTTGTGGGGGTATTTGAAGCTAATGTTGAATTTACTGTAGCTTTGAATAATGATATTTTTAACTATGTATGCACTAGCCAGTTGGACAATTTTTATTTCCCTTGATTTCCTGATGGAAACTGTGGCAGAATATTTTGCTTGCTTGGGTGTTAAGATGACCGTTTAGACCCAGTGACATGCAACTGTACAAATGATAGAGATGCCATTTTGAACAATCACCTACACTTCTACCAAGGTATTTTCCTCCTAGCAAGTTCTAATACACAAACATAAAGAGGATTATCAAAGACTACAGTGAGCAAGAGCTACTCAGTAAAGCTGGTAAATAAGTAAATAAATAAATACATTCTGGATTACCAAAAATACATATGGCAAGTGTATAGCCTACTAAATATGCTCAATAGCAGTATAGACCCCCTCTGTGTCCACAATGCTAGGGCAATAGAATCACAAACTGTGTGTAAGTGCCAAAAAAACTCAGACAGCTGGCAGACTGCCCTTTGAGTGCATAACATGAAATAGAATTCTGCCCCAAATATTTTGCTCTTTTTTGACATAGAGCAAAAAATGTACTAGTGCCATTTTGATTTGAATCTTTTGGGCAAGGAGAAGAAGAGGAGAAGGGGACAGGTTTCTTTGGACAGAAGCACGTTAGAAGAGGCAAGGGAAACTTGGAATGGAATGGAAAGCCCAAAACAAAATGCAATAACTTAAAATGAAAAAGAAAAACACTCAAGACAAAGCTGAAAACTCAGAATGAAATGGAATAAAATATCTGAATTTATTTTGGGTTGTTCCAATTTTTAAATTAATTTTCAATCAAAATTGCTTGTGTGTTAAAAAGGGTTGTCTTTTCTACCCTATTCTTTTTAATACTTGCATTAGCAAAAGCATGAAGAATCAGACCATCGACATATTTTAATATCACAATTCTTTGTTCATGGATGCGACTTGTTTATTCTTTCTTGCTTTAGAGAATTTCACAAAAACAAAGCACCTTGAAATGCAGAGAAAATCCAAAGTAATGTTATTTACTCCTACAAAGAATAGTTTCATAGTTTCATAGTTTCTAGGGTTGGAAGGGA
>NW_017729032.1:214464768-214466187 GCF_001723915.1 Gavialis gangeticus
GGGGTCCTGGTGACAGATGGGGCCCTCTGTACCTCTCAGTATGGAGTCACCAATGACGATCATGCTTATGTGCTTATAATAAAAAAGTTAGAAACCTAGAGCTCTTGTTAAGGTATGTGTCATAGGATAACAGTGCATCTAAAACACTGGTAACACTTCCTTTATAAAGCTCTGTAACACAAAGTACGTATTAATCACTTGTTTCCATGTAGTTGTATTTTCCATAAATAGGCCCGGTGGGGTGTCTTTAATAACCAAGAATTGTGTCCTGCCAGAAATTCCAGAATTTTTCAGCTTCTAGTTTTGATATCACATGTGCAAGAAATGTATTTCTGAAAAATGTCCACTTTGTGCTCATAATTTATTTGACGATGCTCCTTCCTGCCTTTGTGTTAACTTTAGGAGGAACCAACATGGCCAATACATTTGTGTATTATGAAACAAAATGAAGAACCATTTTCTCTCACATTTCATCCTTCTCAAGACTGCTAAGGAACATTGATATGCTTTTGTTATCATCATCAGTGTTATTTTTAGTTCTTATATAGACATTTTCATCATTTGATTTCTACCTGCATTAGGAAGGTTGTATAATTTTTTCCATATTATGGATGGGAAAAATGAGGCACCAAGAATTATGCTGACTTGCTAAAAGCCACCCAGGAGGCCTGTGTTAGAGCTTGCAACAGAATGAGGTTTCCTGAATATGAACACAGTGCTCTCTCCTACTAGGCAAAACTGCCTTTTTGAATCATCTGAGATTCTGACCTGGATCAATATTGAACAAAAGCCCTGGTTATGCCTGCCAACTGTAGAACAGCCTGTGTTAAGGGCTGGTTTTAATCCAGGACCTAGTGAAGGGAATTCATGTGACACAGTCCAGCACCATAGCACTACTTTGTCTCCTTAGTCTCACCCAGAACCAGACCTGACTCTTTTTGCTAGACTTGCAAACATTTTGCCACATTCCACATACTAGCTCTTGTACACCATGCTCACATCATAGTGTAATAGGAGTTTAAATGATTCACACACTCAAAGGCTATATAAATAAAGTGCCCTGATGTCCCTGGAATTAGTAAATTGTCTTAGCCAGACCATGGGCGAATGGTGCCACCTTAGTCAGGGGGGCATGTGCCCCCCCAGCGACCAGTCAGCAACTGAGAGGGGTCCCCCCACGGCTAAATTCGCTGACTGGGGGGGGAGGTCCCTCCAGCCGATGGTGAGGCGGCCAATCACTGTAGCCACTTCTGGAAGTGGTTGCAGCTGCTTCTGGAAGTGGCTGTGGCTGCTTCTGGGAGCACTGCTCCCTGGCTGGTGCTCGCAGGGGGTGCACCAGCATTCCCTCCTTCCCCCCCCCGCCTGTCACCTAAGTGGTGAGCAGAGCTGGTCAGGTGGTGCACATTCACCTCTGTGCAC
>NW_017729032.1:214471187-214495355 GCF_001723915.1 Gavialis gangeticus
CACCAGCATTCCCTCCTTCCCCCCCCCCCGCCTGTCACCTAAGTGGTGAGCAGAGCTGGTCAGGTGGTGCACATTCACCTCTGTGCACCCACTACACATCACCACTGAGCCAAACCTTTTTAGCCTTACAGAAAACAGTTTTTTCCCAGAGTTTGGTAACAAGAAAAAGCTGTCACTGACAAAACTGACAGGAGGCTGGGTGGGCAGGTGGACATTCCTAGGCTCTTCTGATTTGAAGTTCTTTGCTATTAAAATCCTTTGCTGGTTGCAAAGTGCAGGATGTGTTCCTTTGGTATGTACCATCCTGACCCATACTGAAGCTATCCAAATAGTGCATCTGTGGGTTAAGTAAAATGTTATCATCCCCATTTTACCAATGGGGAAACAGAGACACAGAAAGGTTAAGATTAATGCTTAGGAAAATGCTGTTGACTTATTTTTCCCGGAGTTTTAAATTTCCCAGGAAATTTAAAACCAGAATCCCAATTTTCTGAGGAAAGCTAGCCCTTCTCATTACTTTTTAAATTTTGACTAAAGCCTATTTTTTTGACTAATCTGAAGCCCAACATGTTCAGGTTTGAAAATATTAAGTCAGGCAGCTCAAACTCCACCTCTGGCTTTGGTTGCCTAGATGTAGGAACCAAAGTTTGAATAATTTGTACTTTGAGAGAGACATTCAGTGCAACAGCTAGGATTAGTCTGTTGCTTACTTTTCCAGGCTTGGTATCTGTTCTGCTAATGACCTCTTATTCTAGTGCAAAAGGTTTTGGGATGGCAAAGCCATTGCTATTATTCTCTTATTTATTGAGTAGGACAAGCACTCTCAGTGCCATAAAGGCCCTGACCACTGTTCAGGATGATGGGATGCACAAAGGATGTAGATCCCTGCACAGCTGACAGGGGTTATTACAGCTACTGTACATGTTACAGGTACTGCTGAGACCTAAGTAACTGCAATTCTTTTGGTTTCTTCTGCTGACCTGCCCCCAGTGTACCATCTGCCTTTTGCTATGTGTGGAGATATGAAACAGGTGCAGAAGAGTCTCAGTGGCAGCTCTGTTAGGACCCTGTCTCGCACAGAGCTGTATGGCAGGAAATAGGTAATGCAAAAGACTCTGAACAAACCTGTCTGTCCCTCAAAAATTTGAATAGTCCTAGGAAGCTTGCACAACAATGTTTCCCAAACTGGGTTATGAGCCTACCTCTAGCCAGCTCAAGACCTCAGGTCCATACAGTAACAGGAATTCTTTCACCTTGCTGTTTAGTTTAACAAGATTTTCATGAACTGGAATATGATTCACACTATACTGTTTTCCTTTCAGAGATTCACTCTCTCAAAGCTGTTTAAACTAACTTTTCTTGTCATGTACATCCCAATCTTTCTACAGAAGTACTTTCTCAAAGCAGACTTTCATGTATAAATATGCTGTTCATACCAATATACACAAAAAGAGTCATACATTATGGATGCATTTTCATTCAAAGAAGGATTAGAAAGAAGAAATATTTTGGTTGTAACTAAAAACAAAATTTTAAGCAGAGTATAAAAAAATCCTTTAGAGACGAAAACGTGTTAAGTCTCCACATGGTTAACAACATGTCACTTTGTGAGAGAATTTTCATAATTAATGAACTAGTTCAATTTGCTCTACCGTTTGACTTTGATTAATACATTTTTGAGTGTTCCCACTGGGACTCTGTCCAGTTTGTTTAGTAAGCTCTTATGTCTATATCCAGTTCCTGTGTATGGATCAAAGTGTTGGCACCATATACCTGCTATGTTAGCCCACAGTACAGCCATTCTGACTCCACTTAAAAAGAAGATAGCTATACATCCTGGATCAAGTTTTCTATAATCATTAAAAAAAGAAAGAAAAAGGAATTGTGCACTTCATTGTGTACAAGTGCAGTGGATTTAAAAAGTTCTCTCTGGCAAGTTTGTCTATTTAAGAGGTAAATTTCAATGTACATGATAATTTTTGTATAGGCCTTGAATGGCAATTTCTTCAATATTAAATGCAGATCAATTGATTGACCAGTCGATCTATCTGTCTAATTTATACATGTAAGAAACATTATCCATCTCTCTGGAGATGAGTGCCCACTTTTTGTGATATGAAAAATCTGTATGGAGGAAGCAGTGTACTGCGTAGGAAAAAATGGGATGAAATCCTGAATTCATTAAAGCCCATGGGCAAGAATTTTATTTCATTCTGAAAAATAGCTATCTTTTTGGCAAAGAAGTAAAAAAAATATCTAACCCTTACAGTGCTTACAAATTTAACTATCTCACTGCTCCTAGAGCTCTTTACACATTAATATTTCCTACAGGTAATAATATAGATTAGCTGATAATATTCAAGATTTAAGTTCTATAGGATATGAAGGGCATCAGGTTTTTTTTGGAAATGAAAGAGCTTCCTTTGCAGGAAAGTTTCTAACTTTAGTTATGAAACAACTACTTCAATTAACTGTCTATTTAGAATGGAATATCATATTGAAAGTCTCTTGACTTGAAATTCCATTCTTGCTTTGGTGCCAGCTGGTAAATTTCATGCCTACTAGAAGGATGTGTTGGAGGAATTTCACCAATTTGCCCAGAAGCCCAGCCCAATGACTATATCTTGTTTGTAAAGCCTATGTTGAGAGCTTAGGTTAGACTTAATTGTTGCCAAGACCTTATGTTACTTGTATACAAAGAGGGTAGAGGATCAGGCTCATTGTCATCAGAAAATGGACAGAGTTGACTGTTTGGAGGCAGCTAGAGGCCTCCAAAGAAAAAATGGTAATGTCAAAAAGCCCCCAGAAAACCCCAATTACAGAGCTAATTAAATAATTATGCATTTACTCAGCATATAGGGAAGCTTAATTAAGTGGTCAATGAACATGGTATGTCAACCCAGAGACATGAGAGAAAGCCTGGCTCAGGCGGCTGCACTTGAAGCTATGGTGGTTGCATAGGTACATTTCAGATATACAGAGATCAAATGACTTAGAAAAACTTGTTCATTCTTCCATGTAGCTGGTGGTGACATAGAAGCCAGTAGTTAATCACCTCCAGTGACAAAATATTGTGCCTGGTGCTTTGTTTTTGTTTAGATTTTGTAAGGCTGAATGGTATTGGATAATGGACAATAGAAGTCAAAATGATGGAAACCCAGGGAATACTGGCAGATTTAAGTACACATTGTTTAGGTAGCAGTAGGGGAACAATCTCCAAAAGAGTAAAATTTTATTTAACTGTTCTGTGATGGCTCCAGCTCCAAAAGTCTTCCAGACAGCAGATTATGTCTGTATCTGATTTTAGTTCTACATTATCTGTAGTGGGAACCAAAGCAACATTTCTATCCGGTAGCACTAGCTACTTTGTTTATCTTAATATTTACATCACCTTGTTATTTAAGCAGTTGTAAGTATTCTTTTGCCCAGTAAAAAGAAAGCATACGCTATATTGTATATGGTAAGCAGACTCTCTAGATACGTTGTTGGGAGGAGTCCTTGGTTATTCATTGTTTTTAGTCCTGTGGCTATTTTCATTCCATATGTTGCAGGAAGTTTGCCAACAAATTAGAAGCTGGTTATGGCCATTTGCCTGTACAATACACTGAAGGAACTGTAAAACTAAACTACCCTCATTAAACTATGCATGCTATCTAGCACCATATTCCCACAGATCCATCCACCAACAGCTGAAGGACATAGGGGAGTGCATCTTGTGAAACCCCTTCACAGTTATAGCTTTATACACCCAGCAACTAATTTGAATAATGCAAGAGCAAATGTCAGTATTTTTCAAAGCACTGCATAAATGTTAAAGGGTGCAGGCATTTCTGTATGATTATTCTTTTACCTTCTGTTACACAGAACACTTAAAACTAGTATAACTGAGAGAAAGCACGAAGAAAAGTAGTTTCTCCTTTTCAGTTGTTTTGTGTATTTGAGGGTATAAACAGGAATCACATTTGTCCAGGGAGAAAGCCTTTTGTCCCAAAACCGTACAAACCTTCACATCCATTATCTCACTTCAAATCCCTAAGAAGTATGCCACGTAAATAAAATTAACATGTTTTCCTTTGATATCCTGTTGCACATTTGTACCAGGGCTGTTCAATCCCCAGCCCATGGGTCAGATTCAATTCCTGGCTTTATGTCATTATGCCCATGGGGCTCCTTGTTGGTCCAAAAGTTTGGCTGTGGGGGGAGTGGTGGCTCCCTTGCTGCAAATTCCCAGACTCTGGGGAGCTGCAAGGGCTGAATAGTATGGCCTAGCATGCTGGGTTGTGCAGTTCAGGGCTCAGTCTTGCCACATGGGGCCAGGAGTGGACAGAGTGGGGCCCAATCCTGGCACATGGGGCCCCAGTGACCAATACCAGCACAGGACCCAACCCTGGTGCATGAGAGCTAGCCAAGGATGCACAGGGCCAGATACAGGCATGCTGGGCTGGGTTGAGTCAGTGCTGGCTTGATCCTGAGATGCGTGGCCTGATTTGGCCTGCAGACCAGTCTACACCATTTATCTGGCCCATGGGGCCAAAAGGTTGAGCACTTATGGTTCTTGTAGTTCCTTCCAGGGACAAGCCAGTCAGGCTGTATGCTCTTACTGTCCACTTTCAGGCAAAGGAGCAGCAATGCAGCTTGGAAGGTTGATGTGTGTAAATGATTGTGCTGCTCCTGTTTGATCCAGACCAAATCTTGGGCAAATCAATTCCAGGTCAAAGGAGATGTCTGTTTACAGCCTGACAGTAATTTCCCCTGTTGTAGGTGTGAGAATTTAGCAGAGAGAAATATATTAGAAAAATATGTGGCAAAAAACCATAAAAATTGGAAAGATGACTTGGGAGCAGGTATAATACCTGAAACAGCTTTGAACTGGATTCATACTGACAGTGCCCCTTTAACGAAATTTGAGACCACTCCATAAGGTAGGCTCATAAATATTATTATTCACATTTAACAGGTAGAGAAGAGGAGGCCTAGAGTGGTCACAAGCTGGTAGAGGGTAGGTTTAGGCTAGATATCAGGAGGCGCTACTTCACTGTCAGGGCGGCTAGGGTCTGGAACCAACTTCCAAGAGAAGTGGTGTTGGTCCCTACCCTGGGGGTCTTTAAGAGGAGGTTAGATGAACACCTTGCTGGGGTGTTTGACCCCAGTAATCTTTCTTGCCATGGCAGGGGGTCGGACTAGATGATCTACTCAGGTCCCTTCCGACCCTAGAAACTATGAAACGATAAGTGACATGCTCAGGACTATATACCAATTTAGTGTAAAAGTAAGGACTAGAGATCAAGATTTTTTTGCTTCCTAGTCATGTGTGCAGTTTATAATGTCTCTCCAGCATTGAATACTTGCCATTTTTTTATGCTTGAATCCATCTGAAACATACATTTAGACCTTGAAAACTACTGTGCTACTTGATTTCTCCAGTACATCTGGGTCTCCAGTAGAGTTTACTAAATTATTTTCAGGATATGTATATAGTCCCTCAGCACTGAAGGGGTTAGCAGGAGCTGTAAGGAGATGGTATTAAGTCTTTTCTGTAAGGTAGCTACTGCAGCTCATCAGAGCTTATTGGTTTCACATTCAAGGTATTCTCTCACACCAAATCAATTATGGTGCCTTTAATTTGATTCTTAATGGCATTTACAACAAATCACATTTCCCTTTCAACCTCTCATTTTAGACCCACAGGGCCAGGTCCTGCGTTCAACAATCAGTCAAACTCTGTTTTGATTTTAAAAAGTGCTAGATCAACTGCAGGGTGTAACACTCATATGCTATAATGGTATAGTATTTAGTCAAGCTGTATTTTGTTCTCCTTGGTAAGATTCATATTAGTCCTTGTCTTCTGGAGAATTGAAACTTCAAGGTCCTCAGAAAAAAACAACTTTCTTTGATTTTGTTGCCCCCCAGAATACCTTGGGCCCACTTCAGTGTTGCTGTTTCCTTTAGGAAGGCTCTTCCTCAGATATAAAGTGTGGGACGTATATGAGAGATCAAAGCAGGTGAGGATTTAAGTTGGGGAAATACCTAGAGATTAATGACGGAAGTAGAATGGGTATCATTACTTGAAAGGCCAGAAAGCCTTGGCAAAGAAATGAACAAAGCCACAGCTATGAAGAAAGTGGCTGAGATGATTTGCATGTGATAAGTACAAGCGCTAATACTCATTGGGGAAGGTATCAGTATGTTAAGATCTCATTTGGAAGATGACTAACACATTGCCATAAATGCTTCAATCCTAAATGAAGTTAATTTAGCACCTTGCGGAAATGGTTCTATATTTTTGAGTAGAGCATTATGAGATATTTGATCTTGCTTGTGACTTTGATCCCTAGTCAGTGAATAAAGCACAGTCTGCAGTCAATACATACATTTTCCTGCAGTTTTCAGTATATAAAAACCATGTACCAATCTGTTTTGGCTGGTAACAAATTAAACAATTTCCTTAAGTAAATTAGACCACTAAACTCAACACAGGCTGGATGTGGACCCATGAAAGCTTGGAGCCCTTTTAAAAGGGGACATCTAAAAAAAAGGCAGCAGCTGGTCTGTTCCAACCATTACATATGAATGAGCTGAGAAAGGTTCAAATGTTGTGAAGTTGCTCCAACTTTAACCCTGGACGAAGGTGTGCTAAAGCTGGAGGGGTTTTGCTACCTTTCTTATTCAGTTCATGTGCTGGCAACATGGACAAACACTGGAGAGCACTAAACCACTTGGTGGAATCCTCGCCTAGGGGTGGACCTCTCTGCAACATGGAACATGACTGGCACTGGATGTTAAAGCAAAATCCTTACAGACCATAGGCAGAATTTCCCACAAAGGAGCCTAAAGGAACGTCTTTGTATAAGGAGTGCTTAATAGAAGTGGGGTTTTTGGGTGGGTCTCTCTCACCATTTGGGCTCCAGCCATAAAATATCCTTCCTAATATAAGTAGCTGAAAATTTATAATTAAACTAAAAAAAAAAAGAACTACTGCTTTACCACCAAGTAAGTGATTGCTTTAATACTAATACCTAATCTAGTGATCGGCAACCTATAATCCACAGGCCCATGATAAGATTTTATTTGATTTATTAAGCTAGGGGCATTGGCGATGGTGGGGCAAGGGGTGGCAGTAGTAGCTTCTGGGTGTGGGGTGGCTGCCTGCCTTGGGACAGTTCTGCATTCATTTGATTCATCATTACTTAAAGCTTTCTGACCCCTGTTAATACTGTCATGGTGCCCAGATGCCCCAGTCATGGACAAGGATGTGACTCTGCCTGGAACTGCATGAACACTGAACAAAAGAGATGTTCCCTTCCCTTTGAGAGCAGTTTTGAGGTCAGTCTAATAAAGCTGGGATATCTTATTACTTTAAGGAACGTGCTGTGCTAATTTAAAAAAATGCTATGCTAACTTTTATGGTTCTGTGCAACAAGTGGGAAAATACTCAAAACTGGCTCCCTCATTATCATCCCCTAATGAAGCACTGCAATAGTCATTCTGTGTTTCCAAGAACAAAAGGAAGGGGACTGAAACTATTTCCTTATTTCCTTGCTTCTTACAAAACATAAAGGTCACTGACACAGAGGAAAATGGCATTTCATTAACTAGACATTTGTATTATAAACATTGTTCCCAGACAAGCAGGAAAGTCCCAAAATTCTGAGTCACTAATGTTTGAATAGAAGTTTTGTAAAGCTGAGTGTGGGCCTTTGTAAATAAAGCACTGATGAAAAAACAGTCACTTCGTATGAAAAGGGAGTGTGTTGTTGTTTTTTTTTCATATATGCACCAAGTTTTTGTAAGATATTGCAGTGATTTAGAACTCTTTTCTTCCAGTATGTATTCCCAACAGGAAATTTTCTATGCCTAACCTTTATTTTAACCGGTTCTTACTCATAGGACATGTCTACATGTCACCCTACGGCAAAGTTGTTACTGTGTGGTGCACGGTTAGTTTTACTGTATAGTGTTACTTTGCTGTAGTGGTGCACTAAAATGAAGAAGCGTGCTGCTAAGGCAAAGTAGCTGCTGATCATGTGTAGACTCACGTGATTGCTACATCACCATAGTACGTCATACAGTGACGCAGTACATTGCTACAGTGACACAGGGTGATGTGTAGATGTGCTATTAGAGTTGCATTTTTTTACCTGCCTGAACACATGCATGTACATAGCAGATAATTAATAGCTTTTACTCTAAATCCAAGCCTGGACCACAAACCTGTAAGTTAGTTTAGAACAATTAAAATACTTAAATACTTCAAGACAGGTTAACTGCTTTGAAAGCAGGGCTAGATGAATTTAATGGGGTCCCAAGGTTTATAAACCACAAACTGTTTTTTCATTGCTTGCATAATGAATCTCCTTCCTGGGGATTTTAATACATTTTTCTCCCAAGGGAGATGTTTTTAAAAGGACAACGTCATTGAACATTAGGGGCAGAGTGCCTCCAAAGCTAGACTGACACAACATTGATGTCATTGCACTGAGAAAGACCTGGCAAGTGGGAGATGCGCAGCTCAAAAACATGGAGGCAGCTATACCTTCTGGAAGGGTAAGCAGGAAGGAGAATACTGGCTTCATGGAGTTGGTTTTGCCATCAAGAATGAACTCATAAACCAACTCAACAAGTCCCCTAATCAGAATTAATGAGCGATTCATGACTCTCCATCTTAAACTGACAGGGAGCCAACATGCCCCTGTCATTAGCACATATGCCATGACTCTTGATGCTGCTGATGAACTGAAGGAGGAATTCTACAGAAACCTTGACTGAATCCTTTCTGATATTCCACAGGGAGATACTTATTCTTCTTGAGGAGCAATTGTCTCAAATTGCAGCAAGGGAAGATTAGGTTAGATATTAGGAGGAATTTTCTCACTAGGAGGGTTGTAAAACATTGGAACAGTTTACCCAGAGAGGTGGTGGAAGCTCCATCTTTGGAGGCTTTCAAAACCTGTCTAGACAAAGCTTTAGCTGGGATGATCTAGTTGGGGATAGTCCTGCTTTGAGCAGGAGGTTGGACTAGATGCCCTCCTGAGGTCCCTTCCAACCCTCACTTTATGATTCTATGATTCTCAGCAATTTTAATACCAGATTCAGAAGGGACTTGAACCTCTGGAGTGGAACCATCAGTAAGGAAGGAGTAGGAAAGGCCAGCTCCAACAGCATCCTCCTCTAGATAAAATGCATGGATCATGGACTCACCATCACCAATACCCTGTTCCACCTGATAAACAGGCACAAAACATCATGGCAACAGCTGTGTTCTAACCATTGGCACCTGACGGACTACATCATAGTTCATGCCTAGGATCACAAAGATATACACATCACCCAAGCTATACTAAGAGGTAGTGATTTGTTCAGCAATCATCAACACATCCGCTGGGTTATGCCACTCAAACTGTCTCCAAAATGATGACTGCAGTGCAAGAAATGTTGAGAGAAGATCAATGTCAAAGGACTCAAGGATCCTATCAAGTGAGATCTCTTCCGCCAGTGTCTCAATGAAAAACTGGCAAATGTCAATCAACAATAATGGGAGCATGTCAGTAGTGTTTGTGGTGTCTTCAAGTCTACCATCACCATCCCCTGCGAAGAGACACTTGGATTATTTTCTACCAGGAAACATTAAGATTGGTTTGATGAGAATGCCCAGGAGATCCAAGAGTTGATCGACCACAAGTGAAAGGCCTTTGGTGCTTGGCAGAATGACATCAATTCCAAGCAAAAGAAATTGAATCTCCAACAAGCCAAGGCAGAGGTCCAAAGGAGGACCAGCAATATGAAGAACAGATGGTGGGAAGACAAGGTGAAGGAGATCCAACATCTCACTGACATCTACTATAGTAGGGGAGGGCAATTATTTTGGGCAGAGGGCCACTTACTGAGTTTTGGCAAACCATCAAGGGCCACATGACAGACAGCCCAGGGCAGATAAATATTAATTTTCTAAATTTTTTAGGGGCCCTGCAGGCTGGATAGAATGGCCTGGTGGGCTGCATCCAGCCCCTGGCCTGCATTTTGCCCACCCCTGTACTATAGGCATGTTTTCTTCAATGCCACCAAAGAATGGAGAAAATCCAATCAAATAAAAGGGTGTGATAGGGATTGTAGAAGAGCAGGGACTTACCTGCGAGGGGGGATGATTAGGGAGTGAGGAGGGGATGCTGTTGCCAGCTGTGAGACAAAGCAAGTCAGAGGAAAGGAAAAACAACAACAAACACCATGGCAGTTCCCTGGGTGTGCCTAAGTCCACTTAAGGAGTTCCAGCTGTCAGGAGGGGCTGCCTTGGAAACAAATCAGGGATGGGAAATGAGAGTGGCTGCTGAACACAGGAGGAGAGAATGAGAGAGAGAGAGAGAGAATGAGAGAGAGAAGGTTAGGGGGTTGAGGGAAAGGTGACCAACCCTGAGCCAAAACCAAGACCACTCCAACCTCAATTATTGAGCTCTAGAACACTGATGATGCTGTAGTCTGTGCTTACTCAGAAGCAGACCTTCAGGCAACTGTCAATTTCTTTACTGATGTATACAAGAAAATGGAACTGACACTTAACATTCAGAAGACAGCTCTTAATGAGCTGTTTCCAGCTCTGATAATTCAGATTCATAGTGACACTCTGGAAAACACTTTCCCATGCTTTGGAAGCCATCTTTCACAGAAGTCTGACATCAGTGAAAAAATCCACCATCACCTCAAAAGTGCAAATGCAGTCTTTGGACACCTGAGGAAATGGGTGTTCAAAGATTGCGACATCAGATCTGAAACCAAGCTCATGGTTTATCAAGCAGTCGTGATCCCCACCTTGCTATACAGAACTGAGACATAGACAATGTACAGGAGACATCTCAAGTTGTTGGAGAAGTACCATCAATGCTGCCTGGAGAAGATCGTTCAAATCCAGTGGGAAGATAAGTGCACTAACATTAGTGTCCTCTCACAGGCAAACTCCACAAGTATCAAGGCGATGATCATCCAACATCAATTTCACTGGGTCAGTCATGTCATCTGGATGTTCAGACTCCCAAAGCAAGTTTTATTCTCCCAGTTCAGTCAAGGTGTACTCTTGAGAGGACAGCAGAGAAAGCACTAAAAGGATGTCCTCAAGGCCAGCTTGAAAAAAAAATGTAACATCAACATCAACTTATGGGAAACTATTGCCCAGGACTGCCCTGTGGCAAAGATCTCAGTACTTACAATGAAACCAGGAGATAGAAAGTGGGAGCAGCAGAAACAGCATGTCAAAGACCAAAAAGAATCTGCAGCTAGCCACCCCGAATAGAAACACATACCTGAGTTGCAACAGAGCCTGTTGATCCCGGATCAACCTTGTCAGCCATCTTTGGACCCACAGATAAGATAGTCATCCTCAGCTGTGACAGATTGCTGAAGAAACTAGAACTTGTATGGTGCAAGGTGTCCTAGTGGGGTGGATTAACAGGAAGGGCACTAAACTTGGAATCTGGGGAGCTTGTTATTATTCCTCGATCAGCCATTAGTTGCCATGGGTTAAGTCCTGAACCTGTGCATGATATCCCAGCCCTCTGTGTTCCTTATTCTTTCTGTGACTGTTAAAATTTTGGGGCAAATATTGCCCAAACTGAACTGACCCTGTTCAGATCAGAGGCAAGTGGATAAGTGATAAGTAGGACCCAGGCACTGTTGCTGCTTTCATGGGGGAAGTGCCTGCAGCCAGAACTTTTCCTATCTAATATAGGATATCATATTATAATAGATACGTGTATAATATTTATATGTTAGTCTCTGTATATAAATCTCTTTATATATGCTTAACTAAGAGCTGAATAAAAAAAAAAAATTAGACCCAAGAGTTGCAGCAAAGAAGACATTTTCCCACTGCAGTTAAGAGTGGCACAGTCCATATAACAACAATGGAGTCAATTTGTATGGAAGCTATTTGTTTTATATGATTTAATAATTTAGGGTTGAGATTTTATGCAGAGATTCAGTCAGCTAAGGATAAAAAGAAAAAAATTCATACCCTGAGGGCATGAACAATTAAGCATGATTGTGGGAACTGCAGTTTACAAACAAACATTCTGCTGTCTTATAAAATGTATTAGAAGTGTGAAAAAGCAGTGAAGAGATAACACAGCCAGGTGACAAGTGGTATGGGATATATACTGCTTGCTGTACCATTTCTTGGTCTTCTGGAATCCCATGCGTCTTCCTTCAAACTTGGAGGCCATAACCCACACTCTTGGGTGGCTGAATGGCTCCAGAGGTGAGAGGCCACTAAGACAGTGTTAAGCAACCTTTGCAGTTCTCCAGTCCTGGAGGCTGCAGGTACCTATCAGTCCCCACCACAGGACTGTGCTGTGCAATTCCCTGCATTTTAGATCTTGTTTCTCCCTGTGCACAAGAGTGATTAGAGAAACCTCCTAAAGTCACTGTTGTTTATCTGCCTTTCTCCCAGAGGGAGCTGGCAATGCCACGGCCCTAGGCATGTGCCTAGTTTGTCTATGCATTAATTTGGCCCTGCCTAGACCCATCACAATCTGGATTCATGCCAGGACTTGGGATGGCAATTGTGTTAGTGGTAATGATGAAAGATCATTTGTTCATTGAGGATGTACAGATATCACTTCTCAACCTCCTAGATCATTCTGCAGTGTCTGACATTCTCAATTAATCTCTGTCACAGGGCGGGATCCTAGGGGTGGCCGTGATCTCCCTTAGCGCCATCTACCAAGCCAATTTTGCTTCAAAGCACCCTCATTCTCGCCCGCCACATCTTGGTCTTTTATACATAAGAGGGAGGCTGCCTTTCATCCCCTTGGTCATGGTTCTCCTGTTATCACTGTCCCCACCCTGTCATGGGGTCTCGGTGCACCCCAGCCTAATGGGCTATGTGTGGCTCCAAGTGCCCTGTACCACACCCCAAGTCTTGCTGATGTACTGGATGTTGTTCGGTCTGCCTCACTCTCTGTGCCCTCTGGCACCCAGGCTTTCCACCACCTTGTCTCATTACTGTGCCCCACAGGCACTCGTCAATCGCTGCCCCCCCCTTTGCTCCAGGGCCTTTTCGCGCTGACCTCCCCTTTGCTCCAGGGCCCTCTTGCTCAGGTGGGCTCAGGTCAAACCCTCACAGATGGGCTTAGGAGGCCATAGCCATGCCTGGCTGCTTTGCTCTAGGGCTGGGGTCTGCACACCCCAAAATGCTGCATCATTTCCCACACTACTGCGGGTCCCCTATGAGGCCTCTTCCAACCCCTAATAGCCTCACCCAAACCACTGGTTCATAAACCACAAACAAAAGACTGAAGCCCCTAGGCTATAACATAAATCTAAGCCATCTGGCTATAACAACATTCACCATTCCAGTGTTGCTCCATCTCACTGGTATCACCTTATTCAGGCCCCATCCTTTTCCTCACTTCCACCCCTTTGCCAGCCAGCAGGAAACTGCCTGTCTGGCTTCAGTCTGGGTTTAAATGGGAGCCAGGCCCTGCCCCTTCCAGTCAGCTGACCCCTACCGGTTACCATGGCAACCCACAGCTGGGCTCCCTACTTACTGCTTCACAAGTAGCAGGCATCTCAGTGCCCTGCTACACATCTCCCCTCTTTATTGGAGCATGGCACCAAAGGGTTCTGCAACATTCTCAATTATGAGATTCTGCTTACTTGTCTTAGAGCTGACAGAAGCCCAAGGGAATACACTAAGTTGTTTAGAAGCCCACCCTGGAGGGAAACTCAAGGAATAGTGAAGGGAATTGTACTTTCATCACTAGACCTCACTGTTCTTAACTAACATCTACATGCAGAAGCTAGATCAGCCAGTCAGAGAACTTGGGCTCAAGTACTAGCAATATACAGATAAGACATTGCTTTGTGACCACATACCTACCATGAGGAAATTTAGTGCTTGGATGAAGTCAGCAGACAGACAAACCAAATCAGAGCAAGATAGAGATTTGCTGATGGGCTAGTAAAGACCTTTGTAGTGTACAGGCATGTGCAGTTTCCTTTGAAATTACTCACTGATAGTTTAGGAGTGCTCTTGGTTTTAGGAGTGTAAGGCAAAATCTAGCAACATCTGATATGAATATTTATTCATAGACAATATCCCCCTCCCCAAAAAGGATAACATTCTGACACCTTGGCACCACCATCCACTTTTACTATTGGCTTTTGAAAGCCATTTCTCTGAGGGTTGGTCTGGACTATTCACAGGGAAAGATAGTAGTAGGCAACCACAACTCTCTTCCTCCCTACTTCCTCTTCCATACTGCTTCCCCTTTCCCTGTCAGCAACATGGTAATGCATCAGGCTATGAGCCCTGGTATGTTCTGGTACTGCCTGACAATGTGGCAGTGGGTGCTGCCATGCATACCCTTTCTCTTTACTTTTCCCTGCCAGTACCTGTAAAATCTCACTTGTATCTCTGGGCTCATCTTCAATATCTATTTCAACTACCCAGTAATTTTTCTTTCACAGCTTTGTTGTATAAGACAAACTTTACTTTAACAGCAACTTTTTAAGGGGAAAATGATGCATCATTTTCACCAGTAATACTTTCCATTAGCTCGGTTGGCTAGGAGATTTCATCCTGGTAGATGCACCTGGCCTCATTCACACACACGTGTGTCACCTGCTGGCTTGACTACAATGATATAATTATATCTGAGAATATGGCTATCAGCCCTTAGGGAAGCTCCAACTATCACAGAACAGCGATCTGGATGATGGGGTGGAAAGTAACCTGTTTAAATTCGCTGATGACACCAAAATCTGGGGGGAGGTGAGCACGCTAGCAGGGAGTGAGAGATTGCAGAGGGATCTGGATAGGTTACAGGGGTGGGCTAACAGGAACAGGATGCGTTTCAATACGGACAAGTGCAGGGTGCTGCACTTGGGCAGTAGGAACCAGCAGCACACTTACACAATGGGGAACTCCCTACTTGAGAGCACGGAGGCAGAAAGAGATCTTGGAGTCATTATTGACTCCAAGATGAACATGGGCCGACAATGCGAGGTCATGGTTGGCAGGGCTAACCGGACCTTGTCGTGCATCCACAGGTGCATCTCGAGTAGAGCCAAGGAGGTGATCCTCCCCCTCTACGCGACGCTGGTCAGGCCACAGCTGGAGTATTGTGTCCAGTTCTGTGCGCCCCATTTCAAGAGGGATGTGGACAACATGGAGAGGGTCCAGAGGAGGGCCACCCGCATGATCCGGGGACAACAGGGCAGACCCTACAGTGAGAGACTGCGGGACCTGAACCTATTCAGCCTCCACAAGAGAAGGCTGAGGGGGGACCTGGTGACCGTCTATAAACTCACTAGGGGGGACCAGAAGGGTTTGGGGGAGACGCTGTTTCCCCTAGCGCCCGCTGGCATAACAAGGAGTAATGGGCACAAGTTGATGGAGAGGAGGTATAGATTGGACATCCGCAAAAACTACTTCACAGTTAGGGCGGCTAGGAGCTGGAACCAACTTCCAAGGGAAGTGGTGCTGGCCCCTACCCTGGGGGTTTTTAAGAAGAGGCTGGATGCCTACCTGGCTGGACTCATTTGAGTCCCGTTTTTTGTTTTGGGGTTTTGTTGTTCTCCCGCCCTGGCGGGGGGTCGGGCTAGAAGATCTACTAGGTCCCTTCTGACCCTAAATCTATGAAACTATGAAACTATGAAACACTGTAGCCTGTTGGCCTTAACAATAAGGGGCATCATGACCACATGGCCATAACAAATCTGTCTGTGCCCTCTACATGGGGCTTCCCATGGAATATTTTGAGTGAAGTTTGAGGTTGCAATCCTCAACTTCAAAACACTCAGACCTTGGTCAGGAGCTATGGCAAAGACCTTGGTCAACAGTTCTGATTGTCAGGCACGACGGAGCTTTCTACCAGAAGAGTAAAGTTTGCCTGTGTGGGAAAGAGCTTTCTCAGGGGCTGGTTTCAGACAATGGAACAAACTCCCATCTGAGCTGAGAATTGTCCCAAAACTGTTGCCATTTCATTCCAAACAGAAGGTGCCTTTTCTTTGACCAACCTTCTCTAACATAGATACTAGTAGCATGCATGTTTTCAAAATAACTCTTGAACTATGACTGCCTTACCCAAATAAAATTAGGCACAGTATTTTTCCTCTGTGGAGAGGATGAATAAGGCTCAGATGAGAAATGTGAATCATAGTGCATGTTGTACTACTAAAAGACACTCAGATTCAGTGATGAAGAACGTAAGTATACTAGAGGAGATTATGCATGTTTCCAGGCTCAGACCCATAATCTGCAACTTAACTTCAGATAGACATTGATAATGACAGAGAAACATTTCAGTGAAGTGAAAAAAATTACCAGCTTTCAAATTAGTGTTCAAATTCAGGTGGCAGATTAGGATGCTCTTCTATATTTAACGTGAACGTTATGCTGTACAAAGGCATATGATTTGATTACCTAAAAATGCAAAGCCCAATATGCTGTTTGAACATATGGGGTGCATCCAGATAACTGTGGATGTTTGGTTCCCTGAAGACAAGTTGCAGTGGCGCACCTTGCTCTACTGCTACTTGTTTCCAGGGAATGCCCGTGCCACCTGTGGAGAAAATTACCCTGGGCTGGCCCCAGCAGGGATCCTCCTGGGGCTGCAGCAGTAGTGATTCTGCCACATGGAGCCTGGCTGGCAGCCTCAGCACAGCTCCAGGAGGCCCGGCTCTGCTTTTGAGCAGTGCGCAGTGCCCCACTTTTGCTTCCCACAGGTTTTTTTGACCCCTGGATACTAAGATTGATTGGATCCGGTTTGCAATAAACTTTCATTGCTGTTCTACTACACTGTTCTTATTTTCATGAAGGTTGATATTGCTAGCCATTTCACAACTTTATTGATCGTTATTAGTCATCCTGAAAAAGAAAGCAAGCATTAGTATTTTTCACTTGCTGTGCCTATGGGTTATTGCAGACCATTTTTTCCTTGCCAGCACAGCACAGGCTTTACCGTCTAATTGCATACTGGCATTCAGACTGGGTTGTACTCTTAAAATGCAACTCAAATTGCTCTACCTTGCTTTCTTTACAGCTTTAGTGACAAAACTGCATAGTATGTTTGGCTGTAGCACAGACTCTGATGAACAACTCTTTCTCCTCAGGTCATGGTGTGTGGTTGTCATGCTGGGAAAGGTGAGCTTGGGTATTTTCTTTTCTCTTCTTATTTAGCGGTCTTACAGCACCACATTGTCATTGACAGTAAAAAATCATGGAAAGAATGGCTTCCTTCCAACAGCAAACAAGGAACCTTTCTTGAATAATAATAATAAAAGCCAGTTCCACCCTTCAATCGTCTCTCTAGGCATGTCATCTCTGTCAGTTGGCATCTACATACCATTAAAAGACCATGCTAGGGTCCTTTACTCTGCAGTGACGCATGAAATGTCTGTCTCCATGCATACTACATCCTGAAGTGGATTTAAGTCAACTAAGAGTGACCATGTGCACCAATAAGCAAGTCTGAGGTAGCAAGCTTATTAGTATGTGCTGTATTCAGCATTCAGGCATTACATCTAATTTATTGCACAAATGAAAAGGAAATATAGGTTTTGCCTATGGGATATTGCAGTGGACCCCAGAGGTGCTGTATACATGCCGTCACTCTCTTCTTTGCTTTACTGAAGAACTTCTGCATAGGAATTCACCATCCTCCACTTGTTAGGCTTTCTGCTACAGATTTAAAGAAACATCCTCACAAACTACAGCAAGCCTTGATGTGAGTCTATAATGTTGTTTCTCATGTAGTTCTTTGCCCCTTTTGTTCTGCAAGTAATACCAGCCCTGATGTCCCTTTGTTTCCTTCATCTGCTCCCTTTACCCTGTCTTAATCTATGCTAAGGCTGTGAATGGGGTTCCCTTACAGGTATAGCAAAACAGGCTCCACACTTTTTCTCTATTCAAATCCATCCTAAAGACACAATCTATGTTCAATCACTGATCAACTGTTATAGTCTCTCTCTCCCCCTTTCATGCTTGTTTTGATACCTTTGATGCCATGGGGAAAGGAGGTGGGGTGAACAAACACAGAGAAGGACAGGCCAACTAGATGAACAATATTCTACAAAAATACAGATTGAAAAATGAATTCTTGAATAGATTTTGTATGGAAACATCTCCAAAGAACAGTGTTTAAAAACTTGGACTACTCCATTTTGGAGTACAATCTACTGATGTTTATCATCCACTAGCAAGAAGCCTTAACATTAAAGTTTAGGCTGACACTTACTTTTTACAGTATTATTCGTTTCTAAATCTCTGTTTGTCACTGCAGAAACCATCAGAAACCTACAAGGTGGGATTTGACGTATTTTGAAAGGCAAGCTTGCAAGTGCCTTACCTTTGCAGGTTTTACAACTAGAGATGACATAGAAATAGAAGAACAGTACTGTGCAAAGGGATTGGTAAAAAGCAGGACTATTTACAATATGTGATAAGACTTTGGTTCTGAATTTCTTTGAGATGATATTAGGTGGTTAAAAAACAACAACTAGTCATTGGCCCATACTTATTTACTCTAAATTAGTATTAGGTTCTACACCAGCTCTCTTTCAATAGTTTGTATTGGAATGAAATATAGAAAGCAGGATTTTTTTCTTAAAAACTTCATGGCATAAAAACCCAGTAAATTCCAGTGACCATCATACCCAGAAGTTATTTTCTGGGAAAAAAAATTGTTAAGTTCTTAAGATCATAATAAGTTTAAAGCTGTTTTAAAACAACTTCAATCACGCTGAGTAATCTGACTTTTTAAAGAGGGCATGGGAAACTTTTGATAGTTTATATTTGTTTTGCTGTTTCTAATGAATTTGGTGTTCTAAAGGTGTGGGTTTTTACAGGAGATTTACAGGAAATCTGCATAACAGAAAAGTACATTTCTACTCTAATGTGTTATATTGGCAAGAAACTGTAACTATTGGTTCCTGATTCCAGACACCTGAAGTAGTTTCAGAAAGTACTGCACACTCACTCTCTGAAAATTAGGTCCTTAAGATGTTTCAAGTGGGTCATTTAGAAATCAAGACTCTCAGTAATCACTTCTCACTTTTGAAAATCTTGGCTATTGATCATTGTAAAGAAAAGCATATTTACCTAGCACAACATGAGGACAGTTCATATTATGTGCACCTTCTGGATGTCACTATGAATTTATTAAACTGAGAGTTTGTCCTTAAAAATAGAGCTGTTAACTTGATGGCATTCCCGAGCTGATTCAGAATGATTATTTCAGGCTGAAGAGGAAAAAGCAGTAGGATTTCATAAGAACTTGCTTTGGAGTGTAACAATTTTCTAAAGCAAATATATAAAGACAGAGAAACTTTTGTTCAGTAACTCTCCCTTGGGTCCAATGTTCTAAAAAAAATAAGAGTGAACGAGAGAGAAAGAAACTTATCATGTGAATTTCCACCCCATACATGTTTGCTTTTCTATTTGCTTATATAAAATGGGGAGGCTGAGGCTTCTGGCAGACACTCAAACAATGGGGCAATTGGGATTGGAGGAATTTTATGCTGCATCTGAAGCATTGTGTTTCTTGCCATGCTGGGCATGCATGGCATGAGGCACAGTGTTTGGGATGAGACTTAAAGTTCCTCCAATCCCAACTGCACCACTGCTAAGCTGTGTCCTGGGCAGCTCTGTCTTGGATTCAGGGCTGCCCCAGACCTCCACAGGTTACAGACCTGGGGCTATTGGGGCCTGGTCTGACAATTGTCCGACTGACCCTGATGGTCTTAGGTAGGTTCAAGACCCTGGGTTTTTCAGCAGTCAGTTGACAGACAGCTGATTGGCAGACCCACCACAAAGAGCCCTGGGTTGGTTCCAACCAGTTTGGCTAGGGACAGAAGTTATACATAAACTGGTTTAAATGATTAGAAATTGATTTAAACCTGTAACAGAACAGCTCAGTGCACATAAACCAGCTTCAAAATGGCTGAAACTGGTTTAAGATAAACCTGGTTGAATGTAGTATCAGATTTAGCTGATTTGGGTCAAACCACTTTATGAAACTTCTGCCCCAGATCCCTTCCTGGTTCAAGTTAAATCACAGTCCCCCAGCATACTTTGCAGCCCTGGGCTGGACTGGGTGGGGCTGGGTTGTCTGCTCCAGTAGAATAGGGCTCGCCCTACCACTCTGTTTCCTAGCTGGAGCAGTGAGAGCTGGCTAACAAAGGGGTAGGGGGACAAGCCCAGCTAGGGATGCAGCCCAGTCTGTGGGTGGTGGGATGGGATTGGGGGAATGTTCCCCCCCCCCCGGCAAACCCTGGCTGGGGTCTAAGGCCAGGGAGGAGGGCTAAACACCCCTTCTCCTGCTCAAACTTACTGCTAGCTGCAACTGTGGACTACAAATCCCAGAGGAACCTGGAAGCAGGAAGAGGAAGTGATGAACAACCCTGCAGAGTCCTGCTGCTGTGATTTTGGACTACAAATCCCAGAGACCTTGGGAGCAGCAGGAAGAGGAAATGAACACACAGCTCATCCTGGTTACTTGCCAGACAGCCCTGCTCTAGTACCCCCCAGCTTTTGGCCTGAGCTGCTGTGGGCATGTGGCTGCATTTCCTGAATCAAAGGTAAATGTCTGTTCAGTTGTTTCTCAGTTTAATCTGTGCATTTTAGACTAGTCTTCAAAGACTGAATCAATTCAGCCTTGGGCTTTTTGACTATCTGTACTGAGCTTTTGAGTTCTGGGGCTGCTGGGGTTGGGGTTGACAGTCAGCTCACTGTCAACCTAGCCATGGGACACCCTGCTGCACATGTGATTTATAGAATTCCTGAAGCAACAGGAGCCTTGTATCAGAGAGCCTCTCCCTCATCCTGGAGTCCCTGTGACCCAGGATATCTAAAAAGCATGGGTTCAGCCTAGCTTCTCTGGCATTTTTAAGTGCCTGTGGGGCCTGCAGGGAAAGGCTACTGGGCTTAGAAGTTGCCAGGTTCTCCTTGACTCCTTTTGGCATTTGGACCAGGGTTGTCCCAGTCCCAGTGCTGACACCCATCACCATACCATAGCTGTCAATCAGCTGCAGTCAGATTGTCAGCATTGGCACGTAGGTGCTGCATGTTCAATTGATGGCACCACGCAAATGAGCCCCAAAGATGTTCCACATTATTTGTTACTACTTTATGGCACCATAAATCAGCAGAACATGTAGCTCCTTTACTATTTATGGTGCAACTGACATGTTAATGATACCATAACTGTAATGTGTGTCAGAGGCCAGAGAGACAGAGACCATTAAAAGAAGTGCCTTATATCAAGAGTTTCCATAAGACATCCTAGACTTGCCATTACAAAATACATTATTTTTGTCAGTGGAAATTATGGATATTAAAAAAATACTTTTAAATATTTGCAACTGTCAGTATTTCTGATCCAGAATGTTAAATGTCATAATGACAGCGAGATTTATATGCTGGAAATAACTGCAGCCTCCTACCCCCAGAATTGTTTTTGATTAGATCCAAGTATCTTTTTAAAACAACAGTTACATTTCATTTTTTAAAGCACTACTCATTAGTGCTTTTAAGGTATTTGAGTTGGATTCATTCTTGTTGTAGCAGCGAAGGGCAAATTGCATATTCCCACATTCAGTTTGGCCCATTGAGCTGTAATATTAGCATTAACTGCCATGGGGTCCTTCTCCACATGTTCAACTCCCCATTAGAGAGGAATGATTATTCTAAATGTGAATGGGAAACATATGCCTCTCTGGCATCCTTCTGTAAGGAGAAATCCTGCATAGTAATGCAGAGGAGCTAATCGGCTAGTGATGCTCTGAGCATATATATACTTCCTGAAAGAAATACATTCTGCTATGTTTTCTGACCTCTCCATGGACCCTACCTCCATCTACCTAATGGTAGTCTGTGTTAGTGTCAGAAATGTATTACATGGAGCTGGAAATTTACTTCCATTTGGAAACATGACGTTGATTTTAAAAAAAAGAAAATTAAGAAAAGGGAACTGCAGAAGTGCTTGATCTTGGCCCCATCCAGCAGAAAAGGAAAAGAGAATCACTTATTAAAAGTGGAACATGATTGACAAGGGTGATAGAGATGCTTTATTTTTATCAGTAAAGAGATGAGAAATTAGTAGACTTAATATAAAAACTAAGAGAAATGAGGGGCAGGCAGAACTAATAGGCCTGAAGGAAGTAACCATATGGAATAAGTTACTGGATAAAGTGAGTGAAGCCGAGGGTATAAATGTGTTCAAACGATGCTTGAATTTGCTTTTGAATAAAGAGGGGTTTGAAGAGTTTAGTGGGAAAAAAACAGGAAGAAGGGATTAAGATAGATTAAGCAGGGCTGCCATGCAATTTTCCTGTTGGTAATTTTTCTTTTACACGCAGGTACTCTTTGGGGTGTTTCCAGTTGTACATATATGCACGGGATGAATATAGTCCATTTATGCAAACTGTTGTAGCTTTGTTGATGCCAGAGGAAGTATGTTGATTTATAGCAACTGAATTCTTGGCTTTGTACTGTCAGAGTGCCTTTCTTTTGAAGGTATAAATGCAGCTTACACATATATATTTATGATTTATGTATTGTTTTTCCTGTGTTGTTGGTATAGTATCTGAATAGCTCAAATATTTCAGTTAGTTAGGGGTTATGGTGAAGTTAATCTGAGATCCCCATTTGAATGGGAAAGTGAATCGCAAAGAGACTAAATGAGTTCCCCAAAGGCACATAGGCCTTTAGCAAAGCTAGGAGTACAGCCCAGATCTTGAGTTTTGCACCTTAACCAGCAAGGCCATCCTTCTTATACACCATATTCAACAGCAATGGAGTCTTCATCAAAGAAAGCTGTTGGAGACAGCCATTAAAAACTAGTTACAGCATCCTGATACTCTGTGATACATCCTTTCCAATTCTGCAGTTGTGTTATTGTGGTTTCAAGATATCATTACAACTGGTAAAATAATTTATTAAGAAGAATTTTTCATCAAAATTACTTTCTTTTTTAATTTAGGAATTGCTTGCAAAATAGATAATGGTTTTAAATAATTTATTTTCTATTTGAAATTGTTTGACAGTAATGTCAGGCAACAAACATCTGGCTACTGATTGTTCACAAAAGGGCCATGCAACTGTAAGTATTTGAATATTCATAATTTGCTATTGGTTTATACAAGTTACATAATTGGTCATCTAAGTCACAGAATCAGAGAAAAGTAGGGCTGGAAGGGACATTCAGAGGTCATCTTGTTCCATGCCACCCACGAGAGACAGGATCATCCCTATTCAAACCATCCTATACAAATCCATTGTCTTTATGGTATTGTTTGTGTTCCATGACTGAATAACTGACCCAAACTTTATAAAGTATCTGCTACCTGAAATGAAGCAAAGCTAGTTACAAGCTAAGTTAATTTCTTTGCTAAATTAATTAGGAATTTGTTTTTTGCAAACATTGACATGAACAAAATGTTGCTCAAGGAACATTTATGAAAACTGAACAAAAAGACTGACATGTACAAGGCATCATCAGAGTTGATCCTGATATCACAGTGATGTTCATAAATATTCTCTGTCAGTTTAAGCCCCATGCAAAGCTTATTCAAATAAATGAGAGTGTTTGCACTAGCTGTGGAGGCCAACCTTTTTGCCAGACCTGCCACAAGGTATGTCCTACACCCTCTCCAAGTGCCTTTCTGATTCTTTTCCCCTGCCTGATCTGCTGCCTTGCTCTCTGCTTCCTGCCCCTGTGTTCCCTGCCCAATCTGTTGCTCTGCTTTCCGCTCCCTGCTTTATCTGCTGCTTTTATTCCCTGCTCTCTATCAAATCTGCTGCGTGCAACACACAGGCTAGGGACAGACATTAAAAAAGCCTGAGCCTGAATTGATTCAATCTTTGCAGGTTAGACTAACCTGGCTAGGCTAAACCAGTCTGTGACTGTACAGATATCCCCTCTGGACTGAAAAAATGCAGGCACATGCCTGCAGTGGCTCAGACTAGAAGCTGGGGAGTCCTACAGCTGGGGGGTGCTATCCACAGTGCTGAGCTGAGGAGAGTGTGGCCAGGCCCTGGAAGGGTGGCTGTGACTGGGGAGGGCTTCCCCCACTTCTGACCAGCCCAGTAGGGAATTGATAACACAGCGTTTATCATCCCATTAAGAAAACAACAGAGGGACATTACCAGCTACCTGCTGGTTCTGCCTTTGTCCCATCTGC
>NW_017729032.1:214500355-214508685 GCF_001723915.1 Gavialis gangeticus
CTTTGTCCCATCTGCCAAAGCACAGACCGTAGCTAGCATATGGTCTGCTAGTTAATGCTGTGTTTCTGTGTAAGGTAGATGGCAGAATCCCTGCTTAGAGAGGAGGGGAGGGGGGGAGCAGAAGCCAGGCAGACCCTGCTGTGTGTGCAGCCTCTGCTGGAGCTGCAGCCAGGAAGCAGAGGGGAGGGGCTAGCCCTGCTGTGGAGCACAGAGTCCCACCCAGCCCAGAGAGCATGCTGGGATGCTGGGGGAGTCTGATTTAACTTAAACCAGCAAGGGGTCTGGGACAGACCTTGCATAAAATGGTTTGCCCCCATTCGGTTAAGTCTTATGCTACATTCAATCAGGTTTATCTCAAACCAGTTTCAGCCATTTTCAAACTGGTTTATATGCACTGAACATCTATTCTGTTACAGGTTTAAATCGGTTTCTGATCACTTAAACTGGTTTATGTGTAATGTCTTTTCCTAGCCACAGAGGCTGCCCAAGTCACAGGTCGGCCTCCCCCATTCTAAGGGGTCAGGCTTTATATGTGTAGTCTTCATTTTCTTGTTCTCTTTGTTTCATTTGGTGCAATATGTTCCTTCTCTTTCCTTCTACTGGACTGGCCAAAAGAAGCGGTCAGTCTCTTTCATGTCTCTAGTATTTCACTGCTACTCCTGATAACATGGAAGATTCTAGCAACTTCTTATCTTACTTCTAAATCCCAGAGAAGCATTTCCTGGAGGTGCCTCTTTTCCTTGTGGTTCCATACCTATGTCAGACAATGAAAGAAGTCACCTTGACTGGGTTTTATATGGTCAAGAAGCTTTCAAAAGCTTTACTATGTCATATCTATAAAAATACACTATATATATGCATGCATGCTTGTGTATGCATGCTAAATACAAAGTTAATTTTCTGCAGTTTTTAAATGCTAACGTGCATAGACAGAGAATTTAGTGTAATCTCTCTTTAGTATAACCTCTCTCTTGTACTCTCTTTGACTTGTCTTAGACATAATAACAAGTCTTTTGCAAGTGTCACATTTGTTACTATTGTTTAGGTTCAAAAAGCTCAGACTTGGTTCCCTGACTGGTGTCATAAACAATAAATATAATTAATCTTCATGCACAAATGAAAATTACCTAAGTGCTGTTTACTTTTGTTTTTGTTAAGCATTGCCAATGTATGGTACAAAGGGGCCGCTGTTGTTTCTGCTGTCATCTTGGAAGCTGTAATTGAGACCGACATTCTGTTGCAATGGGTGCTGAAAAATAGTAGAAAAAAGACAACTTTTCTCTTCAAAAGGGATATGTAGAAGCTAAAGAAAAGTCAGAAGGACAAAGATATTTGTATGTTGGAAACTAATTTGATGTACCAAGTCCCAGAAATTACTTTTGATTTAACCTACATATATTTTAAAGTGAAATATATATTTACTGATTTCCAGACATGGAACATTACTCCATCTTTTGTAAGGCTTAACTTTCTGAGGCCACAAGCTTTTACATCTCTTGGGTACAGAAGGGATGGACCTGGCAACTTGGCAAGAGACATCTCTTTTAGCCACCTTTTCCTGCAGTAGACTTTCTCTGGGATATCTGCCCTCTGCACTGTGCAGAATTGGGAGGTGCATAGGGTAATAGTGATCAAACATCCCCATGGCAAGTGTTTTGTCTGCCTCTTTCATGTGCAGATCACATGTCCTGAGGCCTTGATACAGAGGGCCATAGTTCTAAATATTTTCACACCTCTTAGCATTTTTTTGACCTATGCATGTAACCTACATAGCACTGACACAAATTTTCATGCAATTTTGTAGAGGCCTGATTGCACCATCAGGAATGAAATTCTAAACCCACTGACATCAGTGGAAGGTTTCATGTTAACTTCAGCAAATCCAGTATATCATAGTATCATAGTACTTAGGGCCAGAAGGGACCTAAATAGATCATCAGGTCCAACCCCCTGCCCCGGGCAGGAACGGGTGCTGGGATCATATCACCCCAGCCAAATATCTGTCCAGCCTCCTCTTGAAGACCCCCAAGATAGGAGAGAGCACGACCTCCCTTGGGAGCCCATTCCATTCCATGTCACTCAAAACTGAATGGGTTCAGCTGTAGAGAGCAGTGAGCCCAGGCCATAAAGAAAGAAAACATGAAGTGGAAGGGCAGAGAAGGAAATATGAACTTTGGCAAAGTTTTGAACTTGGTTGAACATTGCCTCAAATGCTTAATTTAAAAACATGCCAAAAAGATTGTTCTTGGGCTTCATTTTCCTGGGGTAGATATCCTACTCCATTATTTGCAAGTCTCAGGTACACCATGGTTTCCTTACACCATTTCAGCAGTGCTAAAGGACATTAACATGGGTAAGAGTGACCCTCTGACAATATGCCCAGAGCTGCTGGTTTCCTGGTCTGTGAGGAGCTGGTGAAAAGGTTCTGTATCATCTCTGTGCTCAGCCATCAGTGTAGGAATAGTGGAGGTAGGGGCAGAGGCATGTTAAAAGAGGTATGGTCAGACTGCAGTATGACTCTTTTCTGCTTTTCAGGCCCAAGGGAAGCAGATAATTAGTCAGAGCTGTCATAAGTGTCCAGGGGAACTCCCAGCTGTCCAGTTAAAACCACAGTCCAGCTATTTTGTATAACTGGAGTAGAGCAAAGGACCCAGGTCAGATTTGAATCCAGGACTTTCTTTTTGCAGTTTGACTCACTAACACATTCTGGGGAATGGGGTCATCAATCAAACAGTTGTCATTGTTTGCGTGTTGTTACAGAATGCACATGGTGTCATGTAATTGTTTATTCAGTATATTTTCCTGTGACATTTTTTCCCAGTCAAGAAAAAACTTTCTAAAAGATTTCCAGTAAATATGGCTCATGCCAGTTTGTCTGGCAAATGCTGCTATTCACATTTTGTATAATGGATATAATTTAGTTAAAAGTAGAACTATTAAAAAAAAGAATAGTCCTCAAATGCAATGTTTTTTCAAAAACACAGACTCACCTTTCCCTGTTTAAAGTCCTTTCATATCCCAGACAGTGGCAAAAATAGTCTTCTATGAATTTACTTTGAAAACATAACATTCTTAACAAAAAGTAGACTGGATGTCCCAATGTTCCTTGGTATGCTTCTTATTGCCCATTGCTACAAGCATCAAATATTGCTAAGATCCAGTCTCAGATGTTACTGCTGAGATGGTGACGACATACTGGATTCTCAACACACCTGAGCAGAGAAGCTGTTAGGTGTGCTAGTCTGCAGTCAGGGAGAAGGCAGGGCAAGGTGGGATCTTAGGACTAGCTGGTTCACAGAGGCATGAGCTTTTGCAGGAGACAGCCAAATCCCTGAACCAGTTGGTCTCTAAGGTGCCACCCTGCCTTGTCTTTTGCCTAATCACGCTGGGGTAACATATTTTTGGTTGTCTTGCTTACACATAATCGTTACTCACACAAGTTAAGAGTTAGGAATTCAACAAATGGAAACACATTAATGCCTTTATTTTTTTTCTCTTTGCTTTGTTGCTTTAACACATAGCAACACATTTTGCTCATAGTTCAACTGATGTAAATCCAGGGTAACTCTTTGAATGCCAGGGTGCTATACTTGATTTCCATCCATGTTGCTCGAAGCACAATTGATTGATTTTTTCCAACCTCGCTGTGACAAAGTATGGCACTGTTTTGTGATAGGTCCAAGAAAATGATACCTGCCTCAGTTTCTCTGATTTGATTGTGTGATTTCATCATTGGGAAAGAAGAGGTTACATTTGCCCTGGACTAGACCTGGGTGTGAATGTGAATCTGTGCATATCTGGCCCAGCTAAGAGAATGGCCCAAACTGCAGAGGGAGAGACATCAGACTCACTGAATCCTGGTTCCATTATCTGGAGCCTCTGGGCACATCTACACAAGACATTTTACTGTTCAGTAGCATAGTTTACTGTGCAGTAAACATGTGCGTCTATGCGTGCACATGATTACTGCTCAGTAAATCTTGTTAATCGTGAGTAAATTTGTTACCTGCAAATGCAAGTAGCAAATTTACTTATGATAAGTAACAGCGCAGTAGCACTTGTATAGACACCTAACTGGGAGCAAATCTGCTCCCAGTCAGCCAACCACCAGTGGTCTTGAGACCTGCCTGCTGCTGAGGTGGGCTCTGGTAGCAGAAACTGGGTGGGGGCTATGTCCCCTTGCCCTGGCAGCAGGGAGCTCCAAGCCCTCTGCTCCAAGATTGCTATTAGGGAGTGGGGAGTTGGGAGATCCTTATCTCCCATCCCTGGCTTCACCACTGCAATTGTGGAGCGGGGGCTGGGAGGCCCTTATCTCCCAGTGCCAACTCTGTGGTCATGGGTCTGGTACTGGGATCCTTATCTCCCAGTGCTACTCTTGTGACAGTGAGGCCGGCACTGGGAGACCCTTATCTTCCAGCTTCAGCTCCATGGTCACAAGGCTCAAGCTGGGAGATAAGTATCTCCTAGTGCTGCCCCTGTGGTTATGGAGCTGGCAATGGGAGCTCTCTGCTGGTGGGGACTGGGAAGCCTGTTCCCCACCCAGCTCCATGAGTGTGGAGCTGGGTGTGGAACAGGTTGGGGAGCTTGTTACCCCCCTAGCTTCATGCTCATGGAGCTGAGTAGAGAACAAACTCCACAGCCTCTGTCCCTCAATAACAGAGACAGCTGGGAACTGTCTTGGTCAGGTGCAGGTCCCAGCCATGTGCCCTGATCAGATTATTGAGGCATGGGATTTGAAAGGAGCTACAGGGGTGGGGTAGGTCCGAGCCCCCTGCAGTCTGCTGGTGGGCAGCTAGCAGCAAGCTAGCTGCTAACTGTTCCACTGGCAGATACGGGCAGAGGGCTAGGGCCTGCCCCTCCCCTGTAGCTCTTTCCAAGTCCCCTGCCCCTGATTGGAGAGCTGGGGCAAGGAGCTCCCTGCTGCTGGGGCAGGGAGACATTGTCCCCATCCCAGCTGTAGGCAGCCCCTGGGACAGGGTGTAATGTCTAAGCCCCGGCCAGAAGACAGCTGTCTCCTGGTCTGATGCTTCCTGGCAACCCCCGGACTAGCACCCAGGGAGAGCCTAGACCTTCCCCTAGTGGTGGCAGGGGCCCATTGCAGAGCCCAAGGAAGTGGGAGCCGTTTGCTGCCATTAGCAGCAAATCTGCTCCATCTTCTTTGCCTGTGTAGATGCCTGTCCTGGAGCATTTATTTGTGAGTAGTTTACTCAGGAGTAAGCTGATCCCAGATCAAATGCATGTGTAGATGCTCCCTCCCTTCAGCTAAACTATCCATCTTCTCTGGTTGACTGTCCATGTCCATGGACTAAAAATAATGTTTAAGCTTCTCATTGCAAACGTGCTAGATGCCAAGACTAATGCCACCATATTGCTCCAGTTATTTGCTGATATAACTGTATCAATTTCAATGGAATTACATAAAAGTGGCACACAATAACATTAGGCCAGTTTCTATGCATCTTTGAGCCCGGTTCTGGAAGGAATCTCATGGCTGAAAATCAGAAGTATCTTCAGCAAAGTCAATGGAGCTACACTTATGTGAAACTGGTAAGTGAGATCACAGCCAGGCCACAGTTTAAGTATAAGAGCTTCTTTTATACAAACAGCAGGAAATATTTAGAAAGATTCTGGGTATTTCCAAACATCTGACTTCTCAGATGGGCAAAAATACAATCAAAGTATTTCCTTTCAAAGCTGCATCACTTTATGATTAGTCAAGGGGTTTTGTAGCATGAATTTCCTTTTCAGAAATATTTTATGTTACAGCTGTACATATTTTTTGGGACCCAATTAAATTCCTGTTTTAGCAGCATGGAAAATTTGGGGTAACTGCTTTAAAAATATGCTGTGCAGAGCTGTTGTAGCAAATATTTAAGCTTCTTCATTCTAAACCCTCTTGTAATTTTAGAGCATGTCAAGTTTTCCTTGAAAAACTGTAACTTTCAGTGCATCCTTTGCTTTCCTCTTTCTTCCACTGTAAAAACATTGGTACAACTTGTGTAGTATCACAGGTTTTATTAGACTGTAGGAGCTGTAGCACATCTGGATGCACAGTTTGGAGTACCTTGTGATTTAAGATCCTTGTCATTTTCCTTTTCCTAAGGGTTTTACTGTATGAGCATATGCCAGTACATTTCCCTTATATTGGACTGAACCTACCATTTAGAACTGTATCAGTATTTATGAAACAGTACTGTCTGGGCTAAAGGATGGATATTTACATTCTTTTATTTTTATTGCTTATGGGTTGTTTTAACATATAAAGAGTTTTTAGCTTTAAAAAAAATCAATCACCACAGTGCACTCCTCCTAATAAATTTCAGCCCTACTGGGTACATCTACATGTGCACCCCACTGCATAGTTCATACTGCGCCGTCATTTAGTACGTGCTACAGCAAGTACTAAATGAGTGCTTGGTACCTGCTGGTACTGCACAGTTCTGGTGGCACATGGGTTGTTTCTAACCCTACTGCACAGTAGCAACAAGCTACTGAACAGTAACTCGCTGCTACTGCGCAGTAGCAGTGATGTCACAGTTAGTGCCTGCCAATGCTCATTGCTACAGTGACATAGCATCTCATGTAGGTGCAGCCATGGTGATACAAGCATTCTGGCACAATCAAGGACTGCAATGCCCAAATAAATTAACTTTGTTCTTTGGGCCTTCAAAAATTTTGGAAGGCATTGCTTACTTTTGCTTGACTACAGAGCATTGCTGGGCAGGTAATAGAACTCATGAACTGTAGAGGCACTCATTGCACTTTCTCTGGGTGCATCTACACATGCAAATGCTGCAGGTTTATTTTAGAGTAATATACTCTAGAGTAAACCCACCCTGGGCAGGCATCTACATAGGTGGGGGAGTGGCAGCAGATTTGCTGCTTCTGGCAGCAGTCTGCTGTCACTCCATCTGGCCCTGTGCTGGCCCCTGACAGCATCCAGGGGAAGCTGGATGTACCAGCCACATCTGCCTGGAGCCGGTGGCCATCTTTAAAAGGCAGCTCTGCATGCTGCTTCCTGGCCACCTGTCTTCCTGGCTGGAAGCAGTGTGCAGAGCACGGTGGCTGCATTCAGTGGCTCTGTCACTGCAGCCTTTGCCCACTATGCCATGGCTTTTCCACCCCTAGGCTCCAGGAGTGATGTTTACCACCCTGGGCTTCTGCTCACCACCATGCTCACCATGCTGACCCACTGTCTGGTCTAGGTCAATCTCAGTGCTGGCAGCCCGTCCGCACAGTGTGGCTGCGTGGCTTGGCTCACTGTACCAAGCTTCTTGCCCCTATGCTACTGCTGCCTGGACCCTGTGCTGTCACCCAGACACCAGTAGGGACATCGATGATACACTCCTGAATGCCATCACTGGGGCCATCCATGTGCTCCTAGGCCTCCAGCTCCAGCTCTTGTGAGCCTACCTGGACAGCCAGGATTAGTGGCTGCATGTTGTCCAGACTATCTGGAACATTAAGCAGTGGTTTGAGTCCTTTTGGATGACCCAAGCCACCTTCCAGGAGCAACTTGAGCAGCTCTGCCCACACTTGTTGCATCAGGATACCACCATGTGGTGGCCTGTGACATGGACACCCAGGTGGCCATTACCCTACTCAAGCTGGCCATGGCTGCCAGCCTCTGCTACCTCAGCCACGTCTTCAGCATGGGCAAGGTGACTGCTTCGGAGGCAGTTCTGGAAGTATGCGATGCCCTCCAGGATGTGCTGGGGCACACTGTGCTCTGGGTGCATGACCCCCTGGAGGTGGTGGCAGGGTTCTGTACCCTGGGCTTCCCCCAGTGCACTGGGGCCCTGGACGGGACTCATATCCCCATCACCTGCCTACCCTATAGCGACTGCCCCTACTATAGCTTGCAGGGTTTCTACTTCATCATGCTCCAGGCCATCATCGACCACCACAGCACCTTCACAAACAAAAGTGACGGCTGGGTGAGCTGTGCCTCATGCCAGCATGTTCTATAACTTGTACCCTGCTAGCCCTGGTGCAGAGCAGGTGCTTCATGCTGGGTGTACTGGACCTCCAGCTGGGCAAAGTGGTGGTCCCACACCTCCTCATCAGGGATCCTGCCTACCTGCTTCTCCCCTGGCTCATGCAGACCTATACCAGCCAGCTGGACCCCAACTTCAACCAGTACTTAGGCTGGACCCATGCACTCATGGTGTTGCCCTGTGGGGTCAGGCCAACTCTCAGGATCTCAATATTGCACTGTTAGACATGAGGGTGTGACACAATTGCACATATACAAACTACAAATCAATTAGGTGCATACACACACACATACACTCAGGCACATACACATCCAAACCAGCCTAGACACATGC
>NW_017729032.1:214509657-214510251 GCF_001723915.1 Gavialis gangeticus
CCCCTTTTTATGGGGCAGACTACCTCTGATCTCCTATGAGAGGGCCTGTCCACGCAATGTCAGTCTTGTTCCAGAGGGCTCCAGGTGTTCTTACTGAGCGTGTGCAGCTTGGCACAATGCGGGTTGCCTCATTTTTTGTTTCTTGAACGCTGAGGGTGGTTCCAAGGGCTGGGTCATTGGTTCAGGTATTGGTGTTGAAGGTTTGGTCATTCAGAGGGAGGTATTTTTAGACCTACTGCCATTGTCTCTCAAGCACCCTCATTCATCCCCATTCATTTAAGAACCAAGTTACATAGGAGGGGTAGTATGAGTCATAGGTTACACAGCTGGGCATAGGAATAGGATGGAGGCTTGCCATTACAAAATGGAAACTTGACATGACTTATGTAACTTACATATATAGGCCTAAAACAGTAATCACACAATATAAAAGCAGTAAAAAAATCAATACCAACATAATAATTATCACTTATAAAACAGTGGATATCTATATCCAAATAGCAGGGCATTTATTTGCAGAGGGGTGAGAAATAAAACTTACTACCTAAAATAAAATGTTAAAGCTTATCCTACATCCTAGCTTTCTTATACTTA
>NW_017729032.1:214515251-214523207 GCF_001723915.1 Gavialis gangeticus
ATACTTATCTATAGGGAATAGAGAAGGGGGAGACAAAGTCAGAAATGGTTGGGGAAGGGGAGAGAATGCATTTTAAAATAAATAGAAAAAAGAAAAACTGGGGATTTTGCTACAATGAAATATGTCTTTGGCTGCCTGAAGGGAAGCTGGTGCACCCTTACTGCCTGCTTCGAGGTCACTGAGGCCAACATCCCCTGGCTCATCGTCACAGCCAGCATGCTGCGTAACGTCTGTGAGGCCCCAGGGGAGACGTTTTGTGAGGCCTGGGTAGAGGAGGTGCAGCATGCAGAGGACACCCGGAACTAGGAATGCCAGATGCGGCATCAGCAACGGTGGTGCCCCCTCTGCCCCTCCCTGAGGCCCCAGGTGAGCTTCACACCCGGCTGTGCCAGCCAGGGCACCAGGTGTGCAAGGCCCTGACTGACCACCTCCTCCTGCACTCCCCACTGTTGCCCATCTGGACAGCTGCCTGTGGACCTGAGCCCCAGCATGCAACCCCAGCACCATGCTCACTGCAGACAGTTCTCAGAAAAGCACTTTATTCCCCTCCACAAACAAAGACCCACTCCTTCCCCACTCCTTTCCCAACAATAGAGCCCCTACCCTATCCCCTCTTCCCTCTTCTTCGCAGAGCCCCCTCAATCTCCCCACAGAGCCCCATCCACCCCACCCCACCCTACCCCACCCACCACCAATACAGCACCCTCTTTCCTATGCGTGCTGTGTGTGCTGTCCCAGGGTGGGAGGCCATGAGGTGAAGGTGCCTAGGGGTGGAGCCCATGGACAGGCATTCAGCACCCCAGCCTCTGGTTGGTCCCCTGCGGGTATGCACACTGCAGCAAGGCAGGTGGGTGCTGGCAGCTCCCCCTTCTGCAGCCAGTGGGCTGGGTTAGCAGGGCCTGTGCACAGTCCGAGCCTTGCTGTAGGCAGCTCCTGCATCAGGGCTGGATGGAGCTGGGCCCTGGCAAGGGGGGCTGAGTGGTGGGGGCCCAAGGGTGAGGGCCAAAGCAGGGACTCCTGGCTGATGGAGGTACTGCTGAACCTCAGCCTAAGGGGTGCCTGCTGCTGGGCAGTGGGTGACTGCCAGGGGGCAGGTGGGGCTAGGAATAGGGGCAGGACAGTGCCTGGAATGAAGGTGACCACCAAGACCAGAACAGGATCCAGTACCCAATGGTTCTCCTCCTTGGCCTCCACTGCCCTGACCATCAGGGCAACCTGCTGCTCCAGGGCCTCCACAAGTGTCTTCTCCAGGGCCAGGATCCTGGCCGAGAACCCCTGGTCCACCCAGTCCCTTGCCTCCTTGTGTCAGTTCTCATCTCCTCACACTGGTCCCTCACCTCCTCATAGGCAATGTCCTCCATGTGCCAGGCCCATGAGTCCACCAGGTGCTCCTCAGCCACGGTGACCAGGGCTCTAGCAGCAAGGTCCAGGTCTGCGCTGCTGGAGTTGGTGTATCTTCAGGGCCCCAGCCAAGGCTGGTGGTGACCCTGATGATGCATCACAGCTGTCAACTGTTGTCTCTCCCCCGCATGCAGATGCAGGTACTGCAGAGCCAGGAGAAAGAGCTCGTTGGTGAGATTTTGCAACATTTCTGAGATAAGATGCTCTGTACCAGGAGGCTGTGCACTGCCTGGCCTCAGATTGGGGGTTGTGCATGCACAGGTGCCCTGGGACCATGGTAAGTAGCTGGGCAGGCCCTGGACAAGGCAGCCACCAGCCAAGCCATCTGTCTCCACTCATTCCACAGGGGAAGACAGGCTGCTGGGTGCTGGCTGCAGGCAACCTACCTCTCCCACCCCATTCCCAGGCCAGAACAGGATTGGCTCCTGGCAGCACCTGCTGCCACAGATCCAGAGCCACTCCCCTGCCTTCTCCTCCTGCAGATAAGCCTGTCTCCTGCGCTGCTGCCAAGCTCATGGAACCTGGTCTCTGGGGGTGAGGGGCTCCTGCCCTATTGGGATGTGAAGCTGCTGGTGTTCCACTCTCCCCCAGGGGGCCTCTCCAGGGATGCAAACTGGGGCCAGACTCCCTGTGCCAGTGCTACCCTCTGATCATGCCCCTGATGAGAGTGTTCTGGGCACACCACAAGGAGCTGTTTGTGAAGACCAAGGGGTGCCTGTCTAACTACACCCTGGTGCTGCTGATTGCCATGGTACTCTGGAATCACCTGCAAACCTGGCATGGGACTCTGAGCTTTGATGGTGCAGAGGGCAAGCCCACTCTGTCCCACAACCTCTACCACAACCTGGAGGGCTTTCTGTGGCTATGCTACATGTCCCTGTCTCCCAGAGCCAAGGATAACATTGCCACTGGCATTGATGCATTCCTCGGTGTGTGACAGGCCCATGCCTGCCTAGCTGTGGGGACACAGGCTGCTCAATAAAACTTTGCACTGTCTCCCACCTCCCTGTGTGCAGTGTGTTTGTGTGCGGTGGGGCTCTGGGGGCCATGGGGAGCATAGGTGGGCCAGGCAAGGAAGGGAGGCAGGGCAAAATGGGGGCAGGGGATGGGGATGGGGCAGGGGCCCTCCCCCCAGTGCAGGGCTGGGTGGGTGTGGCAGGCATGCCTGCTGGTCCTAGTCAGTCCCGATTGCTGGTGAGGGTGTGTGGCTCCCAGTGGTGTCCTGGGGCACAAGGGCACAGTGTCTGGCTGCCTGGGCAGGGGCCCTCTCCAGGTAGGAGCTGGAGCTGCTGGCAGCTGGTGGTGCCATGGTTGGCCTGGCCTCCTGGGTGGGACTGACCATTCAAAGCCGGTGGGACAGGTGCTGGCCCAGACTCCCGGCACTGCTGAAGGAGGCCAGGGGCAGGGAGCTCAGCAGGACTGGCTCCTGGCAGGCCAAGGGACCCTCCTCCAGTGACATGTCACCATGGGTGTCAGGCTTGTATTTACAGGTAGCAAATTTACTCATGATCAGAGCAACTTACTGTGCAGTAAGCATCTGCACGTGTAGATAGTGACACTTACTACTCAGTAATTTGCTTTAATTGCGAGAAAAACATCTCATGTAGATGTGCCCTCTGTGTGCATGTTTTGCAGAGTGGATCTGATTAATAACATCACCTCTGACTCTTCCTCTGTCTTCCTGCAACATGGCCATGTTCCTGTGGAGGGGGACTGAATAGGAGCATTGTCCTATTCATGGCACTGCAGAACTCCCAGAATAACATGGCTGTCACTGAGGTAGCCATTCATAGCAGTGAATTTCAGCCTGAGGGGGAATACAGGACTTTTACACAGGGCACATGATTGCTGAAATCATTCTGTCATCTAAATAGGCTGACCATATGGAAATCCTGGAAATATGGGACACTACTGCCCCCTCCACTCCCCACCATGCTCTCACAAGTCAGCGGTGGCTGGGCAGGTAGCGGTGCCTGTCTGCCCACCTGCAAGGTGGTCTGCATTGCTCTGACTCTTGGCCAGAGTGCACCCTGTGCTCCTGCATTTCCTGGACACCCATTTTATTTCTCAACGGCTGGCTGGGACCAGCCTCTGAAATGTGGGACTGTTCTGGCTAAAACGGGACATATGGTCACCTACACAGGGAAGGAGATATTTATATTGCCATATTTATTTAGCTTTGTTAGTTGTAGATCATAGAATCATAGAAAGTTAGGGTGCAAAGGGACCTCAGGAAGTCATCTAGTCCAACCCCCCTGCTCAAAACATTCCCAACTAAATCATCCCAGCCAAAGCTTTGTCTAGCCAGGTTTTGAAAACCTCCAAGGATGGAACATTTCATGATGATATAGGAGTGGCCAGTATTTTCACCTTCTGCAAATCTGGTTCAGAAAGGACATGCTGTTTACTTAGTTCAAAGTTTTCAGAACTATGGTAGACTATAAGCATAGGTAAATGAGTTTCTATGAGATAAACAGTGCCAGGTCTTTACAGTGTGTCAGTTAATGACCCATGTACTCTTTCTTGTCCAGGGCAGGGGGGTTGGATTTGATGATCTAATAGGTCCCTTCCAACCCTAACAACTATGAAACTATGAATCCACAGAAGCTATTTGTGTGCATACTCTGACATACTGGTAAGTGAAAACTACCTGAGGAATTTACAGTGGGTTAATTTGCACTGACCATCAGGTAAGGATGTACACATAGGCTATTCCCACAGGATTACTGCTCTGTAAAGCCCAGACCTTGTTTATCTCATGGTAACTTAGTCAGCTTGTACCCTCTGACTAGCATCCTATCATGTAATTGGACTGAAATGGAAAGAAAACTTTATTTTGTCCAGATGGTAGAAATATGAGCTAATTCAGAATCTTGTCAAATTTTATCAGACGTGGTTCAAAATAAGTATCCAGATATGGAGACTCTTTTTGGAGACATTTAGATGTAGAACATATTTCTAAATCTTGTTTAGAACAAAAGCCAACCGTAGAGTCATTTATCATATGTAATGAGCTTTAGGAATAAAGTTACTCTACTAGATATTGAACTGATGGCCTCACGGCAATACTCCTTTTCCTCCATTCTCATGTGGTTGACAGGGAGTTTTGAGGGCATTGGGAGTGCTCCCTGTGTGATTAGTTCCAGTAAGACCAATGAAACCTCTGGCATCAAAGGGGGCCAGATTAAGAGTTTGAGCCTCACTCTGCTAGGGCAGCTTGGAATGTTGTTTGTTATTCACTATGTTCTTGTAGACTGTGAACTGATTCTAGTTACTGAATTCTTTGTTACTAGCTAAAGTTCCCTGATGAACCAGGATGTTTTCCTGTTTATCATGGACTTAAGCTATGGCCTTTCACAGGTTTCCCCAGCTCTTATTTAAAATAAAACTTTTAATCACTGTCTCTTTCTAAGTATACTCTCCAGTTCCTTACCCATGTCCTTTCCCCTGACATCTTTCCCCCACAAGGCCCTTTTCTTCTCCAACAAGCAAGTTTATGGCCGATGGAACCAGAGAGGAAGGAAGTATATGAATATTTGGCTGTATGGCTGGGAGGCACAAGTTGCTGGTGGCTTTAAGATTTGTTTAAATTGGCCTTAGTTCCTTGTATCACTAGACAGGAACTCTAAAGGCTGGCTAAAGTTTTGATGAACAACAAATAGAGAACCATCTAGTGCTATACTCCAGCAGAGGGGTGTGCCTGTTCTGGTGAGATTTGTGGTTCTCACAGGATATATAATAGAAACTTGGAAGAGTATGAACATCAGGACTGTGACAGATTTTGAGGACACTGAGGGGAAAAACATTAAGTAAACCTTTCTCTTTACAAACACATTGTTGTTGTTGGCAACATATAGAGGTTGCAACATTTTGATTGCTTTAGCTAAAACATTAGCACTGCACAGTCTTTTGAGAGCACCTTAAAATAAGGACTCGCTTTGGCAATGACAATGCGCTTGAAATTTAAAAGGTTTACTTTTGAGACCTGTTATTTCTAACTGGAAGTGTTTGAATAGAATCCCTGTGGTTATTTTCCTTTCCTCTACATACAATATAAAGCTTCACAAGCAGGTCAGGATGCTTTTTTTTTTTTTGCATCAATATGTTTTTCATTAGCAGGGTGCAGTTGAGATCACTCTGTTAAAATCAGCTGCTGATTTCCAGCTGAGACTGAAAAAGATCAGTATATAATGCATACACATGTATACACGTATACCAAAGAATATAGGTTAAATTTAGAGCTAATATAAATGATGGTGTAAGATCCATGTTGGTAAGTTGGCGTAAGTAGTACGCCTGTGTGAAGCTGCTAGTATTCGCTTCGGATTTGGATTCGATCGATTCCAGGAAGAGTAATTCGATTTGGACAAATCTCATTAGGAGATTTGGCCACTGCTGAATTGGCCGAATCTCCAAATCAAACAGGCCCCATCCCCCACCAGCTCTCCCAGCCCCATCAATGGCTGCCCTACCTAGCCCCGGTGTCCCGGCTCTTAAAAAAAAAGAAAAAAGTCCTGCAGTCACCGGCTGCTGCCAGGCGGGTGTGTGTGTGTGTGTGTGATTCTTGCTGCCCCCCACTGCCCCATGCTGCATGGGGGGCTCTGCCATGAGCCCCTAGAAGCCCTGACGGCTGCTGTAGCAGCTGGTGAGTGCAGGGCTTCTTTTTTTTTTAAGAACTGGGATTTGGGGCTGGGCGGGGCAACTATTGATGAGGCTGGGAGAGTGGGCAGGGGGCTCATGGCAGAGCCCTCCACACAGTGAGGGGTAGTGGGGGGTAGCAGGGATTGTTCCCCGCACCTGGCAGCAGCTGGTGAGTGTGGGTTTTTTCTTTTTTTAAGCACCAAGACGCTGGAGCCAGGCGGGCCAGCCATTGACTGGGTTTGGAGAGTGGGCGGGGGTCAGGGGGTGCTCAGGAGGGCTGGGGGAGCAGACAGAGGATGGGGCCTAGTAGGGATCCCCCCATGGTCCCCTATAGCCCCCTCCCCCACCCCCTACTTATTGGCACAGAGTCTGGGTCCAGCTCCCTGCGATGGCAAGCGGAGACTGCCTGAATCTCCGAAGCTCTCTGAATCTTTTCCAAATTGATTTGGAGAGCTTTGAATCGATTCAGACCATTTTATTGGTCTCCTGATTCGATTTGGATTCAGAGATTCAGCTGCCGAATTGGGCTGAATCTCCTCTGAATCAGCACCCGAAGCTTCACACAGCCCTAATAAGTAGGTATAAGACAACATAATTTAAATACTGAAGGGGTAACAGGACAAGTTTGTAGCTGGAAAAAACCCATTCACTAAAAATTGGTAGAGGTGTTCTGCCTTGTCAGATGACTTCATGTGAAAAACAATGAGCTGAGGAGCTAGTGTCATATTTTAGTACGTTGTTTGCTACAAATAACGGTACCACAGATCATTTGATTGCTATGTTTTGAACCTTGTTGTACGGGGAAATGGCTCAAATACTTCCAGTTTGTGGGCTCCTATCTTATGCAAATCACATGAAAGAAGCTGAAGGGACACATGCTAGGTTGCTTTCAGAACATAGGATAAAATTTAGCTTTCATTGTCATGTCCAAAGCCAGTGAAGGTGATTATGTGAAACTGCATAGATAGACACCACCAATCTAGAGTCTTTAAACTGCACATCCCAAGTAAACCACAACAAAAGCTTGAAAAGGAAAGGTCAGGCCTGTGAAGTGCTATTTGTTTTCACTGAAACTTCATCTCCCACTTACCCCCAGCCCAACCAGCAGCGGAATCAATTACCACTTGTCAGACTGAAACCTGACCCAAGAAATGAAAGAAGGACATGACCTCTGGGGGAAAAAGACACCATGAATAACCCACTTTCTCCTGTAATGAAGGGTTAAAGAGGCCTGATCCTCCTCTTTTCCCTTTTTTTCCCCTTTAATCCCGATCAATACCATTGCTTTGTGCATTTGCTCTCCCTTTCAGCAGAGATGGTCAGTAGGACAGTGAGGTTACTGAGATAAAATTACATAAATTACTCCTTTTAATAATTGAAGAAAAAAGATTCCATACATTTTAATAGCATTTAGCGTAACCATTCAAATTGGTAGGAATCATGGTAGATCAATTTCAACTGTCATCATTTTGGATATGTTGCTTTCATTTACTTTGCTTCTGTTAACTGTGGTCTCAACTTGTCATAAAGTAGTCATGTTTAAGATAATATCACATATTCTCCCCAGTTGCACACATCTTTCTCTTTTAGAGTGGCCAGTATAGTGTCATAGTTTCATAGCTGGTAGGGTTGAAGGGACCTAAGCAGATCAAGTCCAACCCCCTGCCATGGCAGGAAAGAATGCTGCGGTCAAACGACCCTGGCTAGGTGATTATCTAGCCTCTTTTTGAACACCCCTAGGGTAGAAGTGAGCACCACTTCCCTTGGAAGTTGGTTCCAGATCCTAGCCGCCCTGACTGTGAAGTAGTGCTTCTTGATGTCTAGCCTGAATCTACTCTCAGTCAACTTATGGCCATTATTCCTTGTTACTCCTGGTAGTGCTTAGGGGAACAGGGACTCTCCCATAGCCTGCTG
>NW_017729032.1:214523485-214540022 GCF_001723915.1 Gavialis gangeticus
GCCCTCCAGCCAATTTGCAACCCATCTGACTATGCAGCCAACGACGCCACAGTTGCCTAATTTTTTAATGAGAATGGGGTGAGAGACAGTGTTGAAGTTGTTCCTAAAGTCCAGAAAGACTACATCCACTGTGACACCTGTGTCCAAGGATTTTGTGACCTGGTTGTAGAAGGCCACCAGGCTTGTCTGACAGGACCTGCTTCGAATGAACCCATGTTGGTTCCCCTTAAGCATAATCTCCACTGCTGGTCTCTCACAGATGTGCTCCTGGATAATTTTCTCAAAGAGCTTCCCCAGGACTGAAGTAAGACTAACGAGCCTATAGTTTCCTGGATCTTCCTTCCTCCCATTTTTGAAAATGGGGACCACATTGGCCCTTTTCCAGTCCTCTGGTACCTCGCCAGAGCACCATGAGTGCTCATGAAGCTGTGTCAGGGGTCCTGCAATGACCTCTGCCAATTCCCTCAGCACTCTGGGGTGGAGATCATCAGGACCTGCTGATTTGAACATGTCTAGTCCCACCAGAAGTTCCCTGACTAGGTTCTTACTGACCCTGGGTCTGGTTGTGCCTACTCTGGGTCCGTCCAGGATCCCAGTGAGGGGGATGACCCAGTCCCTGCTCAGAAAAATGAAGGCAAAGAAATTGTTAAAGAGGTTAACTTTGTTGTCTGGTGTAACCACCAGTTTCCAAGCATTTATTGCAGAGGCCCCACGTTATGCGGTACCTTCTTTTTACCCTCTATGTATTTAAAGAAGGACTTCTTGTTATCCTTGATCTGGGTTGCTAGTCCCAGTTCCGTCTCTGCCTTAGCCTTCCTAACAGCCCCCCTACAATATCGGGCAATGGAGGTATAATCCTCCTTGGTAATGGCCCCTCCCTTCTATTGAGCGTATGCCTCCTTTTTAGCTTTGAGACATTCCTAGATGCTTTTGGTGAGCCATGGGGTCTTTTGAACACTCTTGCCCTCTTTGATCCGTGTTGGGCTTGTCACCCTTTGGGCTTGGAGGATTGTCTCCTTAAAGAACAACCACTCTTCTTGGACTCCCAACTCCCCTCCCCTCTGGGACCTCAGTGCCTCCATGACTATTCTCCTTACCTCATTGAAATCTGCCCCCCTGAAGTCCAGAGCTGCTGCCTTGCTGCAGGCCTTTGACACCCTGCACTGGATGGTGAATTCCAGTAGGCAATGATTGCTATTGCCCAGTTGGTTGAGAACCCGCAGTCCCCTCACCTGTGGCCAGGACCAGGTCCAACAAGGCATCTCCCCTGGTGGGACTGTGAACCTCCTGGGTTAGATGGAGATCCTGTAACTTGGCTAGGAACCTATGTGAGTGGTTAGATCTGGCTGACTGCTCTTCCCAGCAGATGTCCAGATAGTTTAGGTCACCCATGATGACCATGTCCCTTGACTTAACTGCCTCCACGAGCTTACCTGAGAATTCCCGGTCCAGCTCTTCCCCCTGGTTGGGTGGCCTGTAGTAGACCCCCACCATTAAGTCCCTTCCCCCTGACCCCCTTGTATTCTGACTCAGAACACTTCAGTCTTCTCCTCCTCTGACCCAGTGCTATTTGCTGAGGATGTGTATTGCTCTTTGATGTAGAGTGCCACACCCCAAACTTTCCTTCATGTTCTATCCCTCCTGTACATCCTATAGCCCTTGATGTTTACCACCCAGTCGTGCATTGGATCCCACCAAGTTTCAGTGAGCCCCACTATGTCTCGGTTTGTGTTAGTTAGCAGGAGGGCAAGTTCCTCCTGCTTTTGTCACGCTGCAGTGGCTGAAAAGTCTAATATTTATTTTGATTTCAGAAAAGACCCAAGAGAGTCATCTCTCCAGCACTGTAGGTCAGGCTTTCTCAGGGGGGTTTAGATAGTGATGGAGGCCTGAATCGTCTGTCTGACTTCTTTATTTTAAACCTTGGAAATAAGAAAATGCAAATTGTTGCGCAGGATGTTCTGTAAATTCTGTGTGCTTGCTTTGACTCCAGATACAATTAATCTCTTAGTTAGTCTATAAGGTGCAACTTTACCTTCTAGACTTTAGACTGACACAGCTAACTTCCTCTTTCCAGATACGATCTCTCCCATAAATCCAGCAGGAACTGTAAAGGACTTTCTCTGAAGTGACCCTTCTTGGCCAATGAGACTGCTCTACTGTCTGGACAGGCATCAGTTCCTTCTTTGTTGTAGCTGCTTCTTTGCATTTTCTTTTCTGGTATTGCTCTTCCTGCTTGTGCCCCACCACTGTATAGCTGTCAGAGCAGTAGTAGCCTGTGCTAGGACTTTTCTTGAGGGTGTAGTGATCAATGAACACAGGCATACCTGAATGAGAAGAACTAGAAAATGAACTCTGTTGCGGAGCAGTAGGGAACCTCTACAGGCCCTTGGCCTCCCTAATTAACTAGCTAATTAACCAAGAGACCATCTCCCAACTATCAATTTCCTCAGTCACCTTAGTTAGGGATCATCTTTACATTACAACTTTTATCACCACAACAGGGAGATGAGGGGTTTAGAGTAGAGGGACAGGGTTTTCAAGGGGAATAACCTATGTTGTTATACCATCTCTCAGAATCCATAAGTCTGCTTCATTGAGGTCTGAGTTATAACCTATCGATGTTATATAATACACGCCTCTGGACTCTGTAACTGGTTGAAACTGGCTCATACAGGACCCTCTATTTTTGTTAGCATCTGTGTTGCATGGGCTATTTCATGTACATTGGACATCCTTGATACAGTAGTGGGTTTAGATAGCTGATTAGGTACACCTTAGGTACACTTACATTCAGCACAAATTTGCCTACACAGTTCGTTGTTCTCATGGACTTAGTACCCTGTCTCATGTGTCTGAGCAGGAATGTTGATAGCCTCAGTTTTAGAGTGATCTACCTCTATGCTTCTCTGGGTTAACTTGTCTCTCAGACACAAATCTACACAGAATCTATACATTTTGTTTTCTTAGCTGTAGCCTGGCAGCTCAGGCTCTTTCCAAAGGTGCTTGTAGTCTCTCATCATGTCATTCTATTTTTTTATTATCAGAACAAAAACTGTCATTTGTATAAATTTTCACATGGTCTGCTTCCTGAACAAATCTGTTATATTTTCTTGTGAAGCACCTTGGGTACTGAACACAGCCCAAATGGCAGCTTGAGGAAACAGTCTTCCAACGGGACTGCAGAATGTATGCAAACATGGACTTTGTTTTTCTTAGGGCATTTGCCAGAACTCTGCTGAAGCATCACACAGAAAAATATCTAGCACCAATCCTCAAGAAATTTCTTCCCTTGTAGGTAGTGGGGAATGTTCCTTTTTATATAATCATCAAATTCTTTTGGGTGTATATATAAACAAAAAGTTCTGACATTTTTTTTTCTACAATGATTAGTGAAATGTACACATTTCCAAAGCAATGGGCTTATCCAGCTCCTCCTTTAGCTTCTGTCTTAGGACAAGATAAACTTTCCTTGGGGCATAGAGTATGCATGGAGAGTTTTCTGATCCCCTTAAACTCTTTCTTGATTGTGTTCATCCTCTGCACCTCCAATGAGTGTACCATTTTGATGAGACATAAGGCTTGACATACGTATAGCCCAACGATAGGTATTTCTTGGGGGGTACAAATGGTACCTTTCCTATTTGTTATTTCCTCATACCTTTAATTCATGTACTCCCTCACTGGGGACAAACCCACCCTGGTATGTAAGTTTCACCTGTGGCCTTTGCCTTTAGTACCAGCCCTTCAATTTCTGGCACCGCATCAGATTGTGCACCTGTACCCAACTTAAGACTAATAAACATTATATCTACTTCCAAGCTGATAATACACCTGTCTTTCGGCACAATATTGTTCACTTTTCCTACAAGTGATTTCTCTGAGCAAATGAAGGTGACCTTTGTCCATCACCTTTGTCCATGCTAGGAGTACTTTGCTAGTGCTTGCAAAGTCTTGCAAAGCGATGCAACACTTTACCGTTCTTGCATCTTTCTATAGATGCTGGGCATTGTCTTGGCTTTTGTTGCTTGCTATGGCATGGGCAGCTCTATGTAGGCTCTGGCTTTGAGTTTCAATGGGTTTTCTTTGCAGTATTTTACATTCCTATATTGTCAACAACATGAAAGTACTCTCCTTAAACTTCAGTCAGCCTGGGCTATGTATTTTGCTTGACAAATTCTAGTTGCTCTGCCAAGAGTTAATTGTGAGGCTTCCAATAGTAGTAGTGTTTTGTTCCAGATCCCAGTATTGATTGGCTTCTCACATACTCAGCTCCATGAACATGCAAGATTATGACTGATGAAGAGCCAAACTCTTCTATGATTTCATCTTCTTTTAGTATACTTTCAGCCAAATTCCATTCCCTCTGTTAGGCACATCAATGCACTTCTATTCCACCCTGCATGTTAATTTAGCTAGCTAGGCAGTTAAAAAAAATAGCTGTACAGTTTTAACCAGAATGACAATTGCACATTTGTGGGTTATATAAAATAATGTGCTAAAAGTTGGTTGGGCCATCGCCTGGGTGGCCCACCCCATTCCGCAACCTATGGTAGGAACTTCCATCTTACTATTAAGACTGATCTAACTATTCACAGATCTAATGCATGTATAGACACACCCACTAATCAGCAAGGCGGAAGATAACCCACCTACCTTTTGAATTAACAATGTTCTAGGGACTACAGCAAGGCAGAACAGGATCACATTTAAGCAGCTAAATCCAGTTATCAGTGGAATAGTATCTGTCCTTTTCTTTAAAGATTTATTGTTCAGAAATTTCATTTTTATGTGGAGTGCAATTTCTGTAGGAGAGCTTCATAGTTAGATTTCTCTGCCTGAGTTAACTGAAAACGATAAAAATAGCAAATGCTTCAGTTCCAGCTATTGTAAGAAACAAGGCTATCTTCTGGATGTCTTCTTTTCTCCTGACATCCGGTGTTTGCAGAGACAAAGTGTGGCACTGCTTAAACCTTTTCCTAATGTCCTCAACATTACCAGAAACTGTCATATCTGATGGGGCTTTTAACTGCTTCATTCTTCAACTTAGTTCAGTTTACTCCTGCCATGATGTGCTGTTTGGAAATCACTCAGAGCCAAGGAACCTGGCAGATCTCTTCTTCATTCAGTATTCAAAGTCTAACTGGCTGCATCTACATGAGATGCTTTTCTGAGCAGTAGCATAGTTTACTGCACAGTAAGCATGCACATCTACATGTGCACATGCTTACTGTGCAGTAAACTTCACTAATCATGAGTAAATTTGCTATCTGCAAATGCCAGTAGCAAATTTACTTTTGATTAGTTACTTTGCAGTAGCACTTGTAGATGCCTGACCAGAAGCTAATTTGCTCTTGGTTAGCTGGCCAGCAGGGGGCAGGAGATTGCTCCCTGCCCCTGGGAGCTGCCTGCTGCTGGGGTGCGCTCCACCACTGGAGCCTGGGTGAGGACTATGTCCTCCAGCCCTGGCAGCAGGGAGCCCCAAGCCCCCTGCTCTGAGACTGCAATCGGTAGGTGGGCCTGGGATATCCCTCTCTCCCAGAACCAGCTCTGCAGTTGTGGGGCTGGCACTGGGAGATCCTTATCTCCCAGCCCAATCTCCATAGTCACGGGGCTCAGGGTGGGAAATAAGGATTTCCCAGTGCTGGTCCCACAGCTGTAGAGCTGGTACTGGGAGCTCCCTGATGGCCAGGGCTGGGGAGCCAGTTCCCTGTTCAGCTCTGTGATCATCATGAGTAAACTATTCACAGATCAAATGCATGTACAGACGCACCCACTAATCAGCATTGCATAAAACCATCCTCATATAGCAACTAATTCAAATGGCTCATGTGAGAGGCTCTTTAAAATTACAAATACCTATATAGTCTGAAGCAGGGGCATGGCTGTGGAAGGGTTCCCCTCAAATACCTATAATCTCTTCTAAGCCCATATTTTCCCAGTCCTGCTCCTCCTAATTTTTTATAGCCTTCCAAGCTGTTAACCACTCTCCATTTTCACTTTTCCCAGATCTGTGCAGAGATCCAAATTCACTGAATTGCCTTAAGGTTACAATCAGTATGGGTGCCTATACACTGATCAGGGAACCTGCTCTGATGCTCTGTAATTCCAGTGCATTGGAGCAGACTCGATTCATCAAGTCTGCTGGAATGCAGCAATTACCACACTCCAGCATCCTTCTGTGTCTCATGTTTCAGTGTCTTCACAGAACTTCAAAATGGTGGCGGGCTTTAGATAACATGCTTCTGCTGCTATTTTGAAGTGTGGTGATGCTGATACACAAGATGCTTTGGGCACTTAATTATAGTGGCTCTCAGAGCCACTCTGATTAAAGCACCCTCTTCCCCCCCACTCCCAGGGCACATGTATAAATGCTCTATAACTGTATCTAATCCCCATTCCAATGTTCCATTTATAACTATCATTTAATAACCATAAACAGTTATTACATAATCCATGTATGAAAATGGGGCCCCAAACTCAGTGGCAAAAAAAAAAAAATACAGCTTGACTGATAACAGTTTTGAGAGAGAGAGAGAGTTGTTGTTCTAGGTATCTTGGAAATAATCTTTTAAGTAAGTTTTATTAAACATTACAAAAAAGCCTCTTACACCCATTATTTGTAATCTGATGCCATTCCTCACAGACACATGAACCACATGAATAGTGTGATTAATGGAATATACACTAATTCATTATTAATTGTGAATGCTCCCCTCCCCAACACATTGAGTCAGTAAACATGGTGAGAGATGAAGACTGTCCACTGTCTTATGAAGAAGATCGACATATGTGGATTGTGGTTGGAGGGTAGTAGGTAGAAGAAGTTGTTTGGGTGACCTCAATAGTGATGTGAAGCTGAAGACTAAATGGCTTAATTGCTGAATTCCTTAATGTTTATGGTTTACATTAATAAGATATACACTCTACTAGCCTTAACTTCAAACAAACAATGATATTTTAATATGAAACCAAATTAAAATAAAAAAACAAACTGGAGCTTCTCATACAGTCTTACATACGATAAAGTATTGATGTAATACATTTAACTGAGCATATAACAAATGCATGAAATGTTTTCCATAGGCATCTGGTACCATAGTAGGTGGTTTAAAACATTAATTAAAAACATCATCACAAACTAGAAGTCATTTAGGAAAGACTGAAATGACTGACATTTATCATCTGAACCCATTGAACTAGAGTGGCCAGCTGTAAAAGTGCGAGGGGGTGTGGGGAAGTGATGCCCCGTGGGATGTCTGGGGGACCAACCAGATCTGTCACAGAATGGCTGGTGTTTACACATAAAACTGAACTGGTTTACAGTGACCAGTTCAAAATAGTACTTGATTGTCCAGGTATACTTTTGAAACTTTCCAGATGACTTTAAACTAGTTTAACAGACTTGCATGTCTGCCTACTTTAGATTTAAACTGCATTTAAATTATTGTAAATGTCTGTTTCTGTCCTTTGAAATTTGTTTCCTCAAAAACCCTTATAAGATTCACTTAAAATCCTGGTTTTGAGAAATGTTCCTGTCAGTTAACATGTCTGTTAAAACATTTATGGGCCATGAACCCAAGACCAGTGTGAATACTGTCCCAATTCACTGTGTGTATTTCTGGATACCTCTTTTCTCAGTGTTCACCTTGTTAATGCATTTAGATAATCAAATGGCTACTCCTGGTTTCTGATCCTGAGTTAGGTCATCTCTAACAGATCAGTGGACAGAGGCCCTAGTTCAAGAAGCACTTAAACACATGGCTAAAGCAGATACGGAGCAGGGAGTCCTTCTTGAGCTGACCAAAGAAAGCTAAACATATGCAGCTCAAATAGCTTGCTTCTGGAATCCTCTGCAGTTGCTGTCTGTCTGCAGGTTATGCTGTGAGAAGAGATGCTGGTGTTGATTTCTACATCATCTTCTCTTGTCTCGTATCTGAACTTCTACACAGGCATATATCTCAGAGGGCACATCTAGAAATGCATATTAATGCAAAGCAATAAACTCCTGTGCTTATCACACGAGTTTATTGCTCCAGGCACACCGTTTGCACATGTGCATGGAACTGCAGCCAGAGCAGCCCCAGCTAGTAGGGGACCCAGGGGTCAGCTTGCCAGTCTGGGGCTGCTCCCCCCAGCTCAACATGCTGCAGAGGGGCTGGCTGGGGCATGAAGGTGCTTCAGCACATGGCCAGCCAGCAGGCAGCCCCCACACTGAAGCATTCTCATGCCCTAGTCAGCTGGGGCAGCATCTGTATGTACTCTGTTGTAGAGTAAAAAACTCTGCAGCAGGATGGTCCTTGTATTTACAAGGACCATCCTGCTGCAGAATAAATTAGTTTACTCCAGCCTAACAGGGGTGCAGGTGTAGACACATGACATTTACTGTGCAGCTAATTAGTCTAGTGCCCAGTAAATGTCTTGTGTAGATGCGCCCAGAGAATTCTTAGTTGTGGGTACAGCTGGAGCACAGCTGGATGCTCTTGCATATGTAGAGTCAGATTCTCTGCTGGTGTAAATCTGAATATACACCCTCCAAGGATGAGGACCATAGGCCAATAATTATTAGACAATCTCTGGCAGTATAAGGACAGTCTGTATGTCTAGAACTATTTTTTTTTCTGTTCTGAAATGAGTTTGCTGGCATCAAAATGGACTGTCATTAAAATAAAATAATTGTGAGGATCATGTAATACAAAAGTTTCCAGAGGGATGGGTGTTTTCTTTTTGTCAATGATCACAAGTATCTTATGGGATTTTATCTGCTTGGAAATTACTATTTTGCAAATGAAGTGAAAATGTTCTTAAGGTTTTTAAATATACAAAGCTGAAATCATTCTAGGGACATGTGATAATCCACACATTTATAAGCAGATGCTGTCTGTCTTGGAGGTTCAATGTTGTTAAAATAACATTGGCTTACATTGAGTTAGCTTTCATAACAACTGTTATGGGAATGAATATAAGCTAAGTGATTTTGTGTTGCTTGCCTTTGAGGTGCATTCAGAACTCTTATGGCAAGAAGCTATTCTCACCACTGAGGTGTTAGATTTGGCTCCATGGTTAATATGTGGCCCAGTGCCATTTTTGTGGGGTCCTGGCTGGGATGCCATGTAACAGGAAGTGTGAAAGGTATTGAGTTACTTGTGTCTGTTCACAGAACCTCGGCTGGATTTAGCTGGGAAATCACCTCATTAGCTGAATTAAGCAAAACCCCCTTGTGGATTAAAGTTTATTGCAAAATTAAAACTTTGTTTGGAGAAACCACTTGAACATATGTATACATACTCGCCCTGGGTCATGGCTTTTGAAGCCTGGATTAACCTTGTTGGTTTTTCTCATTATCAGATGCAGCACTGAACAAAAGAAATGTCAATTACAGAAGTGATGGCAGAACTTTTCCTAACCTTCCTCCTTTACTGAATATTCAGTAGTTCTACAAAGTAATGCATGTGGTAAACCTTAGAAATCTGGACATAAGTTTTGGAAAATTATATTTGTAAACACACGAAAAAAAATGTAAACTCAGGATTTTTTTTGGCTGAAGTAGTAGAAGATGGAAATGTGACTTACTAATTGATTTTAAATTAGTTTTTTTCCCCCTGACTGTGATTTAAATACCTATGTTGTATGTACCCATTCATTTGTAGATATTTTCTTCTGAAATCAGTTGTACTTCAGTATAATAGATTTGACCACTGATGGAGCAGGAATTTTTTGCCATTTGATTTCCATTATGAGCTATCTGTGATTCACGTTGCAAAACATGCCTATTGTGGAAATGGCAAAGTTGTAAATGTGCAAGATGGAGCCGAAATTCTACTGGTAGAAGGTTTTCTGTTTAGTCACTCTACTTGCATTCACTTAGGCATCAGGCCTGCTAACGTGAACATGTGGTATCACTTGATGTTCCACTGTCTGTTCTTATATGAGTTGTAGATAATTAATACAGGAAGCTTTTGACTCTGTTGAAATCCCTGCTATCCCTTAGTAGCCAGGGGTATCCCTAAAAGCTTTACTGTGTGACATCATCTCTGGAAATCCTACCTAAGGAATAATGATCCTAGTGTGCAAAGCACTTCTGTAGCACCTTATATGATCAAAGTGTGGCACAAACATTAACTAATTAATCCTCAGAATCCCCTGTTGTTATCTCCAGTTTAGAGATGGTGAAACTGAAGCTCAGAGACATTTGATACTGGAGGAAGGCTGTGCTTCCTCAAATTTCCTGTGAAAGAATGTCCCAGAGTTATCTGATCAGTGTTTTGAATGCTGAAACATCATATCTGGCAATCTCTTCTTCTGTGGTAACACTTTGGATGATATAAAATATTCACCCATATTCATTTGGAAGAGCTAAAGCCAGTGAAACCACATCCTCAGACTCAAACTGGAAGTGCCTATATTTTTACATATTATCTCATTTTATTTGCATTATTTGTGGCTGTGCATAGAAGTTATTGCTTGCTTAATAAGCAATTTTCACCCCATAAGAAGCTAATATTCCTGAACAGCTTTAACTCAGTACCTGGCAGGATCAAGACTAATATAGGCATAACGGTTCAGTGCATTTTAAAAGAAGATTTTAAATTGCTATTGACATTGCATTATATTGTCACTTGTGACCACACTGCTAAAAAATGATTGACTTGTGATTCTGAAAGTATCAAAGCCCAATGGAAGAGTGTCCTGTGATTCATAAATGCTTAAAAACCTAGAAGAGCTGAAATGATTGCTATTTAAAATTGAACATTTCATTTATTAGCAATATCAATACAGTATATGCCATGCTATAAAGTAATGATAATTTATAGCATGGCTTAGAGGACCCTGACATAAGACCTGATAATCTAAATAGATGAGAAAGGGAAAATAAGGGACGAAAGTAAGTATAGAATCCTAGAAAACAGGGCTGGAAGGGACCTCAGAAGGCAGGATCATCCCTGTCCGAACCATCCCAGCCAAGCGTTTGTCTAGCCTGTTCTTTAAAAACTTGCAAAAATGGAAATTTTACAACCTGTCAGGGGCTGGCAATGTAGGCACCATGAAGCAGATCTGGCTCATGGAGCCATTTTAGCAGGTACATGGAAATCGGGGACTTCTATGGCATTTCAGCAGCTGAGAGCTTTGCCCAAGCAATTGGGAGAAGTGGTGGCAAACAAGCACTGTGGAGGTATTGGCTTTTGTGGTGTGGGCTGGGTTGGAAATAGCCCACACCCAGAGCTACGTTTTGTGAAAGCATTTGCCTGCTGTATTATGTTGCCAACTTTTGTTCTGGGGTAAGCTATTCTAGTACTTAACTACTTTCCTATTTGGAAAGGTATCTCTTGTATATCCCTGGCACAGCTACACATGCATATTAATGCACTGCAATGCACTCTGGTGCTTATCACACTGGAGTTTATTGCTCCTGGGCACCACGTTTACATGTGAGCCTGGAACTCAGCATGTTGAGCTGAGTCGGAGCAGCTCCAGCTGCCAGGGAACCCAGTGAGTCAGCCTGCCAGCCCAGGGCTGTCCCTCCCTGGTTCAACATGCTGCAGAGGGGCTAGCTTGGGCACAAGGATGTTTCAACATGGGGTTAACAACCAGGCAGCCCTAGCACTAATTTAGTTTAGTTTAGTCCAGCTTAATATGGGAGCAGGTGTAGACATGCAAAGTTTACCGTGCAGCTAATTTGTCTATTGTGTAGTAAATGGCTTGTGGAGATGTGCCCCCCTTGCTGTAACTTAAGACTCTTACTACTTGTCCTGTCCCCTGTGGACACAGAGAGTAGTTTATAATCATCCTTTATGCTTTTGAAAAACATCAGCTTCTCTTCTCCAGGCTAAATAATTCCAGTTCTTCTATGTTTTCTAGACCTCTAATCATTTTTGTTGCTCTTTTCTGGACTCTTTTTTCATATTTTTATATATTATCTTATGTAAACAATACAAGCTGGGTAAAATTTTTTTAGTCAAGTATTATATTTGCTGGGAAAAAAAAGCAGTTGCAGGCCAACTGAAACTATTGGTGAATTCTTGTGAAATTATTCAGCAAGTGCCCCTGAAAGAGTCACATTTACATCATTTCAGCCAAAAAGGAGGGGAAAAAAATGTTCCTGCTATATCAGGACATTGGCAGCACCTTTGTCTGCTCTGTTTTTACCTCTAGCGTGGTATAGGGTGTTCTCCACAGAGGTGTAGAAAGCAAATTGAGTGCCGGGGCTTGGGGAGTGGGGTACTCAGGGGTGCGCGAGGCACCATTCCACTTACCCCCCTTGCCCCACCTGCCCCTAGATACATCATATGGTGTGGCGCTGTGCTGCCTGGCCCCTGTGACTGGACAACTGAAGAAGAGAGCTTCCTGCCCTGCTGCAAGCTTCCTGGGGTGCGGAGAGGAGCAATCCCAGAATCCTGCCCCTGCCAGTAATCTTTCCAGCAGTGGAGGAAGCCCTGCTCTTCCCCTTTTTCTGGCCACAGGTTGTGGGCAGCACAGTACCACACCAAGCAGTATGTCTGGGGGGAAGGGAGAACAATTCCACTTGCCACACTCACCCACCGCGCCACCTAGGTACACTCCTTGGTGCATCGCTGAGCTGTGCAGCACCTGGGGTCTGGCATGGGCAAAGACTTCTGGCAAGGTGAGTGCCTGATGCCCCCTCCCAGTTTGCACCTGGGGTGGATGCCTGCTCCTCCCACATGCCCACACTGAGTTACTCTATTCCAGGAATTGGCAGTGTTTTGGGCCACTGCACCAAAAAACACCAGCAACCTTGACTTGTAAGATGCTGGCATGCCAGGGGCAGATGGTAAGGAAGCCATGAGAGGCCTGATTGTTGTTGTGGCAGTGTAGCCCCAGTCCCTTCCCTGCTGTCTGCCCCAAGACGCACGTGCCAAGCAAAATGCCTTCACTTGCCATGCTCTGGCACCTGTGCCGGGAGTTGCCTACCCCTGCACTACTGGCTATCAGTGTGTAGCGTAGCATGCATTGTAGTCATACATACAGGTTTGACATGACAATTATAATGGCTGCCTCCAGTCCTATAGTTCTGTGTTTGGACTTTTCATTTTTGAAAGCAAGCTTACTTTGAAACAGTCACAGATTTCTTTTAAAAAGGGTAAAAAAACCCACCTTCCCAAAGTAGAACTACTTCTGTCAACCCAAGGAGATATTTCACTTCTGCTTTGGTAATAAAATGGAAAACATTCACTGTAAGTTGACTCCCAGTGATTATTATTTTGATGTTCTTATTTAGCAAGGGAACCAAACAAAATAATTCTTCACATGTTTTATAGATATGGAACTAAAAGACAGTGAAAGTGACTTGTCTAAGTCACATGGGAAGTCTGTGGTATAACTGGGAACTGAAGCTAGAGTCCAGACTACTAGTACAGTAATACAGTGCCTTAACCACAAAATAAATAACAGTGAAGTAACTTTTTTATTGAAAGCTGGTTGGGGTCCTCATACTTTAAGTATCAAAAATATTAATTTTCAGCCAGATGGCAGTCCGTAACCGTAGGCTTAGAAATACCAAATTCAATGAGAACTATATGCTTTATATAGTTTATTGCTGAAAATTGCTAGTTACTATAAGAACTGTCTGACTACTAGAACTGCAGAAACTAGGTTTTATAGCATGCTCATTATTGCCTGGGAGGAAGAGTAACTGAAACATTGCCCCAGACTTAAACAGCTCCATTATACTGGAGGGTGGTAATTGTCTTTAACGATTATGATCATCTTTTGAAGTCTGTAATGGGAACGGCACCCACATTTGCTTTAAAATGTCACCTAATACATCATATTACTTTGGCAGGAAGTGACATCAGTTCAGAATGATGAGGCTTTAATTGTATCCATTATTTAGTGCATTATATTGTTATGGGGAAGGTCTGCACACCGGAGGGAGATATCTCTTGAAGGAAAATAAAGGAAGACAGAACAACTGATTGGTTACTATTATCAGACACTAATGGGTGTCACGTTGATAAGGTGGTAACCAGATAGCATGTAGAATGGGTTTTAGTGCTAAGTACTCCACCATGTGATGCATCATTACTGCTCTTGGATGCCCTGCTCCATAAATGTTTAATTAGCTTACAGTCCTTCATAGAACATTTCACTTGTCTTTGCTTGCTTTTTTCTTGCCCTGTTTGGGTCTTGAGCTGAAATGGACACCATATGTGTGACCAGGTAGAGATACTCTAGTTTTACCGTCCAGTGCATCTTCCCCTTGAGTAGGGAAAAGACCCAAGTGCAACTTATCCTTTCAGGGATGAACTGTGCAGGGAGGGAGAACAGTCCCTGCTGTGATGGCAAAATACTATTTCTGCAGGACACTGCCAGCCAGCTTTAACGTTGTTTTGTGGTGATCCAAGTGGAGAAGGGACACAACAGGGGTGTCTACATGTTGCTTTATGGCAATGTAGCCAAGTGGTACATCACTGTATGGTACACTATGGTGATGTAGTGATCACATGGGTCTACATGTGGTCACCAGCTCTGTCACCGTAGCGGTGCGCTCCCCCAGTATAGCATGCTACTGCAGTGATATAGTGGCAAAATCTAACCGTGCCGCGCGCACAGTGCAGCAACCACCCATATTGCACTGTGCTTTAGTACTTCCAGACGGAAGCACTAGGGCACGGTGCTGTAGCAATATCGCTGTATGACAACATGTAGATGCGCCCAAAGTGTCCTCAGATTAATTGCATCAGCACAAGAGGGGCTCTTTCTCTCTTCTATGATGTTCTTGCAGAGCACTGCAGGGGTATTTTGTTCTGGGCTGGAGAGAGTGCAGGCCAGAGAAGGACGAGGCTCAGCTGGGATACTCTTACCAAAAGCCTCACTGAGGTCGTGACAGCTGGAGGGTGCAAGGCAGAGCAGTCCCCTGGGAGCCACCTGGTCCGTGCTACTGGCAGGCCACTCTCTCTGTGCTAGCCCTAGCATGGGTGTAGGGATAAATATCCCTGCATGAACCAAATCACGGAAGATGCTGAGGTCCCACAATTTGTATTTCCTACAAAATGGAGCTGTGTGTACTCGGACCTCTCGGGACTAGGCCATTTTAGAGCAATGTGGTGTAAGAAGCCTGGACTACCCTGTTTGAGAGGCATACCATCCATTCTTGTGGGAAAGAGGAAGCAGTAGTTGAAAAAGACCCAACCCTCCTCCATATCCCCGTTTCCTTCAGATGTAACTGCAATAGGCTGTCTTTTTTATTTTGTTCATAACACGAAGTGAAGGAAACCCCCTTTGATCTCTTCATTTAAAATCCTGGCTGTGGGGAGCCCTTTTTGTGTTGGTTGGTTTTGACTAAGTTCCAAAACAGGCAGCTACGCTTGAATTCCTTCACCCTGGGGAACTGGCTTCAGTGAGCTCTCACAGGAGGAAATAGCTTTGTGTCATGGAGACAGTCATGTTGTTCATACCAGGTTTCCATCCCCCCCGTAATAATTTATTTCAAGGCATTCATTCAGTGAGGGCACTGAAGGGGTTTCTGTTACCTCAGGCTTGTATTGCCACTCGTAGAACAGATTTTCCTGATTTTTCCCCTCGCTACACAGGTTCATCATCATTCCTTCCTCTCCAAATAAATGAATCCCTGGAGGGCTCATCGAGGATGATATCCATGTTTTCCTCTTTGGAATGGCCTCTTTTGCAGTCTGAAGCAGACACTCAGTATCACTTCTGTATTTCCCTCTGAAAACATCTGAGTCACATTTGTGTGAGCAATGGGACATCACAGAGAGCAAATGACATGTCTGGGACAAGTGAACTCACCATCCCAGCCTGTCAGACCAATGTTTTTAAATTTAAATAAATGCCACATTTACCTTTTTAGCTTTTAAGAATCTGTCTGAGCATGAGGAAACCAACTTCTTGCAAGCTCTCATGCTGCTGCGATGCTTTTAATGATGTTACTGGAGGAACTGCGGTTCAAGAAAAGAAGACAGCCACCTTAACAATGGGCCAGTGGTAACAAGCATAACGAAACAGTTCTGAGCCATGCCGTCCAGCACGGCCTGCTGCCCCTGGCACGATGCAGGCCAACGCTGGAGTCTGGATGCCAGGGGGAGGAGGTGAAGGGATAAGAGTAAGGTTTGCAATGTCAAATTTCCCCATTTCTGTATGCTTGTGAACCTGCTTTTGGAGATTGCATTAAGAAATATTTACCAGATAGTTTTAATTGTTTGAATCCATAGTGCATTTTTACTTCTTTGTTTTTGTTGTTTTTACCATAGAGATGACAAACATTTTCATAGACCAGGACCCCATTGTGCTAGGGGCTGTATAACAATAGAAGAGGAATGTGGCCCCTTATCCAGAGGGATACAGTCTGTACATTATTGTTGGTGTCACATTTTTCCCCGATTAAAATTAAACACCACTATATCTCTCTCTATATATATTAGTGGTGTTTCATTTAAATCAGGGAAAAATGTGGATATGGGGTTTGTGGAGGCCTGTGAGTATGTGGGGGGAGGGTGACTGGGGAGAGTTGTGGCATGTGTGGTGGGGCAGGGTTTGCCCACAGCACCCCCCATGGCAGGCA
>NW_017729032.1:214545022-214558140 GCF_001723915.1 Gavialis gangeticus
TTTCTCCTACCCATTTGGATGAATTAAACTTTCTTAACTAGGAGAACACCAAAAGTAACAACTAGTAAATACAGCTTGTAATATGAGTTTTCATATGAGTATTTAATTTATATTGAAATTAATGGAAACTTCAGAATTTACTAACTTCTTTGTGAATAAACTGCCCATTCAAGTATTTAAAATTATAATCCCATGAATAACAGTCAAAATAACTCTTCATATTTATTTGTAAAATCTCTTTATATATGTAATATATATATATGTATATAGCTGATACGTGTGTGTGTATACATACACATACACGTATCAGCTATATACTTATATATATTACATATATAAAGAGATTTTACACACATATATATATAGCTTATATGTATAAAGATATATGTAGATAAAGAGATTTCACAAATAAATATGAAGCTGTATATATTATAGATTAACTCTCTTTTTACATTACTTGACGAACTCTAGTAATATTCAGAACATCTTCACTTTTTCTCAATGATTAAACATTCTTATCACTGAAGCTCATCTGCCTAGCTACACCAGTTTCAGTGACTAAAGCCAATGAATAGTTAGAAAATCTCTGCCAGTTTTCTCTGCAACACAGACGAAGGAGACTGTTCAAAGCTAACCATCGACATTGGTTAAAGTCAGCATGGTTGACATCCAGAAATGCTCTGCTTGCCAACTGTGTTTTAGCTGCAAAATTGATCTGTGACACAGAGCTGGAAATGAGAACAAATGAGATCAAAATATTATGAAGATTTAAAGTCTAGCTGGAAACATCCTAGAGGAGTCAAATATTGACTAGGACTGAACATTCAGATCTTGTATAAACTTGCTTGAGCTGAAATGTTGAATATAGGAGAAAATTTCAGCTCTCATAAATGCTACTGTCCTTTAAGTTTTCATGTGAAGCTACACAGTTTTTGATATGAGAGATGGGTGCTTACTCTGGATCTGACCCACCTCCCTGCTCCCATTTGGGGTAATTTTCGATAGCAGTTTGCAATTCACCACTTGAGCCAAATTCTTCCTTATTTATGCTTTAAAATGTGGCAATTTGTATGCCTTTGTCTGTTTTTTGTGTCTTTTCCTGTCAGTGACACACAATAGGGACAAACACACCCAGGTACCCAGATTGAAAATGGTTAGGCTGGGCTTGGGGAAATGTAGAGTGGGAAAAGGGGAAGAATCTCTTTCAAAAGAAAAGGAACTGTTCCAAGAAGTTGTCTTTATTTTTTAATTTTGGTCCTTGTCAGTGCCAGAAACTCTCTTTCTTGCACCTTTAAACTGTGAGATTCATTTTATATTAGTCATATTGAAATGGACTGATCTTTTGGGTTGCACTAAGCTATATTAAGATCCATATTTCAAACAATAAATGCTTTCCATTTATTCCACCTAGCTTCCTTTTCTACTGATCCAAACTTTAAGGCAGTTAGAAAAACCTTTCAGTAATATGAAGAACTTTTTTTATCTTGTGCCAGCACTGTAATGCCTCCAATAATTTATGTTTAATTTTTAATACAGTTATCTATCATGAGTAATTATGTGGGCTGCTCACAATATTCCATTTTCTGCTATGTGGTTTTTTTTCTGATGATTGTGGATTTTTTAAAATAAATACCAGGGTATTTCTGATCTTCTATTGAATTTCCTCTATCAAGAGATATTGAGTGATATTCAGAGGTGCTGCGTGAGGTGGCATAAGTAATATGCATTAAAGTAATATGTGTTCCCCTTAGACCTTCTTATGCCAATGTGCAAAGCAGTATAAAATGAGGTAATTTATCCCCTGAAGAGCCAGAAAGGGGGTTAGAAAAATATAAGTGAACAGAAAGACTGGTCTTTGCACAGATTTTTACTAGTATACACATATCAGTTACAATAGTGATTTGTTTTTTGGTCAGAATAGTTATATTAGAACCTCCTACAGTGTGGATACAGTTATTTTTCTATAAAAGGGCTTACACTGGTACAGGTTATCTCCCTTCTCTTCCATGTTACTGGTAAGGTTGTTGATAATGCTTTACAGCGTGCCATAAAGCTTGCACTTCCATTCTTAATAGCTAACAGATAGCAATGTGCACCCAACTTCAGCACACTCCTACGCTCACACTAATCTCAGTGGCAACCTTGTACTCTCATGTGCACCCAGACTGTCACATCTGACCAGCACCCATTCCAGGCATTTAGGAAGTGATCCTGTCTTAACACTGCTGAGGTCACTATAATTAAACAATTACCGTATCAGTGCAGGGAGTTAAATTATAACCATAAACATTCTACTTTAAAATGTATCTCAATATTCTTTACTGATCTAGAAAGAATGCCAGTAGGTTTCTCTTTTCTGATGGAAACCTGAAAATACCTACTTTTCAGAACATCAAACTATTTAGCCATAAAACAGGCACAAAGCACTTTCCTACTTTAATTGACAGTCTGTTTTGTATATATGGAACAAGAAGCTGGATTTATTGATGCCTATTTGGAAACAGATATGCATGTGTAGAAGGTTCATTTGAAAATCTTGAAGCCTTACTTTAATGGCCCTGTAGTTTTTTGTTCAAATCTAATTTGGGGCTATCTATATTGGTGAAATGAACCTGAAAAATGTAACTGGTTTCCTAACCTCATTCAGAGAACACTTGAGGAACCACATCTGTACTTCCTCCTTGCTGAGGCTTGGACTACTCTAGAGAAAAAGCTCTGCCCACTTGCTCCAGATGCACTTATATCCAGGCCTGGCAATAAGGCGAAGTAGACATCTCAGAGGGGCCAGGTTGCATATTTTACTGCTGCTCTTAAACTTTCCTCAGACCGGGACCACACTGTGCTGTGCATGTGGTACACAGTTAGTGTTCACTGGTACTTTACCATAGCAATGTACTAAAACAGGGGAGAGCACCACTACAGCAAAGTAGCTATTGATCATGTATAGACTCATGTGATCACTACAGTGATGTACTGCGTCACTGTGGTGATGTAGGGCAATGTGTAGACAGACTCATTGAGAATAAAATACTAAAAATACAATAGGTAGAATCCTGATCTTATGGAAGGCAATGGCAAAACTTCTATTGACTTCAATAGGGAAGGGTTTCACCCATAAGGTTTAAAACTATCCTGCTTATTTTGGCAACTGTGCAGAGTTTTATCATCATTTCACACTCAGTCCTACGTATATGCACGTAATATTGAATGATACAAACTGCAGGTATGTTTAAGGCTGTAATTCAATCAAGCACTTTTGTTGATGTCTAAAACCAAGAGTTGAACAGCTTAAGTAGTTTATGACAAGCAGCAGAAGTCTTGTGATTGAATTATAGCACAGGCATTCAATTGTGTAAATGTATTGTTATTTATAAGGCACGCCAAAGGCTGATTTTAAAGTTACTGGTGGCAGGCAGTAACTAATGGAGAGTGAGCAGTATGGGATTACAGTGCTCTTTAAGTAAGAGAAGGGGATGGATTGCACTATGTTGTGTATTTATATAAAATAATTATCAATGTACTATAGGGAATTAATTCCTTAATATATATTAAAGACATTAAAGAAAGAAGTCTAATTTGTTACTTAGGAAGACTCCCTGGGCTCTACTCTACAGCTACAGGATATGAAAGGTTTCTCTTGAAGTTAAGAGAGCTGCTTATAGATTGGGCTCAGTCTCTCTCAGGTTTAAAGAAAAAGAAATGAATTGAGGTGTCAATGGGTACTACACAGCACAGTGCAATGAACACAATGGAAGGATAGTACAATGCAGCGGATACAAAACACACATACAGGCATTTCTTACATTTAAGGCCACATTGCTAAGGAAACGGGAGATTAGAGGGCTCATAGGTCAGTGAAATAATGCATTCAAGTTGAGGGCTCAACTTCTTTCCTGACTCACCTCTTTTGCAAACCATGGGTAACTTAGATTGCAGTTTTTTCTGTCTCCACTTTAGGCTTCAAGAGCTTGAGAACTGGATAGATTTACCAGCAGCTTTTGAGGGGAGAGAGACAGAACAGGCACAGATCAACCCTTTTCTGAGACAGTCAAAACTGCTCAATAATACTGCAAGCTGTTCATGTCATGGGCTGTCATGGCAAATTGAAGCTGACAGCTAGAAGCTGTTCACATAGATTTCCTATTTCTCCTTTTAAACGGCCTGTATTAAATCGCACCAAAAGGGCTGACATCTTTAAAATCCATGCTATTATATCACATTAAGGGCTGTAAAAATCTGCCTGCTTTCACAAATTTCAAAGTCACTTGACATATAAGCTTGGGAGACACTGTAGAACCTCGGGTCACATTATAAGAGGCACATATATGTGAACATGGTCACACGGTGCATCTGTGCCCATCTGTAGCTCTGAAAGATATAGTCCCAGCTTTTATTTTACATTGATCAAAATTCCATTTTCACAGAAAAAATAAATGACACCCAGTTAAAGAGTTGAATATTTCATTAAGGTTCCTTGTGAGAGTCATAAACAATACCATTTAGCAAAGAAATATCTGTGTCAACATACTTGCATCAAAATTGCCCCATTTTAAGGTTGTAGCTCTGATTCCTACCCACTTGCTTTTGGGAGAGTATGTCAGGTATTTCATCCTTATTTTCCTGTAAGCAGACTTCAGGGACTCACAGAGAAATTGTACCTACTTCTCTTTAGTGTCTTATCTAATATAAGTATTAGATATGCACAGTTTGAAAAAATAACTTACACATCTCAGAAAGAGCAATTGAAATCCATGGAAGTTTTTAATTTGAAAGCTGGGTAGATTTGCATTTTATAGGCTACCTAAATTAAAGAAATATATAACATCAGCTTTTGTAAGTAGAGGGCTTAATTTGTCATTAGAGAAAAAGCACTTAGGCTAGGGACAGAAGTTACACATGAACTGGTTTAAGTGATCAGAAACTGGTTTAAACCTCTAACAGAACAGAAGTTCAGTGCACATAAATCAGTTTCAAAATGGTTGAAACTGGTTTAAGATAAACCTGGTTGAATGTAGTATCAAACTGAACTCAAACCAGCTTTTGGAACTTCTGTCCCAGACCCCTTCCTGGTTCAAGTTAAATCAGAGTCCCACACAATCCCAGCATTATGCAGCCCTGGGCTGGGCTGGGCTGGGCTAGGCTGTCTGCCTCAGAGAGCAGGACTGGCTCCTCCCTTCTGCTCTCTGGCTGGAGCAGTGAGGGCTGGCTCACTGCCCCCCCCGAAAACCCCTGCTGGGATCTGGGGCCAGGGAGGGGGGTAAGCTTATTTTCTCCCAAGTACAGAGTTGCCCTGACCTGCTTACTTAGTGCTGACTGTGGCTGAAGACTACAAATCCCAGAGGCACCTGGAAGCAGGAAGAGGAAGTTATGAGCAACCCTGCTGAGTCCTGCTGCTGTGATTGTAGAATGCAAATGCCAGAGACCTTGGGGGCAGCAGGACAAGGAAGTGAACACACAACCCATGTTGGATATGTTCCAGAGAGCTGTGCTGTAGCACCCCCTGTCTTCTGGCTTGAGCTACTGCAGGCATGTGGCTGCATTTCCTGAATCAAAAGTGAATGTCTGTTCATTTGTAGGTTAGTCTAAGCTGCAAAGATTGAACCAGTAAGCAAAGACTGAATCAATTCAACCTTGAGCTTTTTGACTGTCTGTACGTAGCCTTAAAGTGTTTCCCTGACCTCAAATTTCACTACTCTTTGTTCAACAAATAAAAGCAAACTAGTGCAAAATACTCTATCCATGTGGATCAAATTCCTCAAAATCTTTGACCTGTTCAAACCTTGACAAATAAAATATGCCCAATACAAAACAGTGTATCCACCCACATGAATGCTCACTATTAGCTTCAAAATGGAATTTTATGTTTCATCAGTCCCTTTGGAACAATGTGAAATTTTATGAAGCACTGAGGAGGCTAGAACTATATTTACAACCTACTTCCCCGGTTTGGTTGCCTTTCTTTCTAGTGCAAGTTGAGGTCTTCTTCCAAGGAGAATCTGAGCAAATATTAACCAGAGGTGTAACAGGCAAGTTTTGTGCCCTGGACAAAACTCTGCTGGGAATGGTTGCTGCTGAGTGCTGGAGAGGAGTGTGTGTGTGGAGAGTGGTGTGTGTGTGTGTGTGTGTGTGTGTGTGTGTGTGTGTGTGTGTGCAGGTGTGCTTTAATGCTCATTAGCCAATTTTAATGTGCATTAAAGCATCATTCAAAAAAACATGCTATTTAGTTTATGTGCATTAAAATAGGCTAATGTGCATTAAGTGCTAAAACCCCATGCTCTTTAGTTAACGTTCATTAAGGCAGGCTAATGTGCATTTTCTTAGAACCTCACAATGGATGGCTCTTATACAGGTGCAGGGAGCTAGCTCTGATGTGCTGGAAATCCAGCACATTGGAGCAGACTTAATTAATTGAGTCTGCTGGAACATGGAAATAAATACACTCCAGCAGACTCTGGCACCACGTGTATCAGCATCCCTGTGCTGAAAAATGGTGGCAGAGCACTTTGAACTAAAGCTCATTCGATGAGCTTTAGTTCAAAGTGCCCCACTGCTGTTTTTCAGCAGGGGGGATGCTGATACATGTGAAGCTTGGGTGCTTTTAATTAGCATGTCTCTCTAATTAAAGTGCCATATTGCACCTCCTGGAGCACATGTAAAAATGACCAGAGGTACTAGATTTAATGCACGTTAACTAATGCGTGTTAATGTACATGGAGATGCACCCAGTGTAAGTAGTGTGTGTGTGTGTGTGTGTGTGTGTGTGTGTGTGTGTGTGTGTGTGTGCGCGCACGTGTGCGTGTGTGCGTCTTAGCTGCTCTAAGGGCTCAAAATCCCTGGCTACCGCTACTTTGGTGTGGTCTGTTTACCTCCAGTTGTTGCTGTTGCTACAGCTACGTTGCAATGTTCCTGCACCTGTTGCTGCTGCTACAGTTGCTGTACATACCCTCAGGAGGCTGCCATTCTGGTACCCCCTCTAACTTGGCGCCTCAAGCTGGTGCCCTGCTTATACACCCCAAATTATAATGTGGATGTTAAACTATCTAATTTTCTCCTCCTGCAAGAAAACAATGGTGGTATCCATGTCTCCTCAGGTCCTTATTTGTGGCATATTGCTGAGTTTTTTAATAGGGTGCTTTGTGGCTGTAAATGCAAGGAGGTTGGAATAGATTAACAATTCTTAACAAGGATGCAGAACCCTTAAAAGGATTTCACGATACCCAGAGTGTTGTGGGGTACAAACACCTACAAATGATTCACTAGATAAACTCAGAGATTTCAAATTTGAACCTATAGAATCAAAAACATTCTGACCTGTTATGGTCTTCCTGAGTTTTCTGCACCAAAAGAATTGCTTTATTATTTTTTTGCAATAAAAAAACCAAGCAAAAGCTAAGAGTTGACATTTTCTGAGTGGCACTTTGAGTCAGAGAAGACTGAGAACTGCTGGAGTAGACATTCCTCTTGGGGCTGGATTCAGTAGCCTGTGAGGGCCCTTTTATATATTCCTATGTTCCAGTACTTTGAATATGAGTAATCTCTTCTAAAATAGGAGGCTAGATCATCAGACTTCAAACCTTTGATTAAACAGATACTACAGCTCAATATATCTGTGGTCTGATAAACTGGGATCCTGGATTTCCCTGATAAAAAATCACAAATTCTCTGACTAAAAAAAGCACAAATTCTCTGATAAAACCCCTCAAACCTGTGATTAAAATAAAAGGCCCCTCACTCCCCTCCACAGCCTCCCCAGCTCTGCTGGTACCCCTCACCCCCCTCACAAAGCCCCCTTTCCCTGCCAGCCCTGCCAGAGGGGGCCCACAGCTGTTAGGGCTATAGGGCCAGGAAGCCAAGTCCATAGCTCCCTGCTCCTGGTAGGAGGCAGTGGTTGCTGCAGTGGAGTGGAGCCTGGCTCTCCCCTGCTGCCTGCTTGCTGTGGGCTTGGGCGGAGGTGGGGGGTGGCTTCCCACCACTGTGTGCACTCCCAGGGGAGCAGGGGGGAACTTTGCTCCCTAAATCTGTGTGGAACAGGGGTGGGCATGGGCTGCCCACTGTGGGCTTGGGCTCTTGCTCTGCTGCCCTCCCCCAGGGCCTCTGCAGCCCAGCAGGTGGGACTTGGCACTGCAGGGAACAGTGGGGTAATGTGGGGTAGCTCATTGCTGCTGCGAGCTCTGTGCTGTCTTGGTGAGGCATCCCCTGCCCGGGCAGCTGCAATGAGGGGCACAAACCCGTGCTGCCACCCCTGTTGCTGCCACGCAAGCAGGGGATGTCTTGTCAGGGCAGTGCAGAGCTCGATTACATAGAAATTTAATTTTCATTCAAAGTTTATTGTCTATTGTTTTTATAACACTGGGCTTTTTTTACTAGATCCTTTTAATGCAATTATATCTAGACTTTTAGAAATAAGTAATGCACACCTTTCAACTTACCTCCTATTTCACATTGTAAAATATGACTATTATAGTCTCTTTCTTATGCAATATCATGTGAGAAACCACCTCCATGGTCAGCGATGATTACAATTCTCTCTGAATTGATGTTACGTTAAGGACTAACGTTGATTTTATAGGTATGTAATAATTTTCATTGTGTAGTTCAATATTTAGAATTAAAACTAGAACAACAAACAAACAAACCAATTGATTTTAATCTTGAAATAAGAAGTCCCTGTCCTAAAGCAAGGGAATCAATCACAATTTTCCCAGGAGAACACAGTCAGGGGTAGCACGTTGTTGCACTGGCCCTGGAGCAGCGTGGGAGAGAAGGTGTGACTCAGAGAAGTCTTGTCCTGCCAAGTGCATTTCACCTCCAGATGCCCCTTGGCCATCACAATAACCACAGTCTAACTCCATTGGCATAAGGGTATTTCCACGCAATCAGCCAATATTTTTTCTGGCCTCGTAACTTCCAATATACTATGCATCCCTTTGAAAGTGCAGTGTCTGATTTCAGCAACAATAAAAAGGGATTTTTTTTGTGTCTCCAAATTACAGGGAGGGAAGATCCACATACTTCCTGGCTCCCCCTTTAGCCTTCTGTACCAAGTCTTCCACTTCAAAATACACAGGTGATAGGACTAAGCCATGTAGATGGCTGATTCTGCCCCACTCCTTCTCCTTAGCTTGTAGCAAATCTGTACACAGCAAATCCCTTCTGTGTTTGGGTTTATGAGACACAATCTGGCCCACGGCCCACAGAGAAGTAATGTTTCAGTTGATGTTGACACTAGAGAATCTTGTAGAGAACACATGTATAACAGAGACCCATGACAGAAATTTGAGGACTTGTCTAAAGAACTAATATTTTTTAAAGAAAAGTGCTTCTGCCTACTTTCTCTATTTTTCTAGCTGAGCAGTGTGCACAGTTCCATCCAGTTTGATCTAACTTCAGACATTTTCCTTATTAATGCAATAGAAAGTTTAAATTTCTCACTGCAGAGAATAATCTGTTTTACTACTAACAGTGCCAATGAAGCTGCTTTTTGCTATTCATTATAATGTTTAAGTCACTGAGGTACAGTAAAAGACAAAAGTGTGCGTAAGGGCAGTTCTACTGAATGAACTTTTTGCCACTTTTCCCCACATACACGAATGCAATCATCTTTTCCTATTTTGTTTCTTACTGTAAAAACTAACAAATAGTAAATCTAAGCTAGATAAACACAAGATTTACAAGGAAGATACTAGAATAGTGGTACTGAATCTAACTTCCAAATGCTAAACATACCAAGATGAGAATCACTAAATCAATTCTGGTTTTAATTTTATTTTTCTTACCAAAGGAAAAAAAATGGTCATGAATTCTTATCAAGCTTCCTTAAAGGACAGCTTGGCTTTGGCTCTGACTTCTTAAAATTAAAATTATATTGATTTTCCATTTTATTAAATAAATGCTCCTTCTTGAATTTGCTTCAGGAAAAGAAAAATGTTTTCAGTGCAATTTCACTCTTCAGTCACTGCCTGAGTTTTAAATGTGGAATGCATATCTATGTCTTCCAAATTAAGTGGACAAAGAGGTTACTGAAAAGGGCGCTGATTTAGAGTCTGTCTCAGCAGAACTCAAGTTTTATTCTCTCTCTGTCAGACAAATAAACAAAACTCAGCTATTGTCAGGTTTTCCCCACAGAATGTTTTATTGCTTTAAAAACTGTAGCTGAATTTTTGCATAGTACAGAGAAACTGCTGTAGAGCTGACTGATGTATAAGTGCCATGGAAGACTTCCCCCCTCCTGACTTCCTATATCAGTACACTTCACACAGAATAACCTGAAACACTTCTATTATTATGGCTTATGAAACAAGCATTGATGCTTATCCAAAGAGTTAGGGTACAAGAGTGTAAGACATCTGTAATAACCAGGGGATTTAGAAAGAGCCAGGCCCATCCAGTCTCAAAAGGAATGAGCTTGTAGAAGGGAGGAAATGGTATAACTTTTCCATTGGGCAACCTATGTTGGACCTGTTCATCATGCATCTGTTAAAGCATGATAAAGTGTGGTTAGCCTTGTTGATCACTTTGTCACATTGATGACTCATCTTCATCTTGGAGTCAACTATGACTCCAGCATCCCTTTCTGCTGCTGTGCTTCCGAGAATGTCAGCCCCAGCCTGTGTGTTGGTGGTTCTTTTTGTCCAGGTGCAGCACTTTGCATTTGTCTTTGTTGAACGGCATCCTATTTCGTTCTGCTCATTTTTCCAACCTGTCCAGATCCACCTGGATCTGTTCCCTACCCGCTGGTTGTTAACTTTACCCCATAATTTAGTATCATCTGCAAACTTGGACAGGGTGCTCTCCATGCCCTCCTCCAAGTCACTGATGAAGACATTGAATAGCACCAGTCCAAGGATTGGGCCTTGCAGGACTCTACTGCCCACATCTTTCCAGGCTGATATTGACCTGTCCACCACCACTCTCTGGGTGCAACCCTTAAGCCAATTTGCCCCCCACCTGAACGTGTAATCATCAGCATCACAGCCTGTCAGTTTATTTACAAGAACAGAATGAGATACTGTATTGAAGGCCTTCTTAAAGTCTAGGTAGATGACATCTACCTCGACTCCTGTGTCTAAGCATTTTGTGACCTGGTCATAAAAAGAAACAAGGTTAGTCAGGCAGGATCTACCTGCAATGAATCTGTTCTGATTTCCTTTCAGCATTATGTCCCCTGCTGGGCTCACCACAAATGTGATCCTTAATGTTTTTTTCCAGAGTTTTCCCAGGGAAAGAGGTGTGACTAACTGGCCTACAGTTTCCAGGTTCCTCCCTCCTCCCCTTCTTGAAAATAGGGACCACATTGGCCCTTTACCAGTCCTTTGGGACCTGACTGGAGCACCATAAGTGCTTGAACAGCCATGCCAGCGGCTCTGCTATGACACTGGCTAATTACTTCAGCACCCTTGGGTAAAGTCCGGGCCCGCTGATTTAAACACATCCAGTCCTTCTAAGTGCCCCTTCACTAAGTCTGCGCTAACAGTTGGTGGACTGGTGTCCCTCCTGTGTCTATCTATTGTCCAATTGGGAGATTTGTCTTGGTCTGTGTCTAGGAATACAGATGCAAAGAACTCACTGAAGAACTCAGCTTTGTCCCCCTCTCTGTCACCAATTGCCCTAGTTTGTCTTGTAGGGGTCCTATGCTACTGTGCACCTTCCTTTTGATCCCTACGTACCTGAAGAAGGACTTTTTATTGCCCTTAATTTTTGTCACCAGCCTAAGTTCTAATCCTGCTTTGGCCTTCCTAACTGATCCCCTGCAAGTGTGAGCCAGGGACATGTACTCCTTCTTGGTAGCTACCCCATTTCCACAGCCTGTATACCTCTTTCTTTGCCCTTAGGCTTTTCTGGACTTCCCTGTTCAGCCAAGAGGGCTTCTTGGCCCCTTTGCCCCCTTTTATGTGCAATGGGATTGTCTCCTTCTGTGCCTGTAGGATTGCTCCCTTGAGGAATGACCACCTTTCCTGGACCCCCATTTTGCCAATGCTCTTGAGCTTTAACGTCTCACTAACTAATTTCCTGAGCACACTGAAGTTAGCCCTTTTGAAGTCTAGCACTTTAGCCTTGCTGGTTAGTTTACCCACCCTTTGCCAGATACTGAATTCAATTAATAGATGGTCACTATCCCATAGGTTACCTTGTACCTGCAGATTCCCCACCAGGTCATCTCCTGTAGCTAACACCAAATCCAGCAAGGCGTTTCCCCTAGTGGGACTGTATACATCCTGCGTTAGGTGGAGGTCCTATATGCACATTAAGAATGTATGTAACCCAGGCAGTACTCTGAGAGGTACCCTCTCTTAAGTTGAAGGCATCAAAGTAGGTGCACAAGCGCTGTGGGAGGTGTAGGGACTCTCCTCCCCTTATAGAGCAGAACCAGACCACCGGTGAGGACTTAACCATATACCTTTTAATGAGAGAACAATACTGGGAAGATAACCAGTATAAACCAGGGGGTATAGGGGACACTACAATGCCCCAAGGGGGCAGGATTCAACAAAGTTTAGACACTTACAATCATAGACATATTCATCAGTTGACAAAAGACAGGGTTAACCAAAATGTAAAACACAAACAGCAAAACAAACAATACTGGTTGGTTAAATATAAAAGGCACAAAATACAAAATGTCAAATGACCAGGAATATAGGGCCTAGGTACCTTGAGGGGGAAAAAGGGAGAAAACACCCTTTCTACTGCAAGAAAAATTTCTCCCTGTTAGCTCACTTACCCCCAGGCACCCCACTTGGGACTTGAATTCCTATCTCCCACGTGGTAGGCAGAAACTCTACCATACAGCCACCAGTGCTGGTACTGCTTCAAGCTGCTAGGGGTCTTGACCTTCCTGGAGCCCCAGCCTCATGTCAAGCTGCCTGGCCTCTTATTGGAGGAGCTGGAAGCAGAGCTGGGAACCTCTCAGGTCACTGCTCAGATCCTTGCTGGAATGGGGGAGCCTCTCTTGCTGGCCACAGACTCTCATAGGTGATCCTGGAGCCCAGTGGGGAGCCTCTCCTGCCAGCCGCACGCCATGCTGCTGAGGGTCCAACTGCTGCCTGCAGGCCCCACTCCTTCAGGCTCTTCTGGGGCAACTACTCCTGCCCCACTGGCCCAGCTCTTTCTGGCTCTTT
>NW_017729032.1:214563140-214564793 GCF_001723915.1 Gavialis gangeticus
TGAGGGTCCAACTGCTGCCTGCAGGCCCCACTCCTTCAGGCTCTTCTGGGGCAACTACTCCTGCCCCACTGGCCCAGCTCTTTCTGGCTCTTTGAATCTCCTTCCTTGTGATCCCATGCTGGTCTCCCCTGAGTCAGCTGCCCTTTTTATCCCCCTCCAGGCGACCCAAGGGGCCTATCAAGGGACATGGAGTGTGAGTCTCTGGGGCCTGATTGGTGAGGGAAGGGAATCCCAAGTCCTCCAATCATCTTTTACCCCTTCAAAATCCCTGGGCCAAATCATTACTAGATTGGTGAGGAAAGGGAATCCCAAGTCCTCCAATCATCTTTTGCCCTTTCAAAACCCCTGGGCTAAGTCACTGCCAGCTAGCCTGTCACACGTACGTGAACGGTTAGATTTGGTTGACTGCTTCTCCCAGCAGATGTCAGGATAGTTTAGGTCACCCATGACAACCATATCTCTTGACCGTACAGCCTCTGAGAGCTGTCTGGAGAATTCCAGCTCTAGCTCATCCTCCTGGTGTGGCAGTCTATACTAGACCCCCCCAGTATCAAGTCCCTTTCCCTCCGACCCCCTTGTATCCCACAGTACCTTGGTTTGGGCCTCCTCTGATCCCATCTTTATTATAGAGGATGTATATTGTTCCTTAACATAGAGAGGAACACCTCCCCCTTCTTCCCCACTCTATCCCATCTGTACCACCTGTAACCCTCAATACCTACTGCCCAGTTGTGAGTAGGGTCCCACCCAGTTTCAGTTAGTTCAACCAGGTCGAAGTTGTTGCTTGTAAGTAGGAGTGGAAGTTCCTCCTGCTTGTTCCCCATGCTTCTAGCATTAGTATAGAGACATTTAAGCCCCCCGATAGGTGCCCTTGGTACCCCCCTGTCCTGATGTCTGTCGGGCCCTTAGTGCTTACCTTAGTGCTTTCCGGGGCTGATCCAGTGCTTTACTTGTGGCTTGTTGATCCTAGGTTCTCCTTCTCTTCTGCTTCCCTGTCCCCTGGCTAACTTAGTTTAAAGCCCTTCAGAGGAGATCAGCCAACCTATAAGAGAACAGACTCTTACCTTTAGAAGAGAGATGAAGACCATCTCATCTGAGGATGCTTCTCTCATGGATTGTGGTTGTAGAAGCTAAAACCCACATGATGACAACAGCTCTGGAGCTGTAGGTTGACTTCCCTGATGCAGGAATCCTTATGCTGACAATGACCGCTGACCAGAAAGATGGACAAGAAGACCACCTGTGTCCTGACTTCCTAAGCCTGGCCCCCAGAGCCCTGTAATCACTCATGATGCTGTCTGGACTACTCCTGGCCACATCATTTGTGCCCACATGGATGAAGACCATGGGATAGTAATCAGAGGGCCAGATGAGGTCAGGAAATCCTTGCAGTGATGTCCCGGATCCTGGCTCTGAGTAGGCAGCAAAGATCCCACGCTTTGGGATCCAGTCAACAGATAGGCTCCTCCATGCCTCTCAGGAGGGAGTCATGAGGGGGTCTACTACAGACCTCCCAACCAGGGTGAGGAGCTTGACCAGGATTTCTTGGGTCAGCTCACAGAGGTAGTGAAGGCTAAGGATGTGGTAATCATGGGGGACCTGAACTTCCCGGACATCTGCTGGGAAGAGCAGTCAGCCAGGTCTGAACGCTCG
>NW_017729032.1:214564855-214570194 GCF_001723915.1 Gavialis gangeticus
GAGCAGGTCCAGAGAGGTGATCCTTCCCCTTTATGTGGCACTGGTCAGGCTGCAGTTGGAGCACTGTGTCCAGTTCTGGGCGCCGCACTTCAAGAGGGATGTGGACAGCATGGAGAGGGTCCAGAGGAGGGCCACTCGCATGATCAGGGGACTGGAGGGCAGGCCCTATGAGAAGAGACTACGGGACCTGAACCTGTTCAGCCTCCAGAAGAGAAAGCTGAGGGGGGATCTTGTGGCCTGTTACAAACTGGTCAGGGGGGATCAGAAGGCATTGGGGGAGTCACTGTTCCCCCAAGCACAGCCAGGAGTGACCAGGAACAACAGCCACAAGCTAGCAGAGGGTAGATTTAGGTTAGACATCAGAAGGCGCTATTTCACGGTCAGGACGGCTAGGGTCTGGAACCAACTTCCAAGGGAGGTGGTGCAGGCTCCTTCCCTGGGGGTTTTTAAGAGGAGGTTAGATGAACACCTTGCTGGGGTCGTTTGACCCCAGTACTCTTTCCTGCCATGGCAGGGGGTCGGACTAGATGATCTTCTCAGGTCCCTTCCGACCCTAGAAACTATGAAACTATGAAACCCTCGGCTGGAAACTTCAACCTCTACTCTAGACCAACATGTCTCTAGGCACATCTACATGTGCATTTAAGTGCACTTAAATTTAATGCTCATTAAGCAAATGTGCATTAAGCATTTTTTGGTAGGTGTCTACATATGCTGGGACTTGGGACTAACTTTACTCTGAAGTCACTCCAGCCCTGCCATGTGCCTCTGTGGCCACTGGGGGAGCTCCAGCCTTTGGACACATGGCTGCCAGCACTTGGCAGTCATGCTGAAGCCAGACCCATCTGTCAGCACCTAGCAGCCATCATAGAATTTCTGATCCCTTACATGTCCCTTCCCTGCCCTGGAGATTCGTGCCCAGAACAGGGGCAGCACACAGCAGCTACCTTCTTGCCCACCCAAGATTAGGGTAGCCATCATAGAGGACATTCCAGTTTTCTACTACTACGTCCTCTGTCCTCTATTGATATGAAACCTGATGCCTTATGACATAAAGGTGTCTGGTTTTGTATCAATAGAGGACAGAGGACAACATGACTGTCCTATATGATGGTCACCCTATCAGCATTCCCACACCAGGGCTGCAGCTGCCCCTCCCCTGTTCCTGACAGCAGTGCCCAGCACCCCGCTGCTTCTGCCTGGCTCCTGCCAGTTAGGACTAGTGCCCTGCACTTCTGAAGCAGGACTGTCTGGTCTTTTGTCTGCTGCTGGTGCAGGCAGTGCAACTGGGTACCTCCAGCAGTGGGTGGTGGTGACCGTGATGTGGCAACCCCAGTGGGGCTGGAGGGCTCTCCCCCATGTCCAGATGTTGGTCCTGCAGAGGCAAGACATGAAAGACTTTTGTGACAATTTGTAACATTTCAGAGATAAAATGCTCTGCACCAGGGGCCATACGCTGCCCAGCCTCAGATTGGGGGTCGGTCATGCATGGGTGCTTAGAGACCATGGTAAGCTATCCAGGTGGGCCAAACCCCACATCCCCACATGCTCTTCTGGGGCCAGCAGGCCACTGGATGCTGGCCACAGGCAGCCTGCATCCCATGCCCCCTTCCCAGGGTGGGACAGTCTAGGCTGCTGGTAGTGGCAGCAGATGCTGCCACTGCTTCAGACCCCACTCCTTCCGCTCTCTCTCTGCAGGCCAGCTGCTCTGATGCACTGCCACATAGTCTCCGGCAACCAGGCTCAGGGTGTGAAGGGCTCCTGGATAACTGTGGTGGGGGGCTGGCCATGCCCCTGCCCTCCCCACAGGAGGTATCTCTGGGGAGGTGCCCTGAGGCTGGCCCCCCACCATGCCACCACTGTGCCTTGAGCATGCCCCTGCTGTGTGTGCCCTGGGTGGTGAGTGATGAGATGTTTGTGCAGGCTGAGGAGTGCCTGAACCACTACAACCTGCTGCTGCTGATCCTCCTGATGCCCTGGGCACCCCTGTGCTCCTGGTTCAGGACCCTGAGATATGATGACATGGGGGGGGAGCAAGCCTGGCCACCTGGGCCCTGGCTGGCCTGCCCCACAACCTCCACCACTTCCTAGAGATCTACTTGTGGCAGTGCTACCTTTCCCTGCCCCCCACTACTGAGAAGGACATCACTGCCAACATTGATGCCTTACTTGGGGTATGAGAAGCCTATGTTTGTCCAGTTCTGGGGACATGGGATGCTCAATAAAGTTCTGACCTGTGTCCCATCTCTCTGCATGCTGTTGGGGGGAGGGAAATCCAGGGCCAGGGAAGTGCAGGCAGGCCAGGCAGGGAGGGGAAGCAGAGGCAGAGGCAGGGGAAGGGGCCAGGGCCAGGGACAGGGGCAGGGCAGCGACTGGGAGGGTCCTGCCCCCAGTGCAGGACTTAGCTTGTGTCTGGGGCTGGTGAGGCTGGCAGCTTGGTACGGGCCTCCCTATTGGTGATGGTGACTGGCTACTCCCAGTGTCCTTGGCCTGTGGTGTGCGGTGGGCCGGTGCCTGGGCAGGGCTTCCCCCACCCTGGGCAGGGCCTGGCACTGGCAGTGGCTGGCGGTGTCCTGGCTGTCTGCTCCTCATGGAGGGGTTAGAAGTGTGGAGCAGTTGAGGCAGCCACTGACCAGGGCTCCCTGAGCTGCCAACGGGTGTAGCAGCTGAGAAGGTGGGTGGGGCAGTAGACTGAACACCCAAGGGACCCTCCTCCAGTGACGCGTCAATCTTGGAGGGGTCAGGCTGAGGCAAGCTTAGGCAGGCCACCCCGATGGTGTACACTAATGCATATTAAATCTGCATGTGTAGATGTTCCCACTGAGAAGGCACGACCACTGTAGACATTTACTGTACAGTAGACTAATTAACTCTGCAGTAAATGTCTTGGTGTCTCCACATGCGGCGCTAGTATGCTGGAGCAAACTAATAAACTCAGCAGCATAATACTTGTAAATATTTTTTTTTACTTTGCAGCAGTGCATGTGTAGATGCTGATACAGTTGGCTGGGGCTCAAGGGTGCTTCAGTGCCTGCCTGCTAGCTCCTAACTGGAGCATGCTTGTGCCTCAGCCAGCCCCTCCACAGCATGTTGAGCCACACTGGAGCAGCCCTGAGCTGGCAGGCTGACCTTCCAGGCCCCCTGTCAGCTGGGGCTGCTCCAACCTGGCTCAATGTGTTGCACTCCCTGTAACATATGTAGACACAGCACTGAGGAGCAATAAACTCTGGCACAAAAAGTGTTGCAGTTTATTGTGTTGCATTAATATGCACATGTAGCTATGCCTAGAGAGTGGTAGGATTTCTCATAAATACCCAATGTTTGATGTTCCCATTGTGCTAGAAATGGTGAGTGTTCTATTAGTTCCCAAACTACTCCTTTTAATCTTTTTAAATTCTTCAAAACACTGATCTTGTCCTGTGTGAAGGAGGTACTCAAGGCGATCAGATTATGGAAGGAAGAACTGTGTCCAAGTTCCATTATAAAGACTTAATACAGCACGGTTAGAAATTTAATTTTCAAAATTGGTTTGGCCAGAACATGACCAGATTTACTTTTAAGATAAATGGAGAAAGTTTATGTAAAGTTTGAAAGTGACTGATCAAACCATTTTTAATGTCTATCATTAAACATTGTAGTAATTTGTGTGATGTATTACCTCCCCAGCACTGTGAAACCACAAGATATAAATAAATGGAAGTTCAATTTTGATATGTTTGTTTTCCTCCAGCTCAAAAACAACTTGCTTTTACTTTTGCATGTTTCCATATAGTTAGATCTCCTTGTAAATTGAGGTAATATTTGATAACAGTCTTCAAATGCAAAAACCTTTAATAAGGTTGCCTAGCAATTTATTCTTTGTCCATTGTGAATTGGACAAGAAGCAGTGGTTTTAAAATTAGTACTGATTAGGAAGATTTGTTAGTTTTCAAAGTAAAGGCTGTAATCAGACTAATTTTTAGCTTCTCATACCTAGTTACTCTTAAAATAAGCTGCTATACTGTGGCAGACATTAGGACTGTGTAAGACTTCGGTCACAGATTTGATTCAGCAGAGATTCAGCCTGATTTGGCAGCTGAATCTCTGAATCTGAATTGAATCAGGAGACCCTTTAATCTCTCTGAATTGAACTGGAACACTCCGAATCGATTTGGAGAGATTTGGACAGATTTGATGATTCAGACATAGACACAGCTTAAAATGTTTTTCTACATACCTCAAGGTACCAGGTGGCTCATGAATGCTGAGATGCTGGGGTGCATGGAGCATCCCATGGGAGAGCAGGGGAGAGGGTCCCTAGCGTGCTCACCGGCAGACCCAGAAGTGAACCAGAAGCACTTCCGGTCCACTTCCGGGTCTGCTGCGGAGTGTGCGGGCGACCTCGGCGACTGGTGTCTCCTGGGTCTGTAGGGGGGGAGGGAGGCACCTGGGGTCCCCCCACGGCTGATTGCTGAGCTGGGGGGTGGTGCGGGATGTTCTCCCATACACTTGGCGGTGGACCCAGAAGTGGACTAGAAGTACCCACCTGCACTCCTGTGGGACTCTCCATCTACTCCACCATTGCAGCGTTCATGAGCCATGCCTGGTACCTCGAGGTATGTAGAAAAAACATTTAAAGCTGCATCTATGGTCAAACTGCTGATTCTCTGAATCAGCATCAAATCTTCAGATTTGGATTCAGTTGAATCAAATCAGGACAGTGATCCAAATCAACAAATTCAAATCTGAATCGAATACAGCCCGCTTCTCACACCCCTAAGCACCCCTAATGCCACTTTGCAGGTGAACATTGAATAAAGCAAGTCTGCAAAGAAGACTTTTTTTTATCATCATATATTATTTAAAATTCATGCCTTCATAAGCTGAGCTTATTTTCAGCTGCACAAAAGGAAAAATAACAATAAAATATGTTATAAAAGAGACTTTGGGAAATAATAGAAACAAACAAATTGCTTGAAAAGCCAGTTAAGATTCCTAAGTGACAATAATATATTTACCCCATCATATAATTTACAAACACCCAGCGTTTAAGAGCAAGGAAATGAATAATTAAGAACTTAATAAATCTCTCACTGCCTACATGATAAACACATGCATCAATCTTATCAAGTACAAGGAACTGCACATTTCATCACAACACAAGAACAATTACTGACTCCAGAAAGAATACTATTGCTTTGTATGTAATGCCAAAACATAGATATATCATAAAACCTTCCTAAAAACCAATAGTCTATGAAACCATTGGTGAGATCAATTGATGATCCCCAGATATCTAGGTCCATGTGAATATAAATCAGTTATGTTTTCTGCTTTTTTTCCTATTGAATCATACCTCA
>NW_017729032.1:214575194-214584104 GCF_001723915.1 Gavialis gangeticus
AGAACAATTACTGACTCCAGAAAGAATACTATTGCTTTGTATGTAATGCCAAAACATAGATATATCATAAAACCTTCCTAAAAACCAATAGTCTATGAAACCATTGGTGAGATCAATTGATGATCCCCAGATATCTAGGTCCATGTGAATATAAATCAGTTATGTTTTCTGCTTTTTTTCCTATTGAATCATACCTCATACAGGATTTTAATAAAAACTCTCTCACAGTTAATGAACATATTATTTGATAATGGTTTCAGTTTAAATTAAATTTTTAACGGAATTTCAGTTTCAAAATCAGGAGGAAAATACTGCATAAAGAGCATTTTACATGAGATGCTTAGCTGTTCAGTAGCTTAGTTTATTGTGCAGTAACGCATGTATAGACATGACTTGGGAGGAAATTTCCTTCCAGGTCAGCCCTGCTACTGGGGACCCAGCCTCAGGCTAGCCCCAGGGCTCCATGCTGGGAGCTTCTCGTACCTCTGTGGCAGCCCCTCCCTCAGGCCTTTAAAAGTCTGCAGGCATTTTGAACCCTGGGGCACACAAGCAGGGAGCCTGAGTGCACTCGAGGCCCCTGCGTCACCCTGGGAAGGACACAACCTAGCTGTGCCAGCCTGCCTGCCCCCCAGTACTGCTGCCTGGCGCTGAGGTGCCGTGCACCTGCCAGGCCCATGCCATCCAGGCCTGCAGGGTGCTGCAGGCTGCAGAAGGGTCCTACAGGTTCTAGCCAGGCCTGCTAGCACCCAGGTCCAGCTGCAGGCAGCTTCTGGTTGCTGAGGTTAGCTCCAGTTGCCTACTGCTCACCCCTAGCAGCCTGCCCTGAGTCTGCAGATGCTGTGGGGCATTGCCTCAGCTGTGCAACTGTCAGTCCCATGATGGGCCCCTGCACTGGGTGCTGCAGGCAGCTGCCCAGGCCAGACAGCACAGGGATGGACATGCAGAGGCCCAGAGAGCCAGTGTTGGACTCCCAATGGTGTCATCCTCACCTATGCTCATGCCCGTGCCTGCCACCAAGGGCCCCAACTGGTCACAGGGGGAGACTGGCAACCTCATGGCACTGTGGGGCAAGGTGGAGGTACAGTGCCAGTTTGAGTAGGACAGGTGCTGCAATGCCAATGTCTATGAGGGGCTGTCAGGCTGGATGCAGGCACATGGGCACAAGCAATTTGTGTGGCAGTGCTGCCTAAAGGTCAAAGCCTTGCAGGCACGGTGGGTTGCCATCACTGACCACAATCATCAGTTGGGGACTGCCCGTAAGTCTAACCCCTTTATGTGGCAACTGATGGACAACCTTGCACCCTGGGACCCAGGCTGCAGCAGTACTGTCTACAGCAGCATGGGCAGCTTACCCAAGCCCCTGCCCTGGCTTGGCGCCCATGGTGACATGTCACCAGGGAAGGGCCCCTTGGGCCTACAGCTGCCTATTCTGCTGAGCTCCCTGGCTTCACCCTCCACCAGCAGCTCAGTCACAAAATCAAATTTGGAAGCATTTGCAAAGTGTTAGAAGATAAATATAGTTCCTGTTTTTGAAAGAATAATAATTGCTTTCTATGCTTATTCCTATTCAATGAAATTATGGAGCAAAACACTTTTCGCCATGGTACATGTACAGGAAATACCAGGAAACTGAACATTCTTATTTTACAGTATTTTCATAAAAACATGAAAAGTTTGTGAAAGATGTCATAGACTAATGCATTATCATCTAAAATCACAACTCTTGCAATAAACAGTTTCTCTCTTCTTTTACATCTCTTTTCCTTTGGGAATCCCTTTTTGTTCCACGCATTTTCATGTCTGTCTCTCCCTAGGCCACTCTCTTTTGCCTTTTTCCTTGGCCTGGGTTAGAAGTTTCTGAACCTCCTGGCAGACTATTCTGAACATTTCTGTATGCCCAGGCTGAAAGGCCTTGCTTCATAGTCTAGTTTGAAAAACTTTGATTGAATCTGGTACTTATAAAAGGTCAGGATTAAGACCTGTCAACACTACACTTCTAGGCTATAATTAAAAGTTCAAATATGGTCTCATTTGAAACTTTAACAAGATCCTTCATCAATTGCAGCTTGAGCTATGGGGTAAAATCCTGACATCTCTACAGAGGCAGCCTTAGGGGTGGGTGATACAAGCGACTGCTAGTGACGACGCATAACAGGTGCACAGGGGTGTGCGTGCACCCCCTGAGAGTGCTGGTGCACCCCTTGACAGGCCACACTCCCCGCTTAGGTGATGGGCAGGAGGAGCAGGTGGGAGCACTGGTGCCCACCCTGAGAGCACTGGCTGGGGAGTGGGAGCGCTGGATGAAGCACCACAGCCACATCCGGGAGCACCATGGCCACTTCCAGGAGCTCTTCCACTTTGCTGGTTGGTGCGATTGGCCATAGGGGTCATCCCCCTGCCCCCAGTCAGTGCAATAGGCCATGGGGGGGGACCCCCGCCAGTCGCTAATTGATTGTTGGGGGTGTATGTGCCCCCCCAACTAAGGTGGCACCAGTCACCCATGGTGACTGTGCAGGGTGCTGTGGTCAGGGGGGCTGCCACACACACTCATTAGCATGCTCCCCCCTGCCCCTCCCTATCCAGGCTGATCCCTGCCCCAGGCAAAAGGAGTGGTGTCCAGCCCAGCCCCCTCGCTCCACCTCCAGCCGCTGCTCAGGAGGAGTCGGGCTGGGCAGTGCAGTTGGCTCTACCTCCCCACTGGACTGTGACCTGTCTCTGCCTTAAGTAGTACTGGCGGGCACCAGGGAGGTGGTGGCGGGGGGACATTAAGGATGGGAAGCACGCCAAAATACAAGTTTGCCCAGTGTGCCATTTTCCCTAATGCCAACTCTGTCTCTCTGAAGTCAATGAGAGCTTTGTCATGGGCTTCATTGGGACTAGGACATCACCTTTATGCTGATACCCAATTTCAGAAGAACCTAGTTTTGTGCACATTTTGTAGAGAGAGTTTGGCTTTCTCTGCTTCCCGAGACAAACACTTCCAAGCTGTTTGGAGAGTTTCAGGTCCAGTAAAATTTTGGAGAGCCTTTAGCATAAGGGAGCTGGGGAACAATAATGTCCTTTGTTCAAATAAACAAACATGTTTATATAAACCCTTCCTACATGTGAAAGAAGGGAGGTAAAAGACCCCCAACATGTCCCAGGACCCCTCCCGATGAGCCCCGGTACTTACTGCAGGGAAGGAGACAAGTGGCAGCTGCGGGGAAACGCTGACACAGGCTTGGCAATTCCACAGCTGCCTGAGCCTGTGGATCGGTGAGCCCCGGGGCTGGGGCCTCAGAGAAGCATGGGCTGCTCAAACAGTAGCTGGGGAGAGAATCAGCTGGCTGGGAGGAGAGGAGTGGCATGCCGGCTGGGTGATGCAGGTGGTGGAGCTGGGCGGAGGTGGAACTGAGCATGGGGAGTGGGGGGAAGCACCAGCATCTGCTGGGGAGGCCTGGCTGTAGGAACAGGGAGTTTGGGCTCTGGGAGTCAAAGATCACCAGAGGGCCATGGCAGAGAGAAGCAGTTCTTCCTCGCAGCCATAGGCAAAGCCACAGCCACACTGGAGAGCTCAGGTACCACGGCAGGGAGGGGCAACAAGCGACAGTAAAACCCTGTGGGCAGCCCGGTGAAGAGAAAGGAGCAAGTGGCAGCTGCATTGGAGCCCTATGGGGAAGTGGCAAGTACCACCAGGTGGTGGGATCAGGAGTGATTTGCTCCTAGTCAGCTGGGCCCTGGGAAAAATACATGGAGAGATGGACGGATTCCTTCTCCCGTCCCAGGGGGCAAAAGGGTCCTGGGAGCCAGAATCCCAGGCGCCAGTCAGCAGACACCAAACACCCTTTTTTAAGTTAAGAATTTCCTAAGTTACCGTTACCCTGGGCTGGGGCAGGTTTAGTTGCCTGAAAGTTGATCTGAAGACCAGGGATTTACTCGGGAGAGATTGATAGCTGAAAAGATCTGACCCTGGTCAAGGAAAGTAACGTGGATGAGAAGAGATCATCCCACGGAAGACTACAGGGAGCAGTGTCTTCCCAGGCCATGGATGTGGTAAGGGTGGGGTAAAGGGGAGGTGTGGAGCCCCATGAAGAAAGACCAGGGTCAAGACCCCTTTGGGACCACCGACAGGGAACTGCCTCCCCATCAATCAATATCGAAGATGTGGCAGGCGAGTAGAGACAGTGCCTGAAACCATCTAGGTGGCCCCAGGGTACGGTCTCACCCTGACATCTCTAGGGAACAAGGCATTGACCACAAAGGGGCTGAAGCCTTACAGCACCTACCAGTGACGCAACCCTTCTGCCTACATGGTGCAGACTGAGGACTTGAGGTAGCCTACCACCTGTGTTAAATGTAGGCAATGCATGGAAGCAGTGTAAAGGTGTCTTTACCTGGTTCTCTGAATGAACCCCAGTCCTCTCCTAAAAATACTTCTTTCAGACCTTCCATTTGACAATTCCTTCAGTACCATGGATCAGAAGGACAGAAAGATTCCAGTTACACAAATGGAACAGCTGGAGGCTGGCTAAACAATTTAATGGAAAGGTCTTGGGTAAAATCCTTTCCCTAGTGAAGTCAATGAGAGTTTTTTCATTGACTTCAGTGGGAGCAGGGATTCATCCTTGGTTCCTGGCAGCAAGTTCTATGTTCAGAAAGCTTTCTTGATGATGCTCTCCCAGGCAAAGTAATAGTAAAAACCTGGAGTGCTTATACTGCAGGCCATTAGAGCTTTTTGTACCTCAGGTGACTTTATTAATATCTTATTTGACAAGTCAGAGTTAAATGCATGCTGAAAAATGATTTTGTACTGTCAGAGTTCATTAGATTTTATGCACAAAACAAAATCATTATTCAGAAATTTGGTCTTGCTTTACTAAAGTGGGCATCTATTGAATATCCCCAATGCAATTCTTCCTTCTAATATGGTAATTCGTTATCTGTATTTAATTATCTGCAAGGTGAAAGGTTGCTGGGCAGTGTTGTTCAGCAATAGCCCAATGGAAAATTTTTAAGTACTTTCACTCTAGGCCTGCTGTCTTTACAGATCAATCTTTCTGCTAATGACAACCAATACTTTCATATGCGATTACAGACTAGCTCCATCTTTTCATGAGCCGAGACTCTTTGGAATCATATGTATTGATCTTTTTAATAGAAGTCAAGAAAAATGAAATTACCGTGGCTTCTTTTTGCAAAACTATGATAAATGGGAACTTGGAAAGTTACGGAAGATTTTTTTTCTGCTGTGGATTATTTTAATCACTAAAAATGATGGTCTTTCTAATAATATTTGTCTTTCCATTATGCACATTTGCAGCAAAGCCAAAACTTATCTTTATATTACATTATGTAACCACATTTAAGCAAAGGCATGTCAAAACTACCTGCTGTTAAAGTCAGGTAACTCCAAAGAGGAATGTGAGTACAAGGGGGAAGGCTACTTTTAGCTGTGGGTATACTGCATTTCGTTGGCATCTGCCACAAATTCATGCCAATCTTTACAGCAACAGTGGCTTCAAAGCAAATTGATAAAGAACATGTTCCTACCTTCCTGAGCATGTACTTCTCTTTTATATATAGTTTACCCTTTATGGTTTGTAAGACTCTGTCACAATGTGTTTTCTATTCCCACAGTTGTCTTCTTTTCCAATTGGCACACAACAGTATCCCTCCTACTCATTTTCACTGTCAATAAAATTAATATGGCTTAGATTTATACTTCATTTTTCTCCATTTTTATACCAGGGGTCTGATCCTTCAGTCTTTTTTCAGAAAAACTATGATTACATTCAGCATATAAGAATTGTAGGACTGGACAGGACCTGTAGACTATGCCACAAATAGCAGTCACACACACACGAATATGACATTTTTAGCTGTTTTCTTCATTCTTGTGCTGGCTGGTTGGGATGTGAAAAAACACATTGTAAACCCTACATAAATTTCACCTGTTCCTTTAAAATAACTTTCAGTGACAGGGTGGTGATAAATCTCTCTGAGGTAGGAGCAGAAAAAAGGTATGGTTAAATCCTGAATGGTCTGGGGGACGCAACTCTCATTGGTATTAATGGGAATTGAGAGGTGCTAAGTACCTATTAGGGTATGACCGATAGATATTTAGAATATAGAAAATGTCTCTAATTTGATTGTAATAATTTTATAAGTCGCTTTTAGGTCTTGGGCTATTTTCAATGTGACCATTTATATTTGGTATACATTGTGATATACTGCTGTAGCATGTGGCCGCAACATTATGTGACATGCTGTATCCTGCTATAGACAATACAGTACTGTTTTTCAAAATTACATTAGGGAAAACCCTGGTAAAAGGGTCAAGCTACCTGAAATTGTTATGCATTTTTATTGCTGGTGAGAAATGCTGAAATCATTCAGACAAAGCAAGCACTGCAAATACTTTCTACATCTTTCTTGTATTTTAACTCAGCAAACAAGTACTTACGTGAATGAGTCCCATTAAGATAAGTCCCCACATATGTGAATAGTCCCGTTAAGATTCCATAAAAATATTCACACATGAAGTTATCTACATTCCTAAGTGTCTATGGAATTAAAGCCAAAGCCATTTAGTATATCTGATGTGGAAAAATTCTAATTATTCTGGTTTAGGAGAATTAGTCAACAAACTAGTGACTTTTGTGGAGGGGAACCCCTTCATTGACTTAGACGTCTTTTTCTGAAGCATAGGAACTCATTTGTGTTGCAAAGGTAGAGACACACAAAGGCAGTGGCAACTTTTGGTTACCATTGTACCAGCAATACCATGGTATTCCTGTGGGGGCAGCTATTTTCTACACTCCCCTCCCCCCAAGTCAACACCTAGGGTGGCTGCCTCAGCCATCCCACCCTAGTTATGCCACTGTTTTGTGGTTGTGTTTAAATACTGCATACTGAAAGTATATGCTACAAAATCATTAATGCCATTAGTGCAGTTGTGTGAAAGTCTCTTTGCAATGTTTTCTGTTAACATAGAAATTGCATACCATCTCCCAGTTTTTCTAACCATATCATATAATTACAGCACAAGGTAGTCACTAATGTTCCTTCATCCTGTTTATTTTGGTTCAGTAACCCTTTGATACACACCTGTTAAAACTAGCATGTTTTTTCTTAGTATTCATGATTGGGTACATTGACTCATATTTATTACGATATCACAGTAATTAGGGATAAAACAATGTTTCCGTTCTAATAGCCCAATCCTGTAACCACTTACCTACATTGATGGTTTTACTCACGTACATAGTCCTAGTGTGCTCAGGGACTAACTACATAAGAAAAGCTACTGGTGGGTAAAGTGTTGGCAGGTTCTGTAAATGGTCCTTATTTATGTGAGTCAGTCATCTCATTGAAATCAAAGGGGGTAGTCAGAACTACCTTCATGTATGGTATTCCCCTGCCATTTAAACTTTGGGGGCCTGATTCTGCAGGATTAGTGTTCAAGTATCAGACCTGAGATATTCTTTTCACCATTGGTGATTCAGTTTATAGACACATCAAGAAGGGAAGACCGTGAGATGCATTAATAGAGGAAAGAATAGCTGAAGAGCTGAGTGAACCATAAGTGGATGGCCTATACAATGTAAACTGTATTTTCAGTGTGCTACTGGTATAGAATTTCATTTGAATTTCTTTGCTTCTCTTTCCAAAGTCAGTCTTTATGTTTTTGTTTTTTCCCAAGGGGTATGTGTGTCTGACTTTAACCACCTTAGCAATAAAATTATTTGTCTCTTCCCTAAAAACCACGAGTAGCACTGGATTACTGATTCACAATGGTGAAAGTAATCTCCTCATCTGACTTCAGTCCTGTGAGACAAATTGATCAAATATTACCTCAGTTTTACCCTTTTAAAACTTATATATAGGTGTTTTGACCCTTACCTCTTTGTCATGTGTGACATATTCCATTTTTCATGCAGATTTTATGGAAATCATAGCTAAAAATTGTGGTAGATTTATGTGGACAATTCACATTGGTTGCTAGCACACAGTAGGCACATCTACATGAGATGTTATGTCACTGTAGTGACGAGCTATGGCAGGAATGGGCAATTATTTTGGGCGGAGGGCCACTTACTGTGTTTTGGCAAGCCACTGAGAGCCGCATGGGTAGCTCCACCCCTTGACAGGTGCCCCACTTCCTGATCATCATCTTGGGATTGGAAGTCCCACCCCCTAGTCCCTGACCTTTGCCACCAGAAGTCTGTTCCCTTGCCCTCCAGAATTACTCCTTTCAGCAAGGGGTTTTGCCATCTCTGAACCAGAAAAATACCAAATTGTATTCTAAAAATCCAACATGTATTACAACATTCATTAATTTTATTTCAAAAAATATTTTTGTCCTGATTTACATGTTTTTATAGTGTACACAGAGGTGATAGCATAATAGCTTAAAATGAAATCTTACTGTTGTATATTGTAGGAGGCTGTAGTTGGGAGGGTGGGTAGAGGTTTGTGGGTATGTGGGGTGCGGGAGATGGTGTGTGTGTGATTTGTGCGGGGTGGTAGGTATGGGGTGTGTGTGCATGTGGGTGTGTGGGGTATGAGTGGGTATGGGTTTTGTGCAGGGCTGTGAGTGTGTTGGGGGAGAGTGGCTGGGGAGGGTTCCGGCTTGCATGGAGGGTGAGGGTTTGACCACAGCCTGCTGCCCCTCCCCCATGGCAGGCAGAGCCCCCCTGCCCACAGTGCTCCTGCAAGCCTAGGCTCCATGCTTCTACCACTCCTGGCCCTGGGCACTGGTACAGGGTCCATGCTGCTGCTTGCTGCCAATTGCCCCCATCTGGCACTGCTACCCTTCTCCTGCACTTTTATCCCTTTGATATGTTAACAAGTAAAGACCCTTATACTTTATAACAAGCTGGAAATAATTCTCTTCCACCAGTTTCCTTTTTTAAGAACCACAGTCACCAC
>NW_017729032.1:214589104-214602764 GCF_001723915.1 Gavialis gangeticus
GGCTTGCATGGAGGGTGAGGGTTTGACCACAGCCTGCTGCCCCTCCCCCATGGCAGGCAGAGCCCCCCTGCCCACAGTGCTCCTGCAAGCCTAGGCTCCATGCTTCTACCACTCCTGGCCCTGGGCACTGGTACAGGGTCCATGCTGCTGCTTGCTGCCAATTGCCCCCATCTGGCACTGCTACCCTTCTCCTGTTGCTTCCCCATCCCCACCTCCTCCTGGCTGCTCCGGCACCATGTCCCAGCTGCTCCTGTGGTCCCAGTGCTGCAGCTGGGAAGCACGTGATGCAGGAGCATGGAGGGGGAGGTGTGCAGGGAAATGGCTGTGGCAGGTGGGGGGAAGGGGGAGCGAGCAGGCTCATGGAGTGCAGCGACAGCTGGGTGTGAGCACGGGGCCTGTACCCATGTACCAGATGCTGGCAGGGCCCAGAGTGGGGTGGCAGGAGTGTGGGATCCGGGCTGTGCTGCTCAAGCAGGGAGAGGAGGAAGCCAGGGAGCCAATAATGATCATTACTGCGCCATTATTTAGTACTTCCTAAAGCAAGTACTAAATGATGTTGCAGTAACACATGCACTTAAATGCACAGTAATCTATTTACTGCACATTAAAGTGTCACTTAAAAAAATGTGCTATTACACAAATGTGCAGTAAAATAGGCTACTGCACATTAAACATTACTTAAAAACTATATGCATTCATTACTGTGTGAAGGCAGCCTAATGTGCATTTGTTTAGCACTTCACATTGGAGGTACTAAATTTAATGCACATTAGGAAAAGTGCCTTAATGCACATGTAGATGCTCCCAGTAGTATTTAAAGTACCACAGATATTTCCTATGTAAACTGTACAGAAAAACCAAACCATCCCAGCCTAGGTTTTTTCTAGCTAGGTCTTGAAAACAGGTCATCTTCCACTGAGAATCTTAAATATTGTCATGTGCTCCTAGATGCAATGCTGGAGTTTGACAAAAACAGTTCAGTGATACAAAATGCCAGACAAGTGAAGTCTGTGAGAGAGTTACAGCTCCTCTGAATTAGCTGATATCTTCCTTTTTAAGTGGAGAAAGAAATCTTTAAAAAGGTCTGCAAGTTGGTTGGAGTTACAGAGGTCAGACCCTAGACAATTATTCCTGTGATTTCTAAGACTTTTCAATATGACAACTAACTAATTAAATAACATAGAATAACACAGTGAATACACAATATTCCAGTGATATAAAATGGGCTACTATTTGGGATGGTTTGAATTAAATTGTTTTTATCAGGGAAAATTAAGTTTTCAACTCAATACTTTTCATGAAATGTATCATTGAAATCAGTGGGAACACTAGTGTCAGCACCCTTTTTTTTGGAAGCAAACTACTTTTTTGTTCAAAGATCAGATACCCCAAAACTCAAATACGTGTACCTTTTCACCAAAATATATAAACATTTCAGTCCACCCTCCCCCCTGCAAAACCTGGTTTGGAAAAGCAGGCGCTGTGCCTTGTTGGAGATTATTGTTCAGATGCTTCAGAATCCCATTCCTTTTAAGGGAGCAGGTTTTGTAGCTGAACTGTATCTCTCATAACACACCCCAATAACTAAGAAGGAGAGGGCAGTATGGGGCATCATGCTCAAGGAGCCCTGCCCGTGGAAGACACAGAGACGGGATAACTCATGTCAACAACATTTTCAAATAACATAAAATAGCTTCCAGCTATTTGAGTGAATATTTTTCATCTTTGATTTTTTTTGTCCAAATTTTCTACAGAATTTTTTTTCCCCAAACGACTTTAGAAAATTCAATCAACTTTTACAGAATGATAACAAAACAATCCTCATAACATGCTGCTTTTTTCTTTTTCTTTCATTCTTTTTTACCTTTATTGCCATTACCATTGCCTTTTTGGATGTGACCATCTCTTGAAATTTCCTGAAAAAAATATCTAGATAATAACAGCAATCATAGCTTTAATATTCTGTTGGCTCATCTTTAATCATTCCCATTGATAGTTAAACATCAAAGCTGGCACTAGCATGAGGAGTATTTTATTACTTCATAGGTCCTAGCTAATTAAAATATGACCACAGTGGCAACCTAAAGCTCCCCAAACATTTTCCTACATTTAAGATTCCAACTACACTTTCACTGAAGTCAATGACAAAATCCCTATTGACTATCATGGAAACCAAATTGATCCTAGGACTTACACGACTATACTGTATGATATGGAAAATGAATGTCAGAGGATTGACCGCTGCTGATGGCCAAAAAGAAATTCATGTTTGCAAATGGAAGTAAGACAGTTGGCAACAGCCTCCCTAACAGAAATTGTTTTCCCGCTGGAATTTGATAACTGTTAATTCTTCATATACTTGGCTTCTGCCAATGAACACTGTACTTTTCACTGATAAGAAATTCATAATGTTAAACTCTACATGAACTCAAAGAATTAACATATAATGCTTACCAGCAAAAATGGCCAGCAAATGTCAGAGAAAATGTAATAATTGAGCTTAATAAAATAAGCCTGTTTTTGAAGTCTCGCTTTATGCATTCCTGAAAGAGCTATCTGTCTTATTAGGAAAACTTAAGTCAGGGGTTAAATACAGTGTCTTGCTAATTGTGAACAGATCAATTGATTTAACAAAGCCATAGGAGTAATGCTTGGAAAAAATGTAAATATAAGTTTAAAGTATAACTTAATGTTATTTCTTGTTCTTGCACTGCCTATGACATGTAAAAGAGAGCACAGCTGATGCTGTGGTATGGACCAAGGTCAGGGTGAGTTTGGGCTAACTGCATTAATCAGGAATGATACATCCCAGAGTGAGGTAAACTTTTCATCCCTAACTGAATGCAAAGAACGCTTTGTAACACATCATGGCACATTACACATTTTATACATGTCACATATTGTATGGAAAATAGTACAGAAAAGGTTTATAGCATTTAAAATTTGTTTTTGGTATCTCTTTACTGATTAAACTAGGTGACATAAATAGCATAGACCTAGCTCTTAAAGACAATGGCAACACTCTTGTTCTTCAACTGCAGACAAAAAGCACACAGTAAAACTGAGGGAAAGAAAAGAGGTGTTGCTATTTACAATCTCAGTCTTGTGGCTTTAGTGTGGTAGTCTGATCTTCAGACACAAGTTAGTATAGACTGTGCACAGGAATGGGGATGATGTGATATATGAAAAATCTCAGAGTGGAGGAAAAGGTAAAGAACAAAAACGTGGAAAATACTGGTACAATTAGTCCTAGAGATTCTGTTAGGTTGACTGATAATCAGACAACAATTGATGTGGAAGAATGTTTACAGATATCAGCAAAAGAAAGAAAGGGCTATGAAAGGAATGCAAAAGCAAGGAATCAAGGAAAGAGTAAATTCAGAAAGACTGGAAAGGGGGAGAATGGTAGGATTAGTGAGATGTTAGAAGTCTGGAAGCATTCTGTCTGTGCTCTCAGAGATGACTGCCAGGAATATGATAGTTTCACTTCACCCCCAGTACAGCTGTAGCAGTGACAATCAGACATGAGACAACTGCAGGCATCCTTGATTGTTTGGTTGGTACTCTTTGGCCAGTTACCTGGAAATCAGGCACTGATGTTTGGAATTGAGGTCAGGAAGGGACATTGACACGCTCTGGCCTGGAGGTAGTCTCGAGTAGCTAACTCAGTTACATTAAATCAGCAAAGATCCTGCAAAACTCTGATGCCTGGAATGAAATCATACTACATGTTCATAGATGGTTGATGGCAGAAGTTCTCTGTTGACCAAGTGTGGTTGTTATTGATGTTTTTTGGTTACTAGCGGATGAGTGAGACAGGAAGTAAGGGTAATGGGCAGGGAATCAAATGGAGAAAAGGAAGGAAAAATGTGACAGGGAAAATGATAAATGATGTTTTAACTTCATCCCCAGCACAGCTGTAGCAATGAGAACCAGGCAGGAGAGGGCTGAAGTCATCCTCAATTACTAAATTGTCACTTGTTGGTCAGTTGCCCACAAATCAGGCACTGATGATTGGAACTGAAGTTTGGAAGGGACAGGGTGGCAACAAAGGTCACATTATAGTTTCATAGTTGTTAGGGGCTGGAAGGGACCTTACAGGTCATTGGGTCTAGCCCCCCTGCACTTGGGCAGGAAAGCCTGCTGGGATCAGATGACCCCAGCAAGATGAGCTTCAAGACTCTTTTTGAAGATCGCCAGGGTGCATGACTCTACCACTTCTCAGGGGAGCCTGTTACAAACCCTTGGCACCCGACTTGTAAAGAACTTTTTCCTTATGTCTAGCCTGAAGCAATCCTCAATCAGCATGTGCCTATTATCTCTTGTCCTCTGCTTGGGGGTCTTGGTGAAAGGATGTTCCCTCAAGCCCTGATGTACACCCTTAATATACTTATAGGCTGCCACCAAATCCGCTCTGAGTCTTCTCTTCTCCAAGCTGAACAGTCCCAAGTCTTTCAGCTTCTCCTTGTATGATCTGGTCTCTAGGCCTCTAATCATGCACATGGCCCTCCTTTGGACTCTCTTGAGTTTTTTCCACATCCTTTCTGAAGTGTAGCACTGTAAACATCTATGAGTTGTCTAGCCACACGTTTATGCCTAGAGGTGGGGTCTTCTACATGCCCACCCTTGGGACTGGACAGTTTGACCCTAGTGGCAAAATGCTATGGTGCAAATACTTTTTCACCCACCATGCTTGATGTTTCAAAATGGAAGAGGAAGAAGGCTTTTAATTCCTTTACACCAGGATTTTGCTTGGTAAAGCGATGTACCTTGGGGCTCAGCCTCCCCTACACCCCATTCTAATGCCAACCTGATGTCATTCATCACAATCAGGTAAGTAGCATCCTCAAACACTTGGCACTAAATATACCTAAGCCTGAAGCCTCAATTCATCAGTGTCCATAGGCAACATAGCTATCTCTGTACAGTGTCTTATCCCCAGATGGGGCTTTTTCCTGTACTCTCAGTTACTCTGAATTCTCCAGTTCTCCAGGTTCTCTGAGAGAGACTTTTCTCTGTTTCCTGTCTTCAGTCATGGTTAGGTGTTCTCTTTTTTCTTTACAGAATGGCAAAGACTCCCAGCTACTCGTTGGGTCCATTAGCCACTCTGGGTCTTCTGGCCGCTGCCCCTTAGGTGAGTTTAAAGCTCCTCCAAGCTTTTCTTCATAGGAACCTCTGCAGGTCCCCACCTCTTGCCCCTACTGGGGCAAGTCCCATTGGAAGCTGGTTATCCCCCTCTCTGGCTTCCACTTCCAGTCGTTCTCTGCTCCGACAGCGGGAGCATCTTTATGACACCATCTGGCCCCTGCCTGGCCAGCCAGAGCCAGCATGTGCAAATAAAAGCATGCTGGGAGTGGGCCTGTGGTTTTCTCTGGCTGTCAGGATGTCAGATGTGCCAGTAAGTTGAGGGGCTCCAGCTCTCCCGGCACTTCTGGGTTGCCTGAGTTTGTGGCAGCTCACGTCTGACTGCCACAGGTGCCCAGAACTGGATGTAGAACTCCAGCTGCAGTCTCACCAAGGCCGAGTAGAGAGGGAGGATGATGCCTTAGCTTTGCTTGAGATGCCTCAGTAGATGCATGCCAGTGTTTGATCAGCTTTGCCAGCTATGGCATCACATTGGTGGCTCATGTTCATTTTGTTGTCTATCATGACAGCCAGGTCTTGTTCAGATGTGGTGCTAGCATAAGTGTGTTGTATATTAGTGTGTTGTGTAATACAAACCTGTGTGTTGTGTATTAGTTCTCCCCATATGGAGCACTTTGCATTTCTCTGTATTGAACAACATCAGGTTGAGGTCTGCCCACCTCATGGGCCTGTCCTGGTCAGCCTATATTGCCAGCCTGTCTTTGAGCGTGACCGTACTTGCCCATAGTTTGGCGTTGTCAGCAAACTTTTCTAGCCTGCTTTTAATACCTGACATTGGTTTTCAAACTGTGTTCTATGGGACCCTGGAGTTCCACAGTAGGACATAAGTGGCTCTGAAAAGCAACTGGGGGTAATTGTGCAGTGGGACAGGTGGTGGTATGTCACCATTTCTGGGTCAGGTTGCCTTGCTCCATGTATATGGGTAGGGGTTCCATGGCAGAGGAAGTGATATGAAAGGGTTCCATGAGTTTAGGAAGTTTGAAAACCACTGCATTATAGATAGGAGAGTGTGGAATGCTTGTATGGAAAAAGTTAGTCATTTTGCAAGGTTTGCTCATTTGGGAGACTTTAGAAAAATCTGGTGGAAGGTGGAGAGGGTGATTTGAATGTGGAGAAGAAAATGTGAATTCAGAACAAAGGAGTACATGAGAAAAAAGAAAGGAAAGACTGAAATTAGGGAAATGGCAGTTCTTTGTAGGCATAGTTACATGTGTAGCAGACTGAGCAGTAACAAGTAATAAATGATTGTGCTGTAACCAGCATTACTGTACAATCCTGATGCTGTATGGTGCTCTTAACAGCTTGTTGCTACTGCACAGTAGTGTTGGCATCCCAGCTTGTGCCCGGTGATGCTTCGTCGCTGTAGCAATGACCTACTACAACATAGCTCATCACTACAGCAACATAGCATCTTGTGTAGACACACCTTGTGGTGGAGAAGTAGAAAGAGTGGGAGATGAAGGATCCATATCCTCTGTGGAACTTGGCCTTTATGTGCACCACGGTGGTGCATGCATAGTTTTGCAGATATTCAGGATTTTTTGCAATTTGTTCAAGGTAAAGCATCATTTAGCAAAGAACAGGAGGGAAATGGCAGTTTCCATGGATGTGTCTGCATGTGAAAATGCTGTGGGGTGGGTTTACTCTAGAGTAAATTACTCTAGTGTAAACACACCCTGGGCAGGCATCTACACATGCAGGGATTTGGGAACAGGTTTGCTGCTCCTGGCAGCAGTTTGTTCCTATCCCTTTCAGCCCTGCACAGGCCCCCTGCAGCAGCCCAAGGGCTGGCAGAAATCATGGGGCCAGGTGACAGTTGTATCCTGGAGGGTGCTGGGAGATTGTTCCCTGCCCCCAGAAGCTGCCTGCTGTTGGGATGGACTCTGGTGCTGAAGCCCAGGCAGGAACAATGTATTCCTGCCCCAGCAGCAGGGAGCTCCCAGCCCTGGCTCCCTTGTCAGGGACCAGGGACAGGGGGCTTGGAAAGAGCTGCAGCAGAGAATATGTTCCAGCCCCCTGCTCTGATTCACCAGTGGAGCAGCTAGCAGTGAGCCCCCAGCTAGATGGGGAATCCCAGCCCCAGCTGGAACAAGTTTCCAGCACTTGTTCTTTGATTGTGGGTTGTGGCTGCATAGAGCAGGGACAGAGACCAGTCTTCAGCTTACTCACCCTCCCTTTACTGCTTAACTAAAGTGGAAACCTTAGCTCCTCCTAAAAACTACTCCAGGGGTGGATCTATGATTTTGAGAAGAGCTAAGGAGTCTCCAAAGCTGTGAAACAGGAGGAGAGAGACCCTGAGCATCTAGCAGACAGCAGCATTGCCATAAGAAAAGTTATCTTGATGAGTGGAATAGCAAGACAATTAAAAAGGAGAGATGATTGGTAACAGTGTTGAAGTGAAAAGCAATGAGTCATTGAGCCAACTGATCTCTCAAATCAGCTTCCTCATTTAATACACCCCCTCCAATTTGGAGAAAAGGGTATGTGTTGTAGGTGAAAATACTGTAGCGTGCCCCTGATGTTCTCTGCTTCCATGTATGTCTGGTGTCAGTGAGGGTAGCTGGTGTAGGAGGCAGCAGAACCACTTTGGTCAGCTTTATAAGAGGTCTCCTGCTGATAGGGAGTTCTGCACTAGTAATCCTGGCTGCATTAAGGGCACTTTGTGTCACTCAGAGTGCAAAGTGACTGTAATGGACTAAATAATCTAGTCCCTAAAGTTTACTCATATTTAGATCTAGGGTTGTAGAAGTGAGATGGCTCATACTTATTCTTAATCATCTAATTATTGCATTTGAGTGAATCTGCCCTTTAAACTACAACTGTGAAGACATATAATTAGTTTTGAATTCTGTTATTCTCTCTTTGCTGAGCTAATTTGACAAACGATTGATGCTAGCAATATTTTGACAAAGTGACAATCTCTTTAATGAGCTATGCTCCAATCCAATTTCCCTCTTGTAAGTTCTTATATTACTTGTGAGCAATGGAGTTCTGAGATGGTGACAAACTTCTGAATTGAAATGGCCTGCTTTTTTGTAGTTTTCTTCTAATTATTTCCATGTGTTTCTCATATGAGGAAGTATTTATTGTTTGTTTCTTTGGTCTGAATTAGTCTGTATTATTTTTGAGTAAGTGTGACAGATTTCTAGCCAAAAATCTTCAAACTGTGAGGAACAGTATTTCAGTTGTGAAATCAGAACCTATTTAGGGAAGTGGATGGAACCAGTCTTGTTATTAGCACAATTCTGTGTTTGGGAACAGGCAGTGTAAATGTGCTGGGATCCACAGATTGGGGCATGCTGGACTTCTAAACATCTATATTATAGCAGACCTAAATGTTCTATTTTAAACTCTAGATTAGCTATCTAGTCTTTTTTTCTTTAAGGCTAGGGACAGACATTCAACAAGCCTGAGCTTGAATTGATTCAATCTTTGCAGGTTAGTCTAACCTGACTAGGCTAACTGGTTTGAAACTGGACAGACATTCTCTCTGGACTGAGGAAATTCAGGCACAAGCCTGCAGTGGGTCAGGCTAGAAGCAGGGGGGCGCTAGAGAAACCCTCCCTTCCCTTCCACACTGCAGATCTGAGGGGGGCATAGCCAGGCCCTGACAGGACTCTCTCATTAGGGAGGTCTGCCTGCATGGTCCCAAGCTTTTCCCTGTTGGCTGCTCAAGGGGTGGGAGTGTTGCCAGCCCTGAGCCCCAGGCTAGCACTCTGAGGCAAGGCGGGGGTGGGGAGGGTGTGCAGTGCGTGCATCTGTTGATGATACGGAGCTTTTCAATCTCCTCTCTGCTTCTCATACTGTCTGCAGAAGACCAGCTAGTCTTTATCATCTGATTAGCAAAACAATAGCCTTTCTCCACATTACTTCAAACTTCTTAAATATCTTAATGGCTGACCTGTTGATTAGCTCCAAAAGCCCTAAGCAGTCACTGTTCTGTCTGCCTGCCCCAGTGAAATTGGAGAGAGAGACATACACAGATACCTCTCAGCATTAGCTAGCATACCACATGCTGGCTACCGTCTGTGCTGTGGCAGAGATGAGGAACTCCAGTAATGCCGGAACCACAGTAGGAACTGAGAGCAGAACAGTACAGGAACCAGACCAGAAGCCAAGCACCGGAAATAAGAAGCAGTCGGAGGCTGGGAAGAAGATGCAAGCTGTGGAGCATTCAGCAGTCAAAGTTTTTCTAAAAGTGCTGGACTTATATACTGAGACCTGGTTTCCTGCTGCCAATCAGGCATACTTGTATCCAATCAGGTTACTCCTGGCAGACCATGGGCTCTGTGCAAGCCCATAATCCTAAAACTGGGAGAAAGAGGGGCCAGACACATTATTCTTTGGTGTTGTACAGGCTGCAGAAACCAACATGCTTTAACTATCCCAGTCCAAAGACTAATAGGCATTGACTATACTCACAGTGGCGGTAGGCTGAAACTGGTGAAGCTGCTATAGCTGCTTCAGGCTTTAGGTTCTAGCAGAGTTATAATATCACTAATGTTTTTAATGAACTAAAATGTAATATATTAAAAATTAAAGAAGTAATGTCTGAAAGTCTCATTTTGAAACTGGCTGAAATGAGACAAAGTTTTAGCTTAAAGTATTAAACAGGGTGGCCAGTGGCTGTGGCACTTTAATCTCTAACAATCTGATCTAAGGCCCATGGACAACAACAGAAAGACTGTTGCAAAAAGATTTTACATTTCTCCAGGGAGAAAGCCTTTTGGTCCAGAATCCTACAGGCATTCACACCCATTGTCCTGTTTCACATACCCATGACACATACTGGATAGAATATGATAATGCTTTTCACCTGGACATTGCTGTGTGTCTATAAGTTACTTGTGACTTATTTAATTTAACTACAGTTTATTTCAGGGACAAGTTGGTCAGGCTGTGTGCTCTCCACTGCTACCTACTGGCACAAGGGCAGCAATGCACTTTGGAAGGTCTACATGTGTAAAGGGTTGTGCTGCTCCTGTTTTGATAGGAGTCAAAACCTGGGACAATTAGGACTGTTTCCAATGAGATGGTTCTTTACAGCCCTACTGACTTCAGTGGGCTTCCACTAAGCTGTAGACCCCAACACTTACCTTTGTAAATTTTCCAGGAGCTAGAGTTGATGGCGAATGTTTGAAGGAAAAGCTGACTAGTCAAAAATCAAATGTATCACTTCGAAGTAAGTTTTCTTTTTTTGTTTTTAAAGAAAGGATAGAATTTCTGGTGAAAGTGAAAAAAAGAGAGAAACCTCAGAATAGCCTCTTAGAACACTCATTTGGGATAGTGGGTCATGCCTCTGATGCGCCTAATTCAGATGAGGAAATTTAGACCAAATCTCTTACAGTGTGGTTGCATGACTTAGCGGCAAAGCTGTAGGCTATTCTGGCATGGATTTCTCTCAATTTCTCCATGTCAAGTTTAAAATAATTTAACATTCAGTGGGCCAGAGACAGACTGATTTCTGTAGACTAGTGGCAAGGAAACCTATGTGTGATATAGACTGGACCCCAGGGTTCTCACAGCCCAGCCACATGCCCTAACTACTATTTCACAGTGGGTTTCTTTTCTTGTTTTTCATAAGCAGCTTTCAAAAATTTGGGGCTTTGTCTCCATGCAGAATGGGAACATTTTTGAAATCTCAAAAAAAAAAAAAAATTGTAGGAAAACTGTTTCTAGTTTAGTTCTAAGCAGGGCTCTTGATGTAGAACACAGGGCTGGTAATACGTTTTGCCTCTGCTGTCTTAGTTATGACCTTTATTTGTATAGTGGGTGGATGGTGATGACATTTCCCTCCAGGAAAATATTAACTACATAACCTTTTCCTTCTCTTGCTCATCACCATCATCATCAACAACACTGTCAGACGTCAAGTGTGCCTTTTTGAAGTCAGCACATACTCCTTCTGTTTGGGCGCACAAGGCTGCCAGTCACACCCTGCTGCTTTTAACCTTCTGAGAACCACTCTTTGTGCTCCTCTGCCACCATTAACCATGCTTGACAAAAAGAATGTTTTTCATGTGCTACTAAGGAAATCCTTGGTCAAGATAAACAGCTTTACCCTCCTACTTGCTCGCTGCCAGGAAGCTCTAAATAGAACCTCTGTAGTAATTTTTTATTACTTCACCTTGGAGTTCAGTTATGAACCCAGAGCCAGAAAAGTTAAGCTGTGTTGAAACTGGTGAAAGGCCACAGAGCTCAATGAAAGTGCATAAATTTCAATCCTGTGAGAAAAATCTACCATATGTGTGTGTGTGTGTGTGTGTGTGTGTGTGTGTGTGTGTGTATCTTTACACTTTCTTTGATAAAGCCATTGTTACCCTATGATAAATTCACTAAAGAGATGTTCTCATTACAGTTTTATAAACACTACCTATCCTTTCATTTGGATCTGGCAACAGTGTTGCTGTCTCCGTCCCCTGGCATTACAGAGTTGGCATTATATTCTGTTAGAAGCCCATCTTTCTGATTTCGTGGATATATGACAAATCTCAGCTTTCTCCTTTTAAAAAGAGGATGATTCTAGCCCCAGTGGCTTCTGGAAAAAAAAGTGAAAATGTGAACCAAATGTAGCCTCAGGGTTTGGAAACCAGGGGTATTTTTTTTAAAACAAGCAATAACAACATTTGTTACTTAAAAAAAGAAAAAACTTACGTTTTAAGCCAATGTCATGCTTTTGAGTGCTTGGGGTTGGCAATACAGTACAAGTCAAAAAGGCTAAAACTGAATGTCCTTGAGTAGTCCAGGTGTTCGATTGTCCAGATTGTACATGAAACAATCTGAAATGTTGCTGAAAAGGAAATAGTTTCATCTGTTTTTGAGCTCACTGCCAGGAGGAGTTTTCAGAGAGGCATCTACAAATCTTTAAGAAACAATTTGGGAGGGAAGACAGATATGCTTAGTCAAAGGATAAACTCTTTTTTTTATTCTTTTGGAGATTAAATACATGATATTCAAAGTAGTATTTTTATATATAAATTAGCTATGACCAATCACTTATTAATCTAAGTAACCAGTGGCTGTCTATATAAAACTTTGGCTTTCATAACAGTACAGGGAAAAGTTGCATGGAGGAAGTATCTGGGATAAAAACGGCAGTGGCAGTGGCAGTAGCAGAACTGTTGAATGACCATGGCATCAGAGGTAATGTGAGCGGTAAGTCTGTGGCTGGCTGTGTTGAGAATATGTAAACTGCAGTCATGGATGTTAGGTGTGGCAGGACCAGGTAGAGACAGATACTGCTGGAAGTAGAAGAAAGCTAACCACATAAGACTGTGTAGGAAGACCTGGATGCTCCAGGGAAAAAGAGCTCTCATGGATAAAAAAAAATGACAGGGCTCCCAAGTGATGGGCCTGGTGAAAATGGTAGTGGGTATCAAAGAGAAGGGTGCATGTGGGGAATATTGGAATAAAACAATGAGGCACTAAAGAGAAAAAAAACTGAATCATGATATCTCTAAAGAAGTCCATCTCAACCCTTTTTTTCCAGTATTAGTAACTTCAGTCTATTAGACGTTGCATAATGTTTCATAATGCCCAGATGTCTCTTGTTTCCTCCATCCCATTCCTGGTACAAAGAGTTTACTGGATGGTATGAGAAAAACCTGATTGATTGCCAGTGGTGTAGCCAGGAAGGCGTTTTAGACATCTTTCCCACAAGAGGATGGATTTGGGTGTACACAATTGTATTTTCTTGCGTTATCTCTACTACTCAGTGCATGCCATTTCATGCACTTGAAATGATTTGACTGAATTTGATAGGATTGTTATCTATAGTGACTTCTCTACTTAGAATTCTTTTTCTGCTGTTGGGAATAGAGCTCATCTTAGTTAGGAGAGCTGATTTGTAGGCATTTCATTTTTCAGTGAGAATGACTTTACATGTGATGGCCTCAACAGCCACTAGATTTAAACCTCTGCACTATGGAATCTGATCTCTAATGTTGATGTTGGCCACATCTACGTGAGAGACTTATTGTGCAGTAGCTTGTTACTACTGCACAGTAGCTTGTTACTACTGTGCAGTACCATCAAGCGGCATGAATCATGGCGCGATGCTGCTGCACAGTAGTAATGAGCTACTGTGCAGTCAGCATCACCTGGAAGCCATGCAGGGACACTACTGTGCAGTAGCTCCTGTTACTGCACAGTAATTTAGTACTTGGGTATGCGAGTACTAAATGACTGCACAGTAACAACTACAAAGTCAGTGTCTTGTGTAGATGCAGCCACAGGTATCACAAGAAAATTCAAGTGCCTTTAGGACATGAAAGGATGTCTGCAAAGCAGCGTTGTTTGGGTAGATGTGTTGCTTCTTATCTTATTGTTCATTCAGAAGAGATGGAATTTCAGCAGTAGGTAAGGGACGTGAAGGTTAACAAGACGGGTTTCTACAAGTATGTTTGCAACAAGAAGAAGATCAGGGACAGTATAGATCCCTTACTGAATGGGAGATGCAACCTCATGACAGAGGATGAAGAAAAGGCTGAAGTACTCAATGCCTTTTTTTATCTTA
>NW_017729032.1:214607764-214620761 GCF_001723915.1 Gavialis gangeticus
TATGCGAGTACTAAATGACTGCACAGTAACAACTACAAAGTCAGTGTCTTGTGTAGATGCAGCCACAGGTATCACAAGAAAATTCAAGTGCCTTTAGGACATGAAAGGATGTCTGCAAAGCAGCGTTGTTTGGGTAGATGTGTTGCTTCTTATCTTATTGTTCATTCAGAAGAGATGGAATTTCAGCAGTAGGTAAGGGGTGGGAGAGAGGCAAGTGGCATTAACTCCCTGGGTCCTGGATGTACACTAAAACAATGGGGATTAATGTAACTACCTCAGGGACTCTGGCAACTGCAGCGATGAGAACCACAATCCAAATCCAACCCACAGAGGTAGGTGGTCCAACCCACAAGAAGGCCCAGAGCCTGGATGACTCACCTTCAAGGGCCAGATCCATGGACCATATACTCGACACCTCTATTTTAATCTGTTTTTGAAAATGCTACCCTGCAGAACTCATTAAATCTGAAAATGGTGGTTCAGTTGACTGATCTCCAGATGGTACCTGGTACACACCAGAGTGTGTAGTACCATGTATTACAAGAGAAGGGGCTGGTTAATGGCTGCAGACATACATTTGAAGAAAAGCACTGAGAGATTTCATTACAACCTTTGCCACTGATTTCCTTTAAAACTTTGGGCAGGTCCCTTAGGGATGAACTGTGACATTTTGAGAAGCACCTTGCTTCAGCTGTAGTCCTCTCCCAATCCAAAACAAGTAGGCTGTCATCCCACAGCTGGCTTAGAAATGGGGGTTTCTGCTACTTCACAGATCAGTATACTTCTAGGAAGGGATTCTGTAGTTGGGTACTGTTCCAAGAAAGAGTAAGCTTCCCTGTGAGCTAACAACCAAAAGTTAGGCTAGGAATATACTTTCTGACTATATTTTCTTGTTTGTGTAATGGGGCATCTGCAAGTGGTGTGAGAATTGAATTTGTAAAGCACACACAATACAGTTGAAGAGCCTAGAATTGGTCCTTTGTCTTTCTGTGCCTCAGTTTCCCCATCCATTAAAGGAATTAATTGTACCTACTCAGAAGTGTGAGGAGGTTTGCCCTGAGGAGTAATCACAGCACTTACAAATCAACGATGAAAAAGCAAACAGGACATTCCCAGTGTAGTATAGCATCATGGTGCTCTCTGCTGATCCCACAGGTGTCAATTAAGTGAGCATGTGTGGGTTTATGTGGGGTGTCTAGAGTGAGGCTAGGATGGAAGTTAATAATGGAAGCTAGACTGAAAAGAAGGGAGTTATGTGCAGGGTCACAGAAGAAATACAAGGAACATGGATGTTTCTGAATGTGTATTGATTTCTGTCCTGTTCAGAAGGAATGATGCAAATTCTCTTTGCAAGTCACCTAATTGTCCTATTTCAAAGTTAGTAAATCTCACTGCCTATGGCAGCACTGTACAGGGGGAAAAAAACCTGAAACACAACATTGCACAACAACTACAACAACAAAACAGTTGAACCCTTCTGCAGCAAGACAGGAAAAAAAAAAAAAGAATTCCTGTGCTTAGATTTAATGTGAATGGCTAATGTGGGCCTTTGTGGAAATATTTTATTTTTATTCTACAATATCTATTTCTGTAAACACTGAGACATATTGAATTCATTTGTTTTCAAATAAGCTGGTAAAAATAAGAAAATACAACACCCTTTCATAGGCAGCATTAATTACTAGCAGCTACAAAGAGGTATTTAACCATGGAAGCATTTTGGCAAACATACAAATGACTTATTTTCCTTCCATAACCTTGAAAATAGCTTTTATAAACTCTGAGTTTCCTATGACGGAGGGTTCACCATTAATCACCTTTATGACATCTTATATGTAGGCCGTGGATAAATCCATGGGCCCTAATCAACCACTTTCCTGAGGAAATTGGCCAAATCCTGACTGTTTGAGGAGGGAGGTGGGGGATGAATCACAACAGCTTTGCTATTCAGACAAATCTCTTTTCAAGTGCCCATAAAGCTTTTTTTCATATACAGTGAAGACAGCCACACAGGAAACAATAATAGTTTAATCTCTTGAAAAATTTCCTTCCTGCACTGCAGCAGCCTTTCAGACAGGTAGTCAAAGCACGCCGAAGAAAATTAGCAACAGCCGATGCCAAAAGCAGGCTAAGTTGGACTATTAACTCTGCTCCCTTTTCTTCCTTATGGGTAGGGAACAGGAGACGACTCATCTTTCTGACTCAATAGGCCCTAAGCTCCATCCTTCTGTACATTAGTAACACTTACTGACTTTGGAAAATGATAATGAAGCCAGATCATGTAAACACCTACTCCCTGAATACAGTTTTTATGGAATAAATACTGCCATGCATTGGTGGAGTTATATATGCTACGGATTTATGTTTTGATTGTAGTAGGTGAACTGTGCCTGCAGTTTCCTGCATTTATCAATATTTTGTAGTATGTTCAGGACCAAACTCTTATTTACTTTCCTCTCAACTTCTCTATGTTCTAAGCCAAGGCAAAATACATTTTCTTTCACCCAGCTTTCTCATCAAGGCCAGGCAGCTCTGAATATAGGTTTCCAGTCAGTTTATTTTACATGGAGCAATCTTGTCCCCATAGCAAACTGCCGTGTGTAGACAAAACAAGAGGTGTGTGTACCCGACACTTTAAAGTGGGCTAAATGCTTTTGCACCGCTTTAATGGTGTTGGTGTTTGCACGCCTCGGCGGCATATTGCGCATTAATTCCAGCTCCTGTAGGAAATTCAGCGGCGTAATTCACCTTAAATGACTTGGGGCGCAGCAAACTAAAACTCCTTTTAGTTTGCTGCCCCTACAGCTGTGGAGTGAAGCACCAGGCTCTGTGCAGCTCCATGGCTCTGCAGGAAGCCCTGAAGCCTGGGAAAGCAGGTTCTGCCCAAGAAAAGTGGCGAACCTGGTCTCTCCGCTCCCATCCCTGGAGCCTGCCTGCCTGAGTTGCGCGGGGGCCTGGTATTTCCCTCTGCAGCTGCAGTGCCCCCCAAGACTGCCCGAGCCAGGTGCCTGCAGGTGGGTGCCACTTGAGGGGGGAGGGGGGCGCTGCTGCTGCAGAGGGGAGCACCAGCTCCCCCCGCAGCCCAGGGACTGCTCCACCCACCGGCAGCTCACCCTTTTCTCCCCACCGGAGAGGCAGGTAAGTCAGCAGGGTGTGTGCATGACACAGGGGTTTAATCGGCTCTTAATTGAAGCAGAGTTTTTTAAAACCCACCGCTTCAATATAGGGCCCCCGTTTCGTAAGCAAATAACAACCCAAACAAAAGTTTGTGGTCTGTCTTCAGACAGAAGAAAAGGGGCAACTCAGGTGCTGTGCTTCTCCTTCAGCATACCAGCCTCCTCTTTCCTCTCTTCCTTGCCTTCCTTGTCTTTGTTCTCTCTGTGGCTCCACCCTCATTTACTGGTCAGCAGTCGCAGCTATCACCCAGCCTTCCAGCCAGGCAGACTCTTAACTGCTGACTACCTTCACCTGGGTCTCAGCCCTCTGTCAATGGAGCACCTCCTTACAATGTCATTCAAAATGGATTTTACATGAGTTTTGTGCAGAAACACTCATTATATCATGCCATGTTGTTTTGCAAAATGGGGCAGATTTTCAATGGCTTTGTATGTTGAGTAGTCATTGCACCTCTGCAAAGGAATTGGAAAGAAGGTGTAGAGTGTAGCATTAGGTACCTGCTTTCCACAGATATAACTGACAGTGTAAGATGCAGAAGTTGGGGGGAAGGGTGGGCAAGATTCCTGTATTCTCCACATGTGTAAATGATATTTTTGCATCAATACCATATGGAAAAGAATTCATTTTTTTCTTTCTTCTGTTTCTGATGCAAGACCTACACTTCACCATGAACTCAGTTTTTCTCAGACTGGTGAGATCTTTGGGTTCTTATACATGAGCATGGGGGCTTCTCCAATGTGCCATAATTATAGTGCATTGGAGCAGACTTGATTAATCGAGTCTGCTGGAGCATGGCAATTATCGCACTCCAGCAGCCTCCATTTCCTTGTGTATCAGTGTCGCTGCACTTGAAAATGGCAACAGGGGCTCTTGAATTAAAGCTCATCAAACGAGCTTTAGTTCAAGTGCCCCTGCCAAATTTTGAAATGTGGGGACATTGATACATGAGATGCTGAGGTGCTTTAATTAGAGTAGCTCTCAGAGCCACTCTAATTAAAGCACTGTCTCTCCACCCCACACCAAGAGCACGTGTAAAAATGCCCTTTGAAGAACAATTTGGACTGGAACAGATGTGTGTTTTATTTCATAATACAATGCCAATCACACTTTTGGAGAAAAGTACAATTTTCTAAAAATAGTCTACACATGCCTACTCACAACATAGGCAGTGATTAATGGTGGTGATGTCTATTGCCTGTAGAGACATACAAATAAGGCCAAGTACTTTCCTTAAGAAAGACAAATCACATAGCATTTCTTGGGGCTCTTTGGGGCAAGAGAATTTAACTACTGGGAAAGAGGAGAGCTACCTTGGGGGTCTTTAAGAGGAGACTAGATGAGCACCTAGCTGGGGACATTTGACTCCAGTGCTCTTTCCTGCCCAGGGCAGGGGGTCAGACTCTGCTGAGGTCCCTTCCGACCCTAACATCTATGAAATCTATGGTGGATCAGTATAAAAGGTAACAGTAGCAGATACAATAGCAAACTCTATCTCACCTTGTCTACTACCTGGGTGTCAGGGAAATAGCCCTTCTTCAGCACTTTGATAGTTTACACAACCTAGCCTGGCTCCAAATATTGTTTCCTCTGAGAGTGGGATTGAACCATTTCTGCTGCCTTCAAGGTCTTCTGTAATCTTGAATAAAGACTGGGTAGGTGGGGAAGTTCCTATTAGTGACAACTAGAGCTGAATGCCATAAATGCATTAATATAACAAAGTATCTGAATGAAGCTTAATGATTTATCAAGTCAGTTGAATAACTGTACATATTAAAGTAGCACAAACTTCAACTGTGATCAGGACCTCAATTGTTATAGGCACTAGGTAGACAGGGAACTTAAGGATAAATACTTTTAAGATAATGTGTCCTTCAGATACTATTTTAACAGGTACCATATAAAGTGACTGAGCTGCACCACCATTATTCAGTAAGAGTTTGGGATGCATTTTGGGTTATAAAACTTTTAGAATAAAGTACAGAAAAACAAAAAAATTATGAACTTACACCCTGCGTGCTTGCCAGTTCCTTTGATGGGTCCCGCTTTGAATGGCTATTACTTGCACTTAGTTACAAAGACTCTCTCTGTTTTTCACACAATACAGAGATGAATCCTTGTTACTGATTGCAAGAAACAACAATATGCCATTGTATTTTCAGGCCAGTATGACAACCTCAGCACCTGCTATAAGAGACAGTGAGAAAGAGTCTTTGTTTTTGCAATAATTGTGAACAGTAGCATGACTAAGGATGGGTGACCAGGGCACCAACTCCAGGTGCCAACTTGTTGGGGAGGGAGGCACAAAAATAGCAGCCACCACGCTGCTGGCCCAGATCTGCTTAATTATGCCTCTGACAGGAAGTGCACACAAGAGGATAATAGGGTTTACCCTGTATGGTTTGGAAAAAATTATACATGCTTTCAGCATCATTGGTGTAACTAGGGCAAGGACCCAGGGCAACTGCCCCAGGCACCAATGGGTGTGTGTTTGGCTGAGGGGGGCAGGAAGGGGATGGGATGGACCAGTTTTTGCCACAGCCACAAGATTGAGAATACAGTGGCAACATCAACCAGAAACCACCACTGCCCCGTGTGTGGCAGCTGCCCCAGGCACCCAACTACATTCTTACGCTGCTGCTCAGCATATCTTACCCAGCCTTGGAGATGAAATGCATTTATATATCCATTACTTTTCCCCCTACCATAATCAGGCTGATATGTTCCATTGTGGTAACACCAGACCCTCTGGTGAAAAACTCAAAAAAATCAGAAAAGATGAGAGTTTTGCACTGTTTTTTTTATTCCTTTGTCTTGACTAAGAAACAAATGATAGAAAACAACCCTAGTTTTTTTCTGAACTATGCTATCTTTTTTGTTAAAAACACAGGCTAGATTTTGCACAATCCAACTAAGAAGAGGGCAAAATAACTGCTAGTCATGCCAGAAATGAAAGAATTTCCAGACACAATGTTTTAAGGGCTACCAGGTACAAGAGTATGATACAGTGCTGATCCAGTGCTCACTGAAGTCAGTGGAAAAGTTCCCATTGACTTTAGTGGGAACTGGTTTAGGTCCCATATCATTATTGTATTTCAAATAAAGGAAAATAAGTGTGTAAATAAATTAAAATGAACACAGTAAAAACCTTGTGTTGTGTAAGTTAATAGAGTATTGCTAGGAAAAACTTATTATTAAAAGTTTATTTTGGTTGAGTCCTTTTAAGTTGTTCCCAATATCTACACATTTCTTTCTCCACTGTGTATTTTAAATCTTTCTTTTATAAACAAAACATAACAAATATTTCCTGTTGGTTGTTGAACAAAGAACACAAATTCATTATTTATATGCAAAAATGTTAGGTTGGCAAATAAACATGACAGCTCATAACCCTTTTCAAACATGTTATCAAATTAAAAGCAGATTTGAGCTCCATGGTTGTAGATCAAGGGCATGATTGGGCCAGGCAAACACATGAAACTGAACAGCATTGTGTTTCTGAATTTAAACAACATAAAATAGTGCAACATGTACAATAAGTGAGTGGGGAATCTTCCTTATCTGGAGAGCAAAGAATGAATGCAGAAAGTTATCTGGCCTGCAAATGAATATCTTCAGCTAAGGTAAACTTCAAAATGATGTTGTTGATTGAACAAATTTCTCCCTCCAAGAAAAAAACCAACACAGACTTCTCACTGAAGTACAATCACCAAGGGGTATTTAAAATATATGGGTGCCTTAATAATTATTTGCCACCTTACCGATAGAATGTGTAGTTGATAGCTGTCTGTTCAGAGATTATATCGTACCAACAATCCTGAAGGGACTTCTGCATTGTTGAAGGCAGGTCGTTTTAATTGTGCAGGTATTCTGTATCCTTGGACATGATGACTGAAGTGCCAAGTGCCCATTTAATGAAAACATTTTGGAACTTAGTGAGTAGACCAAACCTTTGCTCTTACAATTTGTTGTCTTCTGAAATACAGTTAAATTTGCAGGCCATATCTTATCTTCACTGATATATTATGGAAAAGAAAACTTGAAAAAATAGATTTCACCTCTGCTGTTAACAAGTTTTGACCTTTGCTCACATTTGTTGGGGAAAGTAGCTTACAGTACCAATTAACATAAATTATTAACTGCAACATTAATAATTAATTTATTAGAGGGCTAAAGGTATCAGTCTTTGCCAGCCGACACTATTGAGAGAAAATGAAGAAAACAACACAGCCTTAATTATAATAGCTTAATGAGGATGTTTGGAAGATGTGATGTGATTCAGTCACTCTAAATGCTCTTTATTTCCTCTTTGAAACCACATTGGGTGCAAAGAGTCAGGCAGTTAACTACAGTTTCTATAGTGCAGGATTTCTCTCTATTGTCTGAAGAGAGGAAGCCCACTAAGGAGAACTCAGTTTAGAAATTATTAAGGACTGACCAAGAATATGATTGCCTAAACATCATGTGTGCTGTCTGTTTCAGTAATGAACTAAGCTAGTGGTGTCTGAATCAGTAACGGACTGAAAGTGATGCTGAAGACATTTTCTTCTTTCAAACTCAGAATAGCATGGTGGGTTGGTTTTTTTTTTTGAAACTGGTGTTTTTGCTGAAAACTGGATTTTGGTTCCAAATTCATTATAACACACTAGGAATGCCCAATATCTCTTTACAAGTCTAGATCAAAGCGTAAGGAAAAGAGCATAATTCAATATAATTAATTAGGCAATTCCATGAGATATGGAGAAAAAATACACTATTAATGTACAATATTTGGGGTGCTGTTAGGAGCAAAACAGGAAGTGGGGTTTTGAGTCCAGACCTCTACTATCACAGGAAGCCACATTACATGATCCCTTTCAAAGAAGCTAACTCCATCTTAGAACTAGTAGGATTCTGGCTCTTACTGCTGCTATTTGGAAGGCTATTCAAGAACCTCATTGCTCTTCTGGTTGGAGATTTTCTAATTTCCAGTCCAAATTTATTCATGGCCAGTTATATCCATGCTATAGGGCTAATCAAGTCCTTTAATTTTAATAGTTCTTCTCCTTTCATAATGAAGGGAGAAGAGGGTTGTCCTGTAGAGAGTTGTTCATTTGCACAGTACAATCTTTATTTCCCTGGGGTGAATTTGCGTCTCAACATAAGATGCAATATAACTCATAAATCATCAAACAAATAAAGAAATCACCAGTAAAGGGGTAACTCACCCCCCCACTCCTTTTCTGGACCCGGAAAGAGTGTTCTGGCTCAGTGCCACTTCACAGCCTCTGCCTGGCAGCCTTCTCTCTCTCTCATACCCTGCAATCTTTCCCAATCCCTGAGAGAGTATCTTGGCTCAGTGCTGCATTCTCAAGCCACACAGCCTTCTCTTCCTCTTTAGCTCTCTTCCATGGAAGCTTTTAATTTTCTCAGGGCCAACCAATTACCCTCCTCAGCTAGCTCAGTTGTCCTAGGCAGGTTTGCTATCACTTTCTTACCTCCTGCAGCTGAGACACATCTCCTGATGCATGCAGCCTGCTACACATTCCCGCTCCCGTCCCGCCAAGAGCAGAACAATCTTACATGTCTTTATCCATGCACCCTGCTTCTTACAACTTATAGTTGTGGGGGGGAGAAGGGAGTTAAAAATTCATGGCCCTTTTCTGTTCTCACCAATGCCACTGTCTTGGTTTACCAGCCTTCAGTTCCCATGACCTCATGTTTACTGGTTCCCATGAGTTCCTCTTATCTAGCTTAGGACCAGCCTTCCCATTATGCCCTTTACAATAAATAAAATCCTTCATCTTGCCCCATATACAGGCTCCCATTCTTGAGTCTCTCCTCTCTCAGAGGTCTGTGGTAGGTTTGCCACTGGGTCCAGACCCTCTCCCAGTGTTCTTTATGTCCCAGGGAGGTTGTAGCCCCATGCCAGTATCTGTTTGCCCATCTCTATAAGGCATTGCCTCTTTGTCCGTCTTGATCTGCATGGGTCTGTTGCACAGCAACTATTCATCATAGATGGCTATTGTTTCAGTAACTTCACCAGTGTGGCCAAAGCTGACCATTTCCCTGCTGCAGATTCTCCAGATGTTCCCTTCTTATTTCTCCAGAAGTTGGTGTACCTTACAGTTCCTGCCATTTGGAGCACTGACTTCAGCTTCCTTCAGCCTACCCTGAAGCATAGATTGTTTACAAACACTCTGGACCTGAGGCTGTCAGACTTCATGTTTCTATTTCCTGCCCTGGTGTTGCTGCTACATTTCTGGGATGCTCTTGCCAATGTGGCAACCATTCTCCCATCTGCACCCAGCTCATGTCCTGGTCAAACCTAGGGCAAAGCATTCTTGGTGTCTAGTTTGTTCTTCCTTGTTTCCAGGGGCATCTCTGCCCTCACTTCTGGCTTGTGTCCATTATCAGGCTTGGTGGGTGCAATGCCAGAAGTCTTAAATGGTGGTTCCTGCTTAGGTCTACCTGTCTCCTTAGTGACCCACCAGATCTCTTCTGTGGCCTGCAGTCTTTCTATTCCTGTGCATGACCAGCAGATCTGTCCCCATCTTTTCCTCTTTCTCTAAGGTAATCTCCCCTCAAACAGTTTCTCAGGCCACCTTCTGGAAGCTCTATGCTTCCCTGCCCCATTAGGGGGTTACCTCCATGGATTCAAGGTGCATTAATCCATGGATAACTATAAGTCCACCGCCCAGGAGCCCCACTATTAAGTTTGCCACCCCATGCCTTTTTAAGTGGTATAACTGGCCTCCCTGGGGTTGGGCTGTTCACTTTCTGGTGGGCTCCCCTTCCCTTCCAACCTGAGTCTTTACTTTTCAATCCAGGCTTGGACTTTTTCATGCTTTGGTGGATGGACCAGTACCTTCAATCTCTGTGGTCTCTTCCCCCTGCCCTAATCTCACAACTCCCTTTCTGGGCATCTCAGCTTTTTCTCCCTTCTTGGCTGTGGTGAACACTATCATTGCCCCCTCTTCACCTGGCAACCCTTCTTGTGGCTGCCACAAGGTTTCTGTGACACCTGTGTCATCTTTGGTTACCTCCTGGAGTGCTACACCTGTAGCTGGACTCCCTGTGTGGGCAATCCTCACCACAGTCTTTTGGGATACCTTTGAGGTTTTATAGAGGGTCTTCCTTTTCCAGGTCCTTCCTTGGGTCTTGGTCCTGTACCCAGCCAATCTCTGTATCATCTCTCTTAGGAGGGCTCTGGGTCTCTTGTTGCAGTAGAACTGTGGGTACTCTCATCTTAACCTCTTCCCACTTGGCCTCTTACTGCAGGATTTGAATCTTTAAGGTCACCAACTTCATATCTCTGCTTGTGAAGGTGGTGCCCAGTGTTCACCTTCCCTGACAACTCCTGTCTCAAGAAGCCTCATACGGGTTAGTGAGTCTTGTCAGAAATTTTATCCTTTTTTGCCTAGCCACCAGCTCTCCCAACTTTAGGTTGAGGCATTCTAATAAAAGTGGTCTCAGTACGTCCACTTCTGGTGTATAGTTTTGGCATGCTGGCTTACCAGCCTCCAAGTGCTTGTTCAACTGTCCCTCCAGGAGAGAGGTATATGCCTTTAGCTGGTCTGTATTCTGCAGCTCTCCTCTCAACTTCTCCACAGCCTCTTCTAGAGATTGCATTCAAGCTCGGGCTTCCTGAGTTCCTTTTCAGACATAGTTTTGCTATCCATGTCTGTTTTCCTTTTTCCATACTTTTCTGCAGTGCTTGTAAAATTCCTTCTGCCTCCGCCAGGGTGGCTTGATATTGCTCGCATTGTGCTTGTAAAAGGCTCTGAGCTTCTTCAGCCTATTGTAATCTAAGTGCTGAATCAAGTGACCCTGTCTTTGTCCTTTGCTGCTTCAGCACTCCCAGTACTTGCACCTCATTGTAGGTCTGCTGGGAGCAGAGAGTGACCTCCAGGAAAGCAGAAAACAATATGCATTGGGTAGATAGCACACAGCTGTTGCTTTGACTATTCCCTTGCCTTGTCAGTAGCAGACAAATCTTCCTCCAATGGTTCGCTCAACTGCACCAACTCAGACGTGATTAAGGACAAATTAATGAAGACCTGGAGTCTCTTATTGCAGAAATGCTGAAGGCAGACAAGCTCATAATCCTTGGTGACTTTAATGCTAGAGTTGGTGCAGATCAGTAGGCATGGTGCAGATCAGTAGGCATCATTGGAAAAAATGGCCTTGGAAAATGCAACAGCAGCATGCTCCTCTTGCTGAGGAAAGCATCAAACACGGCCTCTTCATCACCAACACATTCTTTCTCCTGCCAAACTGCAACAATTGGATGCACCCACGCTCAAAGCACTGGCATCTCATTGATTATGTTATCATCAAGAAAAGAGACAAGCAGGATGTCAGAGTGAAAAAGGATATGAGAAGTACAGAATACTGGACTGACCACAGGCTCATCATCTCCAAGCTGAATATCCGGAAACATTCTAGTACATGATCAAAAGGCAAACGGCACCCAAAAAGCTCAATGTCTCCAAACTGAAACACAAGAATGTTAAACAGGCATTTGTTGAATAACTTCACAGCCAACCAGTAACAACTGATGTAAACTCACATTGAGGAACATTGGGCATCTTTCTGAGACTCCTTCTGCTCACCTGCATCCAATGCCCTTTGGCCCCACCACACTTAAACATCAAGATTGGTCTGATGAAAATGATACTGACATAGATAGACTACTGAATGAGAAACATCAACTTCATAAGGCTTGCTTAGAAGATAGCACTTCAACATCTAAGAAGGCAGCCTTCAATAACATCAAGAGGATTGTCCAGTGCAAACTCAGAGAGATGCAAAACTCATGACTGAGCAACAAGGTAGATGAGATTCAGGCCTACGCAGACAGGAACAATAATTTATTAGTGAGGAGGCAATTGATTGACTGCTCCAAGTAGACATTAACATACCTCTTGCTGATCCTCCAACACTGACTGAATCTGTGAAAGCAATTAACTTGCTGTCAAATGGTAAAGCACCTGGAGCAGATGCTATACCAGCAGTGGTCTACAGGGCTGTAGGCCAACACATGGCTTTGAAACTGGCTGAACTTTTCCAGTCAATGCGGGCTCAAGGTACTATACCCCAAGAGTACAAGGACACATCCATCATCTACTAATACAAGCAGAAAGGCAATAGAGAAAACTGTAACAACCATTGGGGCATCTCCTTGCTGTCAATAGGCAGTAAAATCTTCACCAGAATTCTGTTGAATCATCTTGTGCAACACATTGAACAAGGGCTTTTGCCTGGCAGTCAGTGGGGTTTCAGGAAAGGATGCAGGACCATAGACATGGTTTTTGCAGGTCATCAATTTCAGGAGAAATTACAGGAACAGAACTGCAACCTGAACATGACTTTCATTGACCTGACAAAAACATTTGATACAGTCAGTCAGGAGGGCCTTTGGAAGATCATGTCAAAATTCAGTTGCCTGGAGAAATTCATTGCAATGGTTCAGCAATTCCATGATGGCATGCTTGCTTGCACTGTGGATGATGCTGAGTCTTCTGAACCATTCCCAGTCACCAATGGAGTCAAGCAGGACTGTGTTGGCCCCAACCCTCTTCAATATGATGTTCTCTGCCATGCTTACAGATGCACAGTCAAATGGGTCGCCAACTGACTGGGGGGACTGCACCCAGAGAGTAATAGTGGATAGGTCATTTTCAATCTGGAGGGATGTGGGCAGTGGGGTTCCGCAGGGCTCGGTCCTCAGGCCTGCACTGTTCAACATGTCCATCAGTGACTTGGACGAGGGGGTAAAAAGCGCCCTGTTCAAATTTGCTGATGACACTAAGATGTCATCATACGTTAGGATGAAGGAATA
>NW_017729032.1:214625761-214657130 GCF_001723915.1 Gavialis gangeticus
AGTGCAGAGGCAGAAAAGGATCTTGGAGTCATCACTGATGCCAGGATGAACATGGGCCGGCAGTGTGGGGATGCGGTCAGGAAGGCCAACTGCACCTTGTCATGCATCCACAGATGCATCTCAAGCAGGTCCAAGGAGGTGATCCTCCCCCTCTATGTGGCACTGGTCAGGCCGCAGCTGGAGTACTGTGTCCAGTTCTGGGCGCCACACTTCAAGAGGGATGTGGACACTATGGAGAGGGTCCAGAGGAGGGCCACTCGCATGATCAGGGGGCAGCAGGGCAGGCCCTATGAGGAGAGGCTACAGGACCTGAACCTATTCAGCCTCCACAAGAGAAGGCTGAGGGGGGATCTAGTGGCCTGTTATTCAATCAATCAGTGATGTCATGGTCATCTTCAAATTTGAAGGACAAACAGCAACAGCACTCTTCCTTGGGAGCTTTTAACTTCCTCTGGGTGAGCCAATTATCCTCAGCAGCTGCCTCAGTCCTCCTAGGCATGCTTGCAATCGCCTTCTTACAGCCTGCAGCTGGGCTGCAGCTCCTGAGATGTGCAGCCTGCTACATATTTCTTCTCAGTTTTCTTTTTTTCCTAACCTGAACAAGCCATGTTTTTTTGGGTTGCGTCAACACTTGTGACTGCAAGTTATGTTGGGCATATCTATAGGTGAAATTAATGCAAAACAATAAACTCTGGAGTTTATTGCTCCAGAGATTATTGCTCTTGAGTGCGGCACTTGAATGTGTCCATTTGGAAGCTGGTCACTGTGTGCTTGTGCAAAGATTCAAGGAGACACACATTAATTTCTGAAAAGCCGCATGTGTCTCTGGAGCCACAGGTTGGCCACCCCTGCTCTAGACAGATCCTCTGCAGCATGTTGAGCTGAGGGGAGCAACACCAGGCTGGCAGGCTGATCCCTGGGAACCCCCTGCTAGCCAGCATTGCTCCAATCTGGTTTAACATGCTGTGCTCTCAGGCACACGTTCTATAAATGCTGCAGTTTATTGTTCCACAGTTTATTGCTCCAGGGCACACATTCAAATGCCACACTCAAGAGCAATAATATCCACAGCAGTAAAGCAATAAATCATTTGGAAGCTGATCACTGTGTGACAATCACCATGTAAGATCACCAAATCACCATGTAAGGAGATACATATTAACTTCTGAAGAGCCGCATGTGGCTCCAGAGCCTCAGGTTGGCCACCACTGGTCTAGAGCTTGCGGGTGCTTTAGTATGGGACTAGCCAGCTGGCAGCCCTGCACTGAAATACCCTTGTGCCCCAGCCAGCCCTGTCAGTGTCTGCATGTGTGCTGCTGCAAAGTTTTCTACTCTGCAGCAGGGTAGTACTTGTATTTGCAAGTACTATCCTGCTGTAGAGTAAATTAGTTTACTCCAGCCTAATAGAGGTGCACGTATAGATGGCGAGATGTTTACTGGGCAGCTAATTAGTCTACTGCACAGTAAACTTCTCATGTAATTATTTACATGAATTACCCATTGCAATTATTTTTTGTCTATTGTTAGAATAGCTGAGGTACTGCTAGCAGTGTAACCCTGGTACCATGCAACTCATTGAGCACTGCAAAAGCCTTCTGAAAACCTGAACACATACTCAGTGGCTAGTCTGCACTGTGCTATAAGCTGCGAGAGCTCCATTGACCTAGCATTGTGCATGTCTACAAGAGCTACAATCATTGAAATGTAATAGGTGGTCAATTTCCTTGATCATCCCTGCTAATCCTTCTCTGCACCCCTTTCAGGCTGAATTCATCTATCAGCATCACTCCTCTAGTCCTTTTTGCCCAGGCCTCCAATCCAGCCTAGGCTGTGTTCTTTCAGTTGACTGCATACAGAATAGCCTACAATTTGCATTGGATATTGTTATTTTCAGAAGTAGGTTTGTAGGTAAAATCAAATCATGAAGTAATCAACTTCAAGCATCCCCCTACAAATCAACTTCAAGCATCCCCCTACAAGGTAAGTTTGGCAGTAGTTTTCTGTCAGTCTGTGATGTTTCCATTTTAAAAACTGCTGGACTATGCATATAGTTTATTTTCCTTTGGGCCTTAACCACAAACCCCATCAGAGGGTCTTGCTGAGCAGATCAGCAGTATTATACCGACTTAGAAAGACTAAGATGAACATTAAATTAATCAGACAATGCTCTTGAGGGAAATGGTCACTAATTTAAGATTTTTCATCTCCTGAAAATCAATTATTATTATGTTTATTGATATTGTACTTGTCACTATTTCAGTATTTTCCCTGTAGTGACAGAGACTAAAACAAAAAAGATGCTAGGAAAGATATTAAATGAATTATAGTCTATCCTAAGATATGAGAACTTGTTAACCAACTAAGTTTGGGCCAATAAATATATTGTAACAGGAAAAACTACAGTGATATATACATCTATACATTATATGCATACATACCTACGTACATACACACACAAACATGCCTACACATACATTACATGTATACTTTTATTATCTGAGCACTTTATATTCTCAAATTAAAGCACTCAAACTTCACCAAAAAGCACCAAAAATCTTTTCCTACTTCCCTCACTCTGCTTTGTTTTTTAATTGAAAATTCTCCAAAAAAAATACTTATGTGGACATTGACCTATTTTGCATGGGCAGGACAAAACATTACCAGGAATTTCCTCATGTGACTGGGTTAGAATAGGAAAGAATTTTATCTGAGAAATCTAATTGGTATTGATCTCAGGTTCCAGCTACTGTCTAGTTGCATAGGGTTGTGGGCAGGTTCATGCCTGATGCTGGATAAGATTTTTTGGAAAACTGTTTTTTGTAGAAAAACACATACCATATTTACTCTAATATAAGATAACCCTGACTATAAGATAATCCCCCAATAATTAGATTCTATATATGAAAAATTTAAAGATTTGTTATATTTTATCCGGTGCAGAATTTAATGATTGGAGGTTTGCTTGATTTTGTCCCCCTCCCACTGCTGCAACAGGGAAAATAAATCTGGGGATCAGGTGCCCCCCTTGCCCTCTGTTCCCCTAGCTTCTTCCCCCTGCAGCCCCTTTTATCCCCCTTCCAGTCAGACTCTGCTCTCCTTGAAAACATGGAAGCAAGGGACATAAATGAAAACAGTGATGGCTGAAGAGATGCGTTTTCCTTTTTTTTTAAACAGATGCAAATTTTAGCATAAGTATTCCTTAAAAATACTTTTAAGTGGCCCGTTTGTACCTTATATATTATATAGAATACAAACTTTTTTTTGAACCCTCCCCTACAAATTATGTATATTAGTCCAAAGCCAAAAAACTCATAAGTTACCATATAGTTCAGTTTGCTGGGCCCCAGCAGTCAACAGCATTTCAATCCATGGTGACCACACAGCTTAGCACTGCTCTGTATGTGTATGCACTCCAGATACACCCTTCCCTCCAAAACGGATTCATGTGCTAATTAGCTCCCCACTCAAGATTGGAACAGAGTGTTCTTCTCATAAGTCCTGGGATCCTCCAAAAATTTATATGCAGATGACGTGCAGGGCAACCTGGACTGGTTCTACCTCACGGAGAGTGAGGACACAGTAATCATATGCAAAAAGCTGAGAGAGGGGGCATCAAAAGGGTAAACTGCTTGGGGCCCCATTTGGTGATGTTTGCCAGACGTTTAAGGCTCATGAAGCAACAGAAAGCATTGGAAATGGGAAAGAAATATATAGCTCAGCTGTGAGAGTAAAGAGGAAGTAGAAATGTATTTAGTGTCATGGCTCACCATGACTTTGAAAAGAGTTTGCACTGAGTAGGACTGAGCTCAACTGGCATTACCCCATACCTTATTCAGATGGACTATACTAATCAGATGGGGATGGTGATGGGGATAGAGACTAATGCCCTGAGGTAAGTGGGGAAGTGGGTGACCTGGAGGAAGAACCAGGAGGAAGGGGCAAAAGGGAAGGTGTTCTCATTCTTCCTGAGAAATCAGGGCAATTGACTAGTTAGCTTAGGTGCTTGTACATAAATATATGGAGCCTGGGAAACACAATCACAGAACTATGACATGATTGGAATAATAGAGAGTTGGTGGGAGCTTGTGTGACTGGGGCAGTGTCATGGATGGGTACAAACTGACTGGGAAGGACAGGCAGGGGAGAAGAGGAGGAGGAGTTGCACTTTATTTTAAAAGAGCCATATGATTGCTCAGGGCTCCACTATGAAGCTGGAGATAGGCCTGTTGAAAGTCTCCTGGTTAGTCAGAGGAGACAGCAACAAGGGTGATGTTGTGGTGGGTGTCTGCTATAGACCACGAGACCAGGAGTGGTTAAGGCTTTCTTCAAACAGCTAGAGTAAGTTTCCTGATCACTGGCCTTGCTTTTCATGGGGGACTTCAATCACTCTGACATCTGCTGGGAGGGCAATATAGTAGTGTGCAGGCAACTGAGGATGATTTTGGAGAGTGTAGGGGACAACTTCCTAGTGCAAGTGCTGGAGCGGCCAACTAGGGGATGTGCTCTTCTTGACCTGCTGCTCACAAACAGGGAAGAATTGGTGGGGAATGTAGTAGTTGATGGCAACTTGGGAAGTAGTGACCACAAGATGATTGAGTTCAGGATCCTGAGGAAAGGAAGGAAGGACAGCAAGAGAGAAAGAACCTTGGACTTCAGAAAATCAGACTTAAACTTGCTCACAGTATTCATGGGCAGGATCCCTTGAGAAGCCAGTCTGAGGGAAAGAAGAGTCCAGGAGAGCTGGCTGTACTTTAAAAAAGCCTTACTAAGAGTGCAGGAACAAACCATTCAAATGTGCATGAAGACTAGCAAGTATGGCAGAAGGCCAGCTTGGTTAGGCAGTGAATTCTTCAGTAAACTAAATCATAAAAAGGAAGCTTATAAAAAGTGGAAACTTGGACAAACAGCTAGGGGGGAATATAGAGTATTGCTTGGGCATGCAGGGATGAAGTCAGGAAGACCAAAGCACAACTGGAGTTGTAGCTAGCAAGGGATGTGAAGGGTAACAAGAAGGATTTCTACATGTTAGGTAAATTCTTTTGGTAGAGGTGATATCTTTTATTAGACCAAATAAATAATTGCAAAAAAGTTTGTTCTTTGCAACTATTTAGTTCTTCTGATAAAAGATATTGCCTCCACCTAAAGAATTTGCCTGTCTTTGTGCTGAGACCAACATGGCTACAGCCTAGATCCCTACAAGTATTCATAGATTTCATAGACATTAGGGCTGGAAGGGACCTCGGAAGATTGAGTCCAGCCCCCTGCCCGAAGGGCAGCAAGTCAGCTGGGTTCATAGGATCCCAACAAGATAAGCATCCAATTTACTCTTGAAGGTGTTCAATGTAGGTGCTTGAACCACCTCCGATGGCAGGCTGTTCCAGACCTTGGGGGCTTGGACAGTAAAGAAATTCTTCCTTATGTCCAGCCTGAAACGGTCTTGCAGTAGTTTATAACTGTTTGACCTCATCATCCCTTGGGGTGCTCTGGTGAACAAACATTCCCCCAGATAATGGTGTTCACCCCTGATAAACTTATAGGTGGCCATCAGATCACCCCTGAGCCTGCACTTTTCCAGGCTAAAGAGCCCCACAGCTCTCAGTCTGTTGTCGTAAGGTCTGTTTTCCTGACCTCTGATCATGTGCGTGGCTCTTCTCTGGACTCTCTCAAGCTTCTCCACATCCTTTTTGAATTGTGGAGCCCAAAACTGGATGCACTACTCCAGCTGCGGCCTCACCAAGGCTGAGTATGATGTCCCGGGATTTGCTTGAGAAGCATCTATGGATGTCATGTATGTATGTCAGTAACAAGAGAAAAATAAGCAAAAGTGTGGGTCCCTTACTGAATGGGGGAGGCAACCTAGTGACAGAAGATGCATAAAAGGCTGAAGTGCTCAATGCCTTTCTCACCTCAGGCTTCACAGACAAGATCAGCTCCCAGACCACAGCACTGGGCAGCACAGTTTGGGGAAGAGATGAGCAGACAACAGTGGTAAAAGAACAAGTTAGGGACTATTTAGAAAAGCTGGATGTGTACAAGTTATCATCTTTGAAAACTCATGGTGATTGGGAGAGGTCTAGGTTGATTGGAAAAGTGAAAACATAGTGACCATATTTAAGAAGGGAAAAAGGAGGATCCAGGGAACTACAGACTTAACTCAGTCCCTGGAAAAATCATGGAGCAGATCCTCAAGGAATACATTTTTAACCACTTGGAGGAAAAGTTGACTAGGAATAGTCAGCAAGGATACAGCAAGGACAAGTTATGTCTGACCAACTGATTGCTTTCTATGACAAGCTGACTGGCTCTGTGGATGCGGGGAGACGAGTGGATGTGGTATACTTTGATTTTAGCAAGGCTCTTGATATGGTCTGCCACAACATTCTCACAGGCAACCTAAGGAAGTATGGGCTGAATGAATGGACTGTAAGGTGCATAGGAAACTGGCTGTAGCATCAGGCTCAGAGGGTAGTAATCAATGGCTCAATGTCTAGTTGACAGATGGTATCAAGTGGAGTGCCCCAGGGGTCAGTCCTGGGTTCAAAACTGGTCCTGGCCAGTTTTGTTCAATGGTCAACAAACAGCACTGGGTCAGAGGAGGGGCAGACTGAAGTGCTCTGGGTCTGAATACAAGGGTGTCAGGGGAAAGGTACTTAACGGTGGGGGTTTACTACAGGTCACCCAACCAGGGGGATGAGTTGGACCGGGAATTCTCAGGTCAGCTCGCGGAGGCAGTTAAGTCAAAAGACGTAGTCATCATGGGTAACCTAAACTATCCAGACATCTGCTGGAAAGAGCAGTCAGCCAGGTCTGATCACTCATGTAGGTTCCTAGCTAAGTTACAGGACCTCCATCTAACCCAGGAGGTGCACAGTCCCACCAAAGAAAATACCTTGTTGGACCTGGTCCTGGACACGGGCAATGACCTAGTGAGTGGACTGTGGGTTCTCGACCACCTGGGCGATAGCGATCATCGCCTACTGGAATTCACCATCCAGCGCAGGGTGTCAAAGGCCTGCAGCAAGGCAACAGCCCTAGACTGCAGGAGGGTGGATTTCAATAAAGTAAGGAGACTAGTCAGGGAGGCACTGAGGTCCCAGAGGGGAGGGGAGTTGGGAGTCCAAGAAGAGTGGTCATTCCTTAAGGAGACAATCCTCCAAGCCTAAATGTCGACAATCCCATGTGGATCAAAGGGGGCAAGAGTGTTCAAAAGCCCCCATGGCTCACCAAAAGCATCCAGGAATGTCTCAAAACTAAAAAGGAGGTGTACACCCAATGGAAGGGAGGGACCATCACCAGGGAGGACTATACCTCCATTGCTCAGGACTGTAGGGGGGCTGTTAGGAAGGCTAAGGTGGAGATGGAACTGGGATTAGCAATCTGGATCAAGGATAACAAGAAGTCCTTTTTTTAAATACATAAGGGGTAAAAAGAAGGTACCGGGTAATGTAGGGCCTCTGCAGGACACGCTAGGAAATCTGGTGGTTACACCAGATGACAAAGCTAACCTCTTTAACAATTTCTTTGCCTTCACTTAGAATGGAATAATCCTAGGCACTGGTACAGGCTAGGGGCTGACTGGTTGGGCAGCCAGCAGTGTGCCCTTGTTGCCAAGAAGGCTAATGGCACACTGGGCTGAATTGATAGAAGTGTTGCCAGCAAGTCTAGGGAAGTGATTATTCCCTTCTATTCAGCACTGGTGAGGCCACATCTGGTGTATTATGTTCAGTTTTGGGCCCCCACTACAGAAAGGATGTGGACAAATTAGAGGGAGTCCAGCAGAGGGCAACAAAAATGGTTCAGGGATTGGGGGACAAGACTTATTAGGAGAAGCTGAGGGAACTGGATGTATTTAGTGTAGAGAAGAGAAGAGTGAGAGGGGATTTAATAGCAGCCTTCAGCTACCTGAAGGGGAGTTCGAAAGAGGATGGAGTTAGATTGTTCTCAGCAGTAGCAGATGACAGAACAAGGAGCAACCATCTCAAGTTGCAGCAAGGGAAGTTTAGGTTAGATATTAGGAAGAATTTTCTCACTAGGAGGGCAGTAAAGCACTGGGACAGGTTACCCAGAGAGGTTGTGGACTCTCCATCCTTGGAGGTTTTTGAGACCCAGCTAGACAAAACGTTGCCTGGGATGATCTAGTTGGGGATGGTCCTGGTTAATTTTTTCAGTATAAACATTTCTACACATTCAATTTTTGTAAATATGGTAAATGCAAATCTCCATTTTTAAACAAATAAAATAATCAAAAGCTTTTTTCCCCCCAAGCACTGCTTACAAGCTGTCCTGAAAAGGGATTTAATGATATCCCTTTTATTTAATATTTAATGAGGATTGCAGAAAGTATATCTAATCAGAAAAGAACTTAAGCATGTGCTTAAAGTCCCACTTATTGCAGCACATGTTTAAGTTTGAGCACATGGTTAGCAGTTTTTCCCAAAAAGACTTAAGCCCAAGTTTAAGTGTTTAGTTTTGTTTTTAAATCAGTACCTAAATACTTATCCCTTGTAGCCTCATACATACCTATTGGTAAACTGTACAGTGAATAAATGGAGACAATTGATTTTCAAGACCAACAGCAGTGAGCAGGATCCTGAAAATATCAAGGAACTCAAATGGGGTAAAGTACAGATATGTTTTTTTGAAATTAAGGCTAATTTTATTTATATCAGTAGGGACTGAGGACTAAGTATAGTCAATGTTGTAGCATTATAGTAATGATTTTCATTAAATCAGACTTTCTACTAAGTGAGCATTAAAGATTCAGCTTTTGGGTTTAATAATACATTTGACTTTAATAATAACATATATAAAATATTGCTATGGTTATATACATAGAATGACTATTACTAAAGGAGTTGTGAAATGCTACTATAAATCCTGTCAATGAAATACCAGTATTGTAGCTCTCCAGTCACAATGCAAGATTTGATGCCCCATCTTTCCCCATGATAGAATGTAAGTATAACCTGTTGCAGGCAAAGATGGGCATTTATTAGATACAGAACTTGTTGTGCAAGAAAGTGACTAGTCTTTTGTATTAAGAAATGTATGAATGGGTTGTAAGAAGTCTAGTCTTTAGTTTTAAGAAATGTAAGAGGGTAAGTAGGGGTTGAAGTAGATAGATGTTCTATCTTGCTAGTACAGTGGCTACCTTAAATTCTAAACTTTTCAGGGTAGAAATCTCTCTACTTGTATTGTCTGTGAAGTGCCATGCATGGCTGTGAAATTTAATCATTTTATTTCAGATTGTCAATTTGAATTCAAGTCCATTCAGGTAAAGGGAATTTGATGCTGCAGTGAGTTATATCAAGAGCCCAGAATACAATGACACTGGACTGCAATTCTGAGCTCACGGAAGTTGGTCTCAACATACCAGTTTCAAAGCAGCGACTGCTGAGAATTTCTTCCGTCTGCCATGGAGGACACGAGCCTGGGCATTAGGAATCTTCCTTGCTCTACTACCTATTATTTTTCTGGTAAAATATAGTACTGTAGAGACAGACCTGAAAGACCTAGTTCTGGAACTGGAAGCAGGGAGGAGAGGGAGACTTACCTGGCCAGCTCTCCTACTCTGTACCAGCATGGGCTTGGGCTACTGCTGCTGGGGGACAGAGCTTTGCCTCCCTTGTCAAAGCTCTCAGTGCCCTCCATGAGATTTATTAAAGTGGGATGGCTTTGAAGCTCATTTTAAAATTAACCACATTATGGTTGCCAATCTCTGGCAAAAAAGTATTTGGCTATAGTTCTCTTTACTTGATGTTCTTTTATTGTCCACTTGTAACTTTTATTGAGAAACCTGGCACTACTGTTGGAACAGTGTTTTCTTACGTGGGGAGAAATTAATCAAATGTCTGAACCTGCAGGCTTATGATGTGAGGAAAAAAAACTTTCCAAAATAGTTATTTGTTTCTGTTACAGGTAATTATTTTTGAGTAATGACATCTTCTAAAGATTGAAAGTCCTCTTAACTTCATTTGTAACTTAGGCATGCTTTGGTGACTGGCCAGCTCTGGAGTTTGAGTTGGCATTGTTTAATAGGAGTGTGCTTAATGATTCAAACAAATGGCTCACTCTCACTCTCTCTGTGCCATCAGATGTGGACTCACCCTACATTTTTGCTAGAAAACCTGGATCTCAGCTAATCAGGAATCTGGCCTTTTTGTTTGCACACTAAAATATAATAGATGAGTGAGTAGTCTGTCTAAGGATCTGCCAAAAATTTGGAAATAGTTTAGAGAGGACCTTCAATATACAGAGGTAAAGTGGCCACATCTACAGGAGACTCTGACTGCACAGTCATTACTGCACTTGTAAAATGACTTTATTTATTTATACAAGTACTAAATGACTGAGCAGTAACTGGAGTTACTGGAATTACTGCACAGTCACGCTGAGAAACAGCATGATGGTGACAGCGCAGTAGCTCGTGACTACTGTGCAGTAGCATTGTCATGCTTACTGCCATGCGGTGCTACTGCATAGTACTCACAGGCTACTGCACAGTCAGTGTCTTGTGTAGACATGGCCCATATGTACTAACTGGCTTAGACAACCCTGTTTAAACTTTGCCCTGTATTCTTGGGACTGTCTCTCTCTAAAAAAAAGGTATAGCATTATGCAAACTATATTTCCTTTCAGTTTGGTATAGCTTGAATTTCAGATGGATTGAAGTGGAAATGCTTAAATTTGCTTTGTTTTCAGATTTGTCTTTAATCCCACTTTTAAACTTTCTAGTCCTCTTCTCTCACGGATATTTCCAGTCCATCTTGGACTTTTTCTGCCTTCCCAATTATGACTCTTCAGTTTTATTAGCTGTTCTCCTTTACTTGGTTTCTTGTTCCTTCTCTGAGTCTCTTATGGATTTTCTTTCTTTACTCCTTACTCACTACTTTCCCCTTCTCCATTTCTGCTGGTCTGATATTTGGCCTCATGTTTATGGAGAAATTCCAGACTCTGGAAGCTGAAAGAAGATACTGTCTTCTCTTTTTAACTTTCTCTTTTATTTAATTAAATAACAAGGTAAGTTTCTTTTCTTTTAAAACATAAAGGAACATAGCAATAAGAAATGGATAGAGTCCCAAAATTCCTAGTACCAGAACAAAACATCCTTTCTAGGGAAGACTTCTAGAAAATAAACTGTCAAAAGGCTTGTTGTTGTTGTTTTTTTTTAAAGGAACATCCTTTAGGATTTAGTAAAGAATTCTCTCTCTGCAACGGAGATCCCTTGGATGACTAAAAAACCTATAGAAAGAGAGTAGTTCTGCATCATATGCTATACATTTTTTATACCTCTAGAATCCTATTAAAGGTCTGTAGATCTTTATTGGCTATGCCCCCATTACATTTTATAAGATTTTTCTACATGGTATGACTCAGTCAAACAATTCACTGGGGAAAAAAAAAGAACCAAGCTTGTCAATGAAGCGGCATACTTTTGGAGAAGAAAAAACTGGAAGGGGATTTATAACAATCTTCAAATACCCTGAGGGTGGTAATAAAGAGAATGCTCTCTGTGGCTTCAAATACCCTGAGGGTTGTAATAAAGAGAGTACTTTCTGTGGTTGCAGATGACAGGGCAAGGAGCAATGATCTTAACTTGCAGCAAGGGAAATTTAGGTTGGATAGCAGGAAGAACATTTTCACTATGAGGGTGCTTAAGCACTGAAACAGTTTACCAGAAAAAGTTGTGGAATTGCCATCTTTGGAGGTTTTTCAGTGTAGTTTAGACAAACACTCATCTGGAATGGTACACTGTGAGTTGATCCTGCTTTGAGCAGCCAGCTGGATTAGATGACCTCCTGAAATCCCTTTCAACCCTGTTGTTCTATGATCCTGTAATGCTACCAATAGATGGATCCTGGGATTCAAAGAAGAGCAGCCCATCTCTTCCCACTTTAGAGAGAGAGAGTGGCTGGCAATAGCTAGATAGTTAAGTAGGAGGATGCAAGATCAGGTAGCTCACCTAACTCCAAATTGTTAAATGAGCTTGACATGAATTAGGTTACTCAGGAAGGAAGGTTGAGCTTACCAACAACACTTCTGTGTCTTGATTCTTTATAGTAGGCCACATCATGATCTTCTGAAAGGAAGAGGGGAGAAGAAAGAAGCAGGTCTCTTAGTTGTTGCTGTCCACTTTATGACCGCAACAGAACATGTGAACAGAGAATAAGCCAGGAATGGGAACATAATTTTAAAAAGCCCTAAAGTTGCCCACCAGAGATCTAAGGCCAGAGAGGAATGGGACTGGGTGGGGCCACAAGGGATTTCTTATCTGTCATTATCTCAGGAACATGTTTGAGGCAGGATACCTCACTGTTGTCCCAAACAGAGCCTTTAGGAGCCAAGTTGGAAAGAGTCACATGTGCTGGGCATTGCACTCATAGAATCATAGAAAATGAGGGTTGGAAGGGACCTCAGGAGGTAACATCTAGTTCAACCCCCTGCTCAAAGCAAAACCATCCCCAACTAGATCATCCCAGCCAAGACTTTTTTTAGCCGCGTCTTAAAAACCTTTAAGGATGGAGATTCCACCACCTCTCTGGGTAACCTGTGCCAGTGTTTAGTGAAAAGTTCTTCCTAATATCTAACCTAACTTTCCTTTGCTGCATCTTGAGACCATTCCTCCTTTTTTCTGTCATCTGCCACCACTGAAAATAGTCCTCAGTACAGACAGTGGGAAGGAGTTTAAAAAGATGACTTGAAAATGTTGGATGCTGACTGGACAGAATATGCAAAGAGGGGAAACATTTTGCGATGACACCTGAAAGATAGTGCTCTCCTTCTTTTTGGAGTGCATCCAGACATCCAAAGCTGAAACCTGTTAGCTATGTGTGTTAGTCTCTCAGTGTATTCATCCCAATTGGGAGAAGAGGGAAGCATAATGGGAAAAAAACCACATATTAGATAATTTAATAGTTTTGGTTACAAAGTACTTTTCCCATGTCATCAGTGTGTCCCAGTTAGTTTGCGTATACATATAAGTGGCAATTTCTGCTGGCATAGATAACATGCTTATTTATATTCACTTCACAGGATAAGAAGTACCAAGATGCACATGTATTTACATGACAGACATGTCTACATGTACGCACACACAGAAGAAAAGACCAATAATTCAGAAATGAACTCAGAATAAAGCATTTTCAAATCTCATTAAATGACAGGTTTATGACAATATGTATGATTATTAAATTTATCATTTCTTAAAAATAACTTAAAAGTTAAGTTTAGGGAACATATTTAGTCATGAAAAAACAATTACAGAAGAAGAAATGACATCCTTCCTCTCATGAAGCCATAGTAGTCCAAACGTAAGAGTTAACCTGCTGTCATTGCTGAGTAACAGGCTATGATGAAATAAGTCAGTGTTTCTTCAAGTGTGGGACAAGGCCTTAATTATTCTCTTTAGTTTCAGCCTTTTTAAAAAGCAAATTGTTCTGTCACAGTTGTAGAAAAAACCCTTGCTTCATGTTTTGAATTTGACACTACAGCAATATCTGCTTGAGTGTGCAGAGTGCCTGAAATAATGATCTGAAATGTCAGCTGCCCCATTCATGTAAAAAATTAATAAATTAGGTGCTGATACTTTCATACTTTATTTTTTGAATTGTTTCATTGCTCATTAAAGCATGTAAAAGGGAGAAAAAAAGCTAATATAATGAAGCTTTGCAGCAACATATCACAGAGTTGGTGAGGGGTAGGACTAGTTGTGAACACTGAAAATATCTAAATTAAATCAGGGAGAGTTGGGGGGACACTGATGGCAAGTAACACAGTTGTTTCCATTTTCTTAAAGGGAAGATTTCCTTTAAAAAATATGGGAAACACTGTGATGAAGAATTGTTCCCACAGTGCAAGGAATCCATTCATTTTGCAAGAGAAGAGCAAGTAAATAGCTTACTGGCCAGTTTTGAAGTCACTTTCTAGCACAATTACTCTTTTCTTCTTCAAAACTAATAACATTCACTTTGGTTTGGTTCATAGGCTGTGCTTATCCCAGTCATAAAGGAAAAGACCTTCCGTTGTTTCAGATCACTATTCAGCACTTGTCCCATGCTGGACAGTTCCCCAGGAATAATGGCAGTTTTCAGTGGCAGGACCAGGGGAAGTGCAGTATGTGCCACTTGTCTAGCTGGCTAGTCCCTTAGTTTGGCAAGTCCAATGGCTCATGATGAAAAGTTCCTGTCATTATAGTGAAAAAAAAATAATGGCAAAATATGAAAGTGATCTTTGTGATCTTACGTTTTGGGAGATAAAATATGCATGAGAGTATGTGTAATGGATAGATAGGAGACAGGCCTAACGCTCAATTGCTGGTGGTGTGAAAATGTATATAGTAAGAATCTCAAAAGCGCTTCACTGATGTGTGGGAAATGACTATGTCCTACTGAAGGGGAAAAAATATCAAGAACTGCTGGGTAACATGGGTAGCATAGGACAAGGCTTTTACCATATGCAATAGAACAGAACTGACGCTCTAAAACAGATAAATATACCACAGATTGAGTCTTTGGGGGAAAATGTTAATAAGTTACTTCCCCTTAGACTAGTTCATGAAACTTAATGGTGCAACTTAAAAATCAGCTTTATTACTATTAGGGGGTGGGCTGTTGATTTAATTGTTTTTACTTGGCCAAATGGGTAAGAAAAAACAAATACTTGGTCCCAACTTCTGAAAAAGTAGCAGGTTCTCAGAAGTCTCAGATAAATGACAATCACCAGGCCCACTGAGCTCATCTTCCTTGGAAATGAACAGCAGAATTTAAGCACTTCAAGGTTTTGTTCTCATGCCCTGAAAAGCAAGATCTTTCCAGTGATCATCGATGTAGCTACTACCCTTCTTGCAAGTTGTTGATTGCACCTTGTTCGCAAAACTCTGGCTTTATTTGCATCATCTCTGATATAAATGGGCCCTGGAAATGACTTATTCTGGCTTGATCTAAAATTCTGAAGTCAATGGGAGTTATTTCATTGGGTCCAATAGTCCTTGATCAGGTTGAATAAAATGATCAACTAGAATCCCCATTCTAAGGTACAGAAATCCTACACCTACCACACAAAGACATGCTGCTCTTTGATGCATGCCTCCAATACCTGCAAGTTTTCAACACTCAACTTTCAATTAAGATTTTAATCTGAAGAACAGACTACCAGTTACATGTCAATACTGCAGTTGTACACACTCTCTTTTCCTTTCTGGCTCTAAAATCTTTATTGAATTTTCATCCATCATTACCAGGGATCCATTCAGCACTGCAAAGGTGCCATTTAGATGCAAGCAAATTCAGTTGGAGCAGCTTAAACTCTTAATTTATTGCTTGTTAAATATGTCAGGTCCCTGATCAGGGTCACTGTTGCTGATATGGAACAGACAAGCTCTCATGAAAGGCAAGTGCAGGAAACAAGAGTGGAAAAGCATGAATATGTACAAGAACATGGACCTGGTTTTCTACTTTATGCAAAATGTCTGTAAAACATTACTAGGTCAAAACTGTAGCTTTTAAAATCAACTTTGCACAGATATAAATAGCTATACAAAATGCAACAGTAAAGAATACAACCCAGCCTTTAGCAGAAATGCTTACCACACTCAATATGAAGTAAAGATGTGTCCACAGAACCCTTCCTGCTGAGTTATTTGTGAGCTTTAACACATTACCTGCTCTGCCAGGTTTTCCCATGATCTATTAGATATACATGGATATACTGTCTGGGATTTTCAAAAGACACTTAGGAAATTTCTGTGCTTAGTTCACAATAACTTTAAGGGCACTGAGCATACAAGTGTCTTAGGTGGCACTGAAAAATCACATCATTCTGCAAGACAATCTAAAGGCAGTTTAAAAAAAAAAGTCATCATTCCAAGTGCATCCACCAGGTTATTGTGCATGACATCCTGCAGTTGTAGCAGAGGTGCAAATACAAATTTTGCTACCCTGGGCAGAGATGGGGTTGAGCACTGGAGAGGTAGGGGATGCCAACCACCATGGAATGCTGTGCACAGATGTGTCAGTTTAAATTGCAATAAGCCATTCCATTTTTAGGTATCTAAGTAAAAACTCAGACCACTTTGGTTTTAAAGTTTGGTTTTGGTTATATGTCTGTAGGTAAATCAATGCAAATGTGTGTGTGTAGACAAGACCACTTCTCCTGTTTGTGATCTTAAGTCCCTTGAAGGCAAAAGGGTCATATGCCATATTATGATGACTTAGGGATAAGCAGCTGTTTTGGAATGTTTGGGTGCTGTTGAATTGTGATTTGCAAAAAAGAATTACTCCATAAATGAGCAACACAACACTACTGATCAGGTATCTTATACCTCTACTCTGATTCACAAAAGGGCTGTAAGATTTTCTTGAACCTTGTTTTCTTTTAGTGAAAGTTCTACTTTACTAAATGCCAGGCCATGGGGTTTACCTTCTTACTTTTAATAATTATTCTTGAGGTAAACCATAAAAAGGAAAAATAGAGCACCTCTCTTGAAATATTTTACTTCTGGATTGGCAAAGAATGTGATGTATGTACATCTTGAGGGAACAGATTGTCAGTCTTTCATGTTATAAAGGACTGGGATCTCTCTCTTTTCTTTCCATTTGCTTGAGAGACACTGTTGGTATAGGCCTTACAGATAATTTTCCCTACAAGGCAGTGACCTAGGGTGATGAGAGACAAAAGGACACTTTCCACTTGTGTCTAAAGGGCGGTGGGTTGGCTCATTTGCATATATTTATATATTTCTTTTCCTGCTCATATGACCCTACAACAGGGTGATGATTTTGGTGAGTATTTGTAAAGTTGGACTTTTATAAGGTACTTTTATGAGGTTCTCTTTGCAACTTCCCTGCAAATCCCCCCTCACAGGGTGGGCAGCCTAGCCTTGGCCCAAACTGTCTGCTCCAGGTGAGCAGGGAGGCGTGCTCTAGCATCCTCCAGCTTCTGGCCTGGGCGACTGCAGGCACGTGGCTGAATTTCTGGAATCAAAAGTGAATGTCTGTTCACTTACTTATCAATTCAATCTACTCAGCTTAAACTAACATGCAAAGATTGACTTTATTCAGCCTCGGGCTTTTGGACTGTCTGTACTTAGCCTTGGTTTGCAAAGAGGGGCTGAGAAGAAATCATGCTTAAGACTGGTTTTCATAACAGGTATTAAATTGTGAGTGCAGGCAGAGAAAGCATTCACACTAGTTTTACTCTCTGTTTTGTTACCCTTGGAAATATGCATGATTGCAATAGGTGTTACAGTGAGAATTTATTTTTGCCTTTGTGCATTACTAGAAGCTAATTACAAACAAAAGTGAGATGCTGAAAAGAAAGATAGCAAAACCAAACAGAAGCAAAAATATATTAGATTTTCTTTTTAACGAAATGTCCATATGTTGTTAGTAATGTTGATACAGGCATTTTAATCTTTACAGATATGGTTTTAAACCTGAAATTAACCCTTTGCCATCAAAATTCACAGTAAAAACTAAAAGAAGTTTAGGGTTTTTTTCCCTTAAATATATCCCACAATGTATTGCCTTTCATCAAAAGTTTTTAGTACTGTACTGCATAAGGTGGTCTTACACTGCACAAACCCCTGCTTGATACATGAACCACAGTGTATCTTTTTTTTTTGAGTGTATAAAGCCCTGTTTTCTGTCCAGAGGTTACAGATGCTATCAGGTCACCTTCTTGAATCAGAGAAAACATTATGGCTACTTTGTAGAAGTTCTTCAGACTTTTCTTTTTAATGGCCATTATCTGTTTTCAAGGCATTGTGTCCATTTCCTTCTTCCTTTTCAAATGGACCTTTTCATCGTTCAGGGGTCAGTGAATGAATGTAGAACCTTTGCTTCTTTAGATGCTTAAAATCCTGCAGATGATTGCTTTCCCTATCTCTGGCTGTCTTCTAATTCACGCTTTTCACAAACAAAAAAAATTGATCCTCTTCAGTGTCATAAATTTTAATGTAGTTTAACATACTGAGTTGTCACAGATATGATCTCTTAGGTCAGAGAGTTCAAATGCCTTTAATGACACTGTCCACAGTGCTACCTTACTTTCAAAGAGATTTTTTTGGTATAATTTAAACTATGTACCATTATGTTACAGTCTCAGCCTCATCTTTCCCTCCCAAGTTTCTTTGGCTGACCTTATTGCAAGTTACCATTTAGGGCTTTTACTTTTTTTTTAATTTCAGTCAGCTTACTGTAAATTCAACACAATTTAAAATATTTGGACTGACCATAGAGGAATGCAGAACTTTTAAAAGGGGTGTTGATATCACCTAACAAAGCTCGCTGTTAAATATTTCATGCTCACTGCTCTTTTTCAGATGCTTTCTTTATGCAGCTCTGCTAACCCATGTGAATCCTGACCGTTACTTTTGGGAAACCCCTGGGCAAAGAATAAGTAGATCGAACTCACCTATTCAAAATACATAAAATATGTTCACAGGACAGATTCCTGTGTACTGTACTGTTGCCTGAGCTAGCTTTAATCAGGGTACCAGAAGCAGCGAGCCATGTGAAGACAGAGTACAGCACAGGCAGCTGGTAGCATAGGCATACAGAAGCTTTGTGCTGTGGACATCTTTACAACAGAGGCCTGCCAAATATAACAGTAATTTAGTTTGAGGAAGGGCATCTGATACCCAAAAACTTGTCGAGTAGCTCTCTGAATTATACAGTTGGTCCAGTAAAAGGTATCACACAAAAGCCTTGTCTCTCCCTAATTTAGTTGGCACAGAGCTCTGTGCTGCCATAGCTTGACTATTCCTGATACCTGAACTAGCTCACTGCAAGCTGGCTTGGATATTGCTACTGTATAGTCATTAGACCATAGAGACTTTGTGACCTGGATAACATTGGGCACATCTACACAAGACACTTAATGTGCAGAAGACTAATTGTACTGTGCATTAGCGTGGCAAGCAAAACCCATGCTAATGCGCTAAAGCACAGTAGATTTAATCTAATGTGCATTAATGTCACTAAAGAAGCATTCATCTGTACTAATGCGCAGTAGCACCGATTATGGCATGTTAATTTTAGTACCTGTAATGACAGGTACTAATTTAATGCACCATAATTACAGCGCATTAATTAACATGTAGACATGCCCTTCTAGTGGAGACTTGCCAGAGACTGCCACTACATCCTTATGACCTAATCATAGTTTGGATCCTGTTCTCTGGTGGTTAAAAGCAAATTCACTGAATCTCCTTGCCATTTGATGTTTTTTCCCCTCTATAGCCATTAAGAATGGGCCAGCTGATACATGCTTTGTATGGTACAGTGACATCTGGAAGGAGAAAAGGGATTTCCTCCTGACTTTCAGTGGCCATACACTGCAGCAGTCTCTGCATTCACTGTGCATGCACAGTGTTCAGAATGGGTGGTAGAGGACAGACTCATAGGCGAAAGGTTGTATTTAGATTTCACATGAAAATGTCCACAACTGCAACATTTTTGAAGCAGGGGAATTTGCAAGAGGAGAATTAAGTTGTCAACTTTGGCACCAGAACATGAACTTCTTCTATGCAAATATTGTGATGAATCCTATAACCATTGTACAGGGTGAAATCTTTGATTCTACTGAAGTTGATGGCAAAACTTTTATCAGCTTCAGTGGGTCCTGGATTTCATCTTTAAAGAACAGAGCATGGCACAAAATTTATGATATAATTTTCCAGATGTCCAGCCATATCATCTTTAAGTAATGCTATCTTCATTTTTAACTATCATGATACCCTTGAATTTAGAATACAAATAAGATTTCTGTGGTATTGAGTCCAAAACCCACACATAACAGCCCAGTATATCTTCATTAACAAGAAACATTTCTATTGATTTCATTTTGCAATGTTTCATATTACACATAACAAATATGTATGGTCACCTAAATGAATTATTGCAATTCAATTTGGAATGATTGCATAAGGTTATTGTATTATCTCAAGGATGCCTTAGTCTTTGGGTGTCAAAACTGTTTTTATTTAATGGAATAACATGGAAAAGTTAATCAGAGTAGGTTAACCTCTGTGGAACTCAAGGTCACAAACACTCAGTCTGCATTGTAAATGGGGAGCTTTCATTTTTTTCAGCCTCTGAAAAAAAAGTTTAGATATGAGAAAAAAGGCAGTGTGGAAATACTTAACAGATGTGCCACTCTATCAGCTGGCTTATTGGGCTTTCCATCAAGCAGAAATTCTGTGTTAAGATATTTCAAGATAAATGGCATGAAATAAAATTTCATGCTTTGCAAGAGAAATTCCTCCACAAAAATTCAGTTCAAGGTTTAACATCATTTGTACATGCAGAAACGGAAACAATTCTTTTTTAAACAAGAGAGATTAGGAGTGTGTTCAGACTGTAAATCATTGCTAGCAATTGCTTTACTGCTTTCTCCCTTCCCTTCCTCTTCCTCTGCTTTATTGGCCTACATCTTTCACCATATGCTAATAATGCAAACTCTTCTGTGACTACCTTTTCCTATTAGCTGTGAACACAACACTTTGGACAGCAAGATCCTGATCCCTGGCTGCAGATCTAAGTTGTAATACAGTGTGAAAAAAGTTAACATGAGTAAATGATAGGTTTGCAGACCTATAGTTCTGAAAATATAAATGTGTATGATATGGCATTTGGATCCTGTAGTTTATTGCTGCATTGATTGAGCACAGCATGACCAGAGCCATAGGGAAGTTATTTTAAAGTTTATGAAAGCAATTGCATTATGCTTGATGCAATGCAGTGAAATGATCTGGGGCACAGAAAGCTCATACTGTATTCAGTGCTATTTCTGGCATGCATTTGCACATGAAAATTACAGTAATTTGCATTTCAATGGATTAGCTATTTTTGTCTGGTTGAGATGGAAGTGTAGATATAGATACATAGAAATAAATTCATAGCTCATCTGGGGTAAGAACCAGTCTTGGAATGAAAGGGTGTCTATTGTATCAATGATGAGCAGCCTTACAATGACAAGCTGAGCAAAACAGGATAATGCAGTTTCAATGAGAAAATTTATTGTTGAGGTTCCCACTCCAATTACTGTATTGGGCATCATGCTTTTTAATCACTTGGGACATTATAACAAAGCTGAAGAGATATTTAGCATTAGCTGATTTTTAGGAATTGGTGTTTTCTTTAAACATATAGAGCTGACTACAGGTTAGAAGAGACAGAAATGTACTAAGTAAGCTTACAGGCTTCACAAACTTGCTCCATCATCTTGAACTCCTAATTTAAAGTTCATCTGTATGAAGAAAGACAGCCCAAAGGTAGTCTGTGCACTAGTTAAGTCTCATGTCATTACTCAAAACAGGCTGGAACTGAAAGTGGAGCTTAGCTTCTATGTTTACCTCATGAGTTGGGGATGTACTTCATCCAGCAAACAAATGTGAAGGCAAGAGACCCAGAAGATAAGAGAGAAGATGTTACAGCTCTGAAATTATCTGATAGAAGATGCTATGTAAGTGCAATGTATTACTGTAGCCCTTCAAATATAAGGCGTTCATTTGAAAATAAAATATTTATTTTAAAAATGGCCCAAGTCTTAGGCCCCCTCTAAACATTATAGGTATTGTGCAATTAACTGGTTAATTGTGCAGTTACTTTAAGATCAGCTACACATGCAAAGTTTCTTTCACACAATTAAAAGCTCCAATCAGCTATAGTTAGACCTCAAAAGTTTGTACTAACTTTATAGGTGGTTGCTATTGAGCATTAATTTGCACATGTATCAGGGTCTCCCCCATGGCCAGGAACTTTATCAGGTGACAGGGCTCCCAGCTGCAGGGGTGCACTATGCACAGTTTGACACACTTGGGGCCAGGAGATCCCAGCAGTTGTGATCCCCATGGTTCGCGGGTGCATGAAACCTAGAGATCCATCCATGCAGCCAGGACCGAGAGTCCCAGCTTCTTGCCAATGCAATGGGAGCCCAGGATCAGGCTCCCCCTTCACTGGCAATAAGGTGTGATTGAATCTAATGCATGATCCCACAACTGTGTCTCCTGTCATGCAAGTGTGGCATGTCAGGAGGTGCAATTTTGTGGCTTATGCCTTAGATCTAATTGTGCCTTTACCTGACTAAAATTCAAGGGAAAAGGTCTCAGAGGCAACACATGTCTTGATCTGATATTTTGTATTTTTCTTATATTGAGAATCCAAAAACTGGGGTGCATTGCTGTATTCCAGGGCAGCTCCATATAGAAGAAACATGGTAGCTACCCAAGATTCACTGCTTCCTCTCCTTCTCCATACTAAATTGGTGAGGCTGTGTCTGGACCCTCTGGAAGAGCTGTCCTCTGTAGTCTAGTGCTAGGCATTCTTGACCTTCTCACCTGATCACATTGGTAACCTTCTATAGCCTGCGTACTCCTGTGAAATAACATGCTGTTAGCAGTATCAATAATTTTCCGTTTCCAAAATTACCAGCTGGGGTTACAACAGTCTGCCTAGTTTGCTGAGCGCAAACTGCAAAGCAATTCACATTCTTCCCTGAGCCTTGTCCTGACAAATCCTGCAGCTACTGTGCAGCCTGCTGTCTCCAAAGCCACAGAGTTTTGGGTAACCATGAATATTGAATCTGGGCTGATGACAATAGACAGGCAAGGTCCCTGAGCTCTTTTACAAATAAACTAGCAGCAAAAACAACAAAGCTGCCTTGTGTCACTGTCACACAATAAATGATTTCCGTTCACCCAAAGGTTTGACGGAACTTCAATCGCCGCTGTGCAGAGCCCGCTTCAGCTTGCTCCAGGGAGCAGGGTTGTTTCCAGTGGTCAGCAAAAGGAGCCCCGGAACTGTTAGTTAATCATTTAAAATGCTCAGCCATCCAAATGACATCATGAATGATGTATTATCCCTGTGCTTGCTGTAATAAGACAACTGTTTCTAAAGTGTTCAAGGTTTTTCTAGCTTGAGAGAGCAAAAAAAAAAGTTCTCTCAGTTCTTGCATTACTTCTGTGACCAGACTTTTGCAGCACAGGACCCTGGGCCAGTTTCTCTGTTGGCACATAGCAGCCAAGCTTTATAGAAGACAGGCTCATTTACCAGCCGCTTTAACCACAGTATGATCTTTATAAAGACTTGTTTTCTGCGTCTCAGATCTCTGTATTTGCCTGTCTCTCTAAGACATATTTGTTTCTATTGAAAATGTGTTTTTACTGAAAATAGTTTTGTTTTACTGTTGAATTTTAAATTATGTGCATTATAGAAAATGCTGGATTTTCCATCCAGGATGTTACATGGCTCTGACATTTTAGCATACCACAAAATTAGTCATTTGCAATGTAATCTTAACTATAATAAGAAGACAGGTACACATGAAAGAAAGGCACAGCCTTAAGAAATCTAATGAGAGAAATTAATACCTACATTTTGTTTGTGTATTATAAACCCCCACCCTCGTCCGTCACACACACACAAACCATACCCACACACAGAGAAACCAAATCATTTTAACATTTGAGGAAAAGGAAACTATTACATATGGAATATCTATTTTAACCTATGTTACTGATTTAGACTAGATACCTAGAACTCAGATTTACACCTAACCCACCACCTGTTTAATTGGGTAGGAGACTTGATCAGCCTGTGAGTGAGGAAAGGCCAGCAGAAGAAGGGGGTGAGATCATGCTGGGGAAGGTAGGGAGATTTCTGACTTTGCAAAAAGCCTCACTCTCCCACTGGTCAGCTCAAGAGTGATGGCTCTTTATTCCCTCTCCTTTCTCCACCCCTCTCTGCTCTCCCCACCATTTTAATGCTCGCTAAGGACTTCTGAATCTCTTGCTCTCTGATTGCTTTGCCTTCCCTCCCAGTAGCACACACATAGAAGCTATGTTTCAGGTTGCTGCCCGGTTTTTGAAGTCAGGAAGGAATGTTTCGTGTTGGGACAAACTTGGCAAGGCCTAGGTTTTTATTTTTTCACCTTCTTCAGAGTATTTGGGCACATAATCAGGAAGGTGACTTACCTTAGTCCCATTGACTTTGAAGTTCAATTTTCATTCATATTGGGACTCAGATGGCTTTCTAAATCTCACTATGCATCAGTCCACAGCTTTAAGTACTTAGATACTTTTGCAAATCCAGGCTAATTGATTTGAAAGTGCAAAACCCATTCAAAGTCAATGGAAATTATGCTCCTCAATCACTTTGGTGCTTTTGAAAATCCTGTCTTTAAGTAAATTAAAGCCCCTTCCCAAAAGGGGAACATAGCTAGATAGGTCATTGTACACCTGAAATGTCGATATTTTTATGTCTGTCAGAAGAACACAGTCTCTTTTCCCAGTATGAATTAGATATGAAGTAATAAGGACAAATAATTCTGACTTATTTATAACCACTAGATCACATATGTATGTGTTTGAAATTGCAGACTGAGGTAGCTAACCTATTTCCAAATTTTCTTATCAGCGTGTTGTATAATCAGAAAACTGTGAAAGGCCCGTCTAAGCCTAGCAGCTTATTGGGCTAGGATGTCTAAGGCACAGTCATTTTTAATTTCTGAAAACAAGAGGGTGCAGTCTAAAGTATAATCACAGGTTTATCATCAATACAAAACCAGTTCCCTTAAATATTACTGGTATCTGAATACTTAATAATGGAGGCTGAATAATACATCTTAACTTGTCACCATCCCTCTGTTATTTAATACTAATATGAAAGTCTCCTGGACACTGCAATTTAAAGTTTACTGTCTTATTCAGCCCTAGCCTGCTCCACCTTGGACCTGACTATTCTTTAATAAAAAAAAAATATCAGCCTTGGGGTTTTTTTTGCAGCATTTCTGTAATTACTACTGAAATCCATAGCTTTCAGAAAATGTTAACTTGTCTGTTTCTCATTAAAATCAGCAGACAGACAGCCACTCACATTCATGTTTCATAGATCATGAAAGACAGCTTCAGTGCAACAGTAGATTCCTGAAGGACACTGCAGTTTTTGATAACGTGATGACACTTCTACAAAAGACCACTTTCTCATGAAAGAGACCTACCCATCCATATAAAGAGTACAATTCTGCTTCATTGTTATTGAAAGACTCTCCTTATTAAATTATGAATACCCTTTAACCCCACGATGATATCTTAAGACAAGTTTCATGATATACTGTACTGTGTCTATGGCATCTGCAGTTATAGGGATCATTTTTTTACTTATATTTTTAAAATTTGACAAGTCATTTGGGGTACTGTGATGTGAGGCTGGTTCATTTAATACATCTTAAAGGGTCTGTTTTTTAGGAGAAGACCCCTCATTGACTGCAGTCACTTCTGAAAATATAGGATTTTATGTCTAAATACATGTACTCATTCTTAATTTCTCAGTATCCAGATACCAGTCATTTTTAAGGGAGCTGGGTTTGTAGCCCTGATAAAATTGTGATTGTACTTTTGATGCTCAGAACAGACCAGCAAATGCTGTGCTGAAGTGGGACCAAAATCCTATTTGCTCTGAGAACATTCAAAAGAGGGAGGAGGTGTTTCAGGCACAAAATTGTGGATATCATGAAATTCAGTTATAGCCTTAATTGTGCTGCAGAACATCACAACTTAACATCTTGACAGTAAAACCACAGGCAAGAAAATACAACAGAGGAAACAGTGAGAAAGTTATTGTGAATAATATTGATAAAAAAAGATTCCAAGAAAGTTCTGAAAGATGCAACTGATATATTGCAAATTTATGTATGTAAGATTAATGTGTCTTTTACCTATCACCTGTCTTAAGTGTCTTTGTTTTCATGGTGAAATGAAAAAAATACTACTAAATTATCTTATGGTCTAACAAAACAAGACAAAATATGAAATTCTGGAACCATTTATTAGCTATTATAAAACACTTGCAAACAAACTACAATATTGCCTCCATTGGGAACACTTACATTAAGCCTCTTTTATGTTCTTATTGAAAGTATAAGAGCATGCCATAAATTTTGAGCAATAAACTGTCATTTCCTCATTATGGTACATTCTTTTGTTCCATCTATACAATCAGATAGCATAGACTACACAAGTGACAAAACTTGTTTGTTCTTAGGGAACACGGCCTTGAATTATTTATTTAACAGTCAAAATAGTTTGTATTGTGAGACATTCATATGAGAAGTTCATATGGCAATTTTCCCACCTTCAAGAAACTTTCCAAATGCAATGTGAACTTTGGAAGTAGGAGAGCTGACAAGTTTATGTATCGTGGTACTGCCCAATTATGAACAGATCCAAAGCCAAGTGAAGCAAATGGAGAAACTCCCACTGACTTTGATAAACATTGGATCCAGCTTCAGGGCAGGAGTGGCTCCATATCCCCCCCCTGCCCCTAGCCGAGCTGGGACAGTAGTAGTGGCAGCAGTGGGAATAGGAGGGGAGTAATGTAAAGGGAGGGAAAGGAGTATGCAGCTGAGCATCAGGGCCAGATTAACCCTTTAGTGGGCCCTAGGCAAACGAACTCACAGGCCTCTACTAAATATTGTATATGTATATTACTTTTTTCACTTGATTATAATATGTAAAATAAGCACAAGTGGGCCCCTTCTTCACTTAGGGCCCTAGGCATGTATCTAGTTTACCTATGTGTTAATTCAGCCCTGCTGAGCATGGAGGGGAGGGGAGAGGGGAAGGAAGATTCCTATCTGCTTGAAGGACAGCTGCTCCTGTATGGGGGGGTGGGGAAGGAGGGGGAAGGAAAGGCTGGGAGCCAGGGTATATCCAGGTTGCTGTTCCTGCATCTCCCTTTCCAAAATGCTGGATCTACCCATGTACATATAATATCATATTTCTGCCCTAAGAAAAATACTGGAGGTGAAATCATGGCCATATTGAACTCGATACCAAAACGGCCTTTGACTTCCAGCTGGGCCAGGGTTTCTGTTCGATATCAAACAGTATAAAAGAATAGTGTTGGAACTCTTAGAATGAAACTGTATGTTTTCAACTTTGCAAAGCTGATTGTCTATCCAGGAGCCTCTCAGTCCCCGACAAATAACACCTTTGTAACACCTCTGCTCTTCCTGGCAGAGCACTTTTATGGCAAACTTTAATCTTGTGGAAAATTTAATTTCAGAGGTAGAAACCTCTAAATATAAAGTGTTACTTTATGAACAAAAAAGAACTACAGAGCCTCTTGAAAGTAAACAGTTTGATCTTAAATGCTTTCAAATCATTTTCTTCAATTTTTGTTTTATCCTTGGAAATCTTCATGTTCTTATGACTCTTTTCATGGGTTAAGAAGAGAGAACAATATGGACTTTCAGTGAGCAAAAAGATGGATGACTCCATTCCAGTGAATTTGCTCAGAAATGAATGAAAAACCTTCCTGGGGAGGATAAATTGACCAATTAGTAAACATAATGCATAGAACATTTTTTAAGACGGCAGATGTGGTTGTCTGACATGAAGCTCTTCATCTCAAAACAGGAACATGATGGAGTTCTAATTATTCTGCAGTTGGAAGAGCTGATAAATGAAACTGTCCATCCCCAAAATATGCAGAATATCCAACATGCAACTGATCCTGAATTTCAAATCAATAGGGTTTAATATTTCACCAGCAATCATACATTTGAAAATCAATGCTGTCACGGTTGGTAATGCTCTCCTCCTGAAGAGATGCTTACAAGACAAAGAAATTGAAGGCAGTAGTCCAAGGGTGGACTAACAGAGGCAATTCTAAAAGTTATTTTAGTTTAAAAGAGCAAACTGTTTTTACAGATTGAATGAAACTTTAGGGCCTTATTAGATTTTCAAAGCTGGATCACAGGGCATATAAGGTAATGTCAACATATGTGCAAAACTATGTGAAACTAAGTAACATAATTTGTAATAACTTGAAATATGTTTGAATATAATCCAATTTGGCACACACTAACATGTACTTGAAAGAGTTGAGAAGGCTGTTGATCAAAATTTGCTTATAGGATGTTAGCCAACATATAACAAAACAATGTTTGAATATATAACTGTTGTCCTGAAGCACTGCTACAGCCCACAAAATGCAGGAAATACCCAAACTTTACCGAGTTTCATAGATGTACGCTGACTGACTTCAATCAGGTGCGAAGATCCTATTCCTTCCTATGCACTTCACTCCCTCGTCCCATGTACTTTCAGATGCCTATCCTGAGCACTGACCTGAAGGGGAACAGTGAAAATAGCAAGGCTTGACAAAACTGGACTTGCTTTAGCCAAATAGGAAATGGAGTAATGCTTTCTGCTTCAGCATGAGAATACTGTTCATGGTTGGAACTATTGTACTAGGTCAGAAATAATGCTAACTTCTGTGAGTGCAGGTTAGTCCCTGGTCTGAGAACTTAATTTTTTTGGTTTTAGATTTTTCTAAAACAAACGTTGTTCCTGAAGGCTAAATATAATAAGGATTCAAACTCAGTGTGTAACTGAATTTCTGATTTGTTTGCAATTCTGAAAAATAAAGAAGACTCTGGGCAAACCAAAAGGACTCATTTTGTTTTGAGATTTAAAAAAAAACAACATTTATTCAAGAAAATAATAATTGTAATTTATTTGGAGACAAAATATTACTTTGAATAAAAAATTGAACCATGAGTGTGGTGACTAAGGGGTTACACTGCAGATTCAGAAGTGCGACTCTTTACCATACTCCAGGTTCATCTTGAAGGCCATTTCTCCTTTCTTTCCCATTCTACCCAGTTGGAAATAGGGTCTTGGTTATTCAGGCTGGGGAACCTAAGGCAGCTAGATGTGATGCTGGCCACACTGGTCTCACACCATTGGTTACGAGAGCTGGTGTACCTTAACTGTAGTCGGTGTAATGGTGTGTGAGGCTTGGAATGGACTGCTAATGTTTTTGATAGACTCTGAATTAGAAAATAACCCTTTTAGTAAGGCCCAAACTTAAGAACCTGTTTGATATTAAGCAGCTGTAAAGATACAGTTGTCAGTTGGGATCCTTTTCTGCATTTAAATCTGTAGTAGTTACCATTCAAGGAAGTTAAGAGATCTTTCCTGGAGTCAATGGGATTGAAGTTCATGTTTAACATAAAGCAGGAGACTAAGCTTTTTCCTGGACTGGGGACATGGTTTCTCTATAAAATGGAACTATTACCTGGCTTGGCAAAAGAAAGGCAACATGTGGGTTCAGTTAGACATCACAGGGCACATCTGGATGTGTACTTTGCAGTGCCTCAAAGGCTTTTGAGGTGCAGTAAAACATATGCAGCACATGTGAATAGGTTCTCTGTGCTGTATATTTGCAGCACAGAGGCAAAATTAGATACTGGGAACTCCCAGTAAAAAAAAAAATCCAAGGCAATAAAAAGTGTGTGTGTGGAGGGGGGCACACATGGTTGCAGTGTGTGATGCCTGAAACTAGAGCCTGGCTGGCCAGAGCCACACTCTGGCTGCTGGCCAGGCTCCACGTGCCCAAATTGCCACTGGTGTAGCCCTGGGACGCCCCCAGGTAAGGCTGCTGGGGTCAACGTAGCTGGCGCCAAGCCTCCCCTCCCCTACCTGGGGCAATTTGCTGCATGCCAAAGCACATGTGCAGGGGCATTCCCCAGGGACAAGTAGCAGCAGCACAACTATGTGCCACTGCTATTTGTCACAGGGGAAATGCATGGGTGTGCTCGCCTGGATGAGCTCACAGTGATCATGACAAGTGGATGCTATTTTGCAACTTTACATAACTGTTATTTTCACTGATATTTTTATCAGTACAGCTTTGGTACAGTCAGCTTTTGTGCTGTCAGCAGAAGGCTAATATTCACTGATACCGCAGTCGAAAGTACAAGAGAATGTTTATACAGAAGTTAGGGTTTGTTTTTTTCATAACTTTATAGCTCTTGTATACTTCTTTTATTGTTAGTTCTTACCTCATAATGCCTCTGTTTAGTTTGGAAAATTAGAGGTACATGTAAACTTGATTTATTGTGTACCTTAGAAAACCAATGTGATAAGGATATTAGTGGCCATCTGGAATTTTCCCACTCATAAACCTTTGTAAAGTACTAATAGGACCTATTTTTTTTACCATCGCAGAAAATTATGAAAATCTTGATGATGAGAGGCACAGCTTTTTGGACATCGGTGCAGCATATTTTCATTCCTGGAGCTAAAAGAAAAATTGTCCCCTGTTTTGGCTGTTCTGCTATTGTTGTATTTGGGAGAGCAAGCAAAAACAGGAATGTGGGGCTAACTCTGCAACATGGTCCCTCATGCACTTTGGGTCTTAGTGGGGAACTCCTTTTGGGGCTGGACAAGGCTTTGGGGGTCAGGACCAGGGAAGTGAAAGAAGAGCCATTGTATACAACAGGTACACCTACATGTTCATTAATGCACAGTGATTACTGCACTTTAGTAATAAGTGTATGATCAAGCACTAAATAAATATGCAATAACCAGAGTTACTGTGCAGTAGTGCCAGTGAATGCTTTTAAGTGATGCTACTGCATAGTAGCCTAATAATACTGTGCATATGAGCATTGTTTGTGCTGTGACACACTACTGCGCAGTATTATTAGGCTACTGTACTGTTAGCCTCTCATGTAGATGTGCCCAATATCTTCCATCCCTCCTGTAATGCTGCTTTCAAAACTTATGGGCCTGACTGGCAATGATGTTTAGTGTAACATAGTGTCAAGCCTTCTGCAAGTGCAAGGAATAAGTACTATTCTGCAAGGAATTTGGGGCAGAGGCAGAGCATCAGCTCAGAAAGGATACTTGACTGGAAGATTCTCTTTACCCTCAGGGGTTTGGGGGATTGAGAGGCCTCTCTACTGTGTCTTGAGGAGAATAAATGGATTGAGTTATCTTTGTAGTGCTTCTATGTGCTCTGCACCTTGTCTATAGGTATTTCTCTAATGACTAGCAAACAAACCTCTCCCTATTTCCCTGAGAAGTCCCACTGAGCTCTTGTCTGAATTATTTTTTCTTGAACAGTGATCACCATATCTATACACTGTAAGGTCTAACTCAGTAAAGTCTAACTTGTGCCTTAAATGTTGACATTAATTCTTTCCTATCCCTACTGAAGTATATTATCTGATACGCCATTTTCACAGTAACATTGCTTTGGTGATGAATAGTCAACCTGTAATTGACTGATACGTTCAGGTCTTTCTCCTCTTCTGTCATTTGGACCTCCTGAGCTCCTAACCCATTGGAAATTCTTATTCCAGTACCCTCTAGACCTTAAGTACACTATTCATTTAATTTCAGTTATGGAACTTTAGACATTATGCCCATCCAAAACTTCATGTATAATATTCCAATCCTCCTCTGTACCCCCTAACTTTGCTTTATCTTGCTTCCACTCCCAAAGTAGATATTCCCACTGTCATTCCCTCATGCTCATTAGCAATTCTGCATTTGCTCTATAACTTACATTATCCTCCT
>NW_017729032.1:214662130-214674664 GCF_001723915.1 Gavialis gangeticus
AGTACACTCTAGACCTTAAGTACACTATTCATTTAATTTCAGTTATGGAACTTTAGACATTATGCCCATCCAAAACTTCATGTATAATATTCCAATCCTCCTCTGTACCCCCTAACTTTGCTTTATCTTGCTTCCACTCCCAAAGTAGATATTCCCACTGTCATTCCCTCATGCTCATTAGCAATTCTGCATTTGCTCTATAACTTACATTATCCTCCTCATCAAAAACTGAGGTAACATATTTATTTAGTTTTTATGTTATACCCTCATGGCACTAAATCATAACCTTCTAGAGATAGCATTATGAAAAATATGAGGCAAATGCAATGAAAAATGTGAGGCAAGAATTTTTGTGGGTGGTATCTTTTACTGGACCAACTGCTTTCACTGTAACCTTCCTCATGTCTGTGGTGTCTGAAACCTGTCTATGTCCCTCCCAATGATATAGCTTGCCCAGTTATTTCAGGAGAGAGATTGAGGAAGATATATGACATTCATATACTAAGACAGCAAGTTGCTTAAGTCCATTCAATGTCCAAATCCTACAGTAAGAACATAAGAACTTCCTTCTACTGGACCAGACCATAGGTCCGTCTTGCCAGTATCCTGTGTCACATAGTAGCAGAGACTGAATGTTAAAAGGGAGAGTGAAAAGTGTATGACTAGGAAAGAGAGATCAGCATTGGCCAGGAACTAAACCTAGCCTTCCCACATGGCAGGCAAGGATTCAACCAGTGAACCACCAATGTACTTGCATTGATGTAAGAATAAAGGGTGCCTATACACGTGCTCTGATGTGTTCTGGTTAGAACGCATTAGAGCAGGCTTGATTAACTGAGTCTGCTGGAGCTTTCTAATCAGAATATTCCAGTGTGCCGCAACGTCTCATGTATTCAGTGTCTCAGATTTCAAAATGGTGGTGGGGTGCTTTAACTAAAGCTTGTTGAACGAGCTTTAGTTAAAGTGGCTGCACTGCCATTTTGAAATATGGGACACTGAATACACAAGATGCTGCAGGAGTTTTAAATAGAGTGGATCCTGAGAGCCGCCCTAATTAAAATGCCCTCTGCCCTTCCCCAAGCACGTGTATAGGTGCCCAAAGGGGCTTGATTCTACGTTCACACTACTTGATGCTACTAATTTCAATCAAGTCACCCTAATTAATGGTAGGCCCAGGGCAAACAGACCCAGTTCTACTCTCAGTGATAATCAGGAGTAACACTTGCAAAGTAAATTGAGGCACAGTGGTGTTACACTGGTGAAAATGAGAGCAGATTCAGGCTCTGTGGTGCCTCAGGAAGGCAGCATTTGAAGATGAAGAGGGACACTTATTCAGCTTTATTATGGACTTTCATAAGCAAGAGGACTGCTTTCTGTCTGTAATTGTGATTGTGGCTGAGCAGGAACAAAGGATGCTGCTGTTTGCACATAATTACCTTGTAAATGGCTTTGACTCCACTTTGGATCAACAGTCTCTTTAACTTACTTAATTACATGAAACTTTGCCTGCAGTATTAATATAAAGTCTTGTCTGGGATAGATTTTGTGGGCTCAGCCTGGGGGAAAAAGTTATACTATATTAATCTTTCCTAATTTAGAAATATGCAACTCAGTACAAGTACCGGTGGGCATTCTGTTATTGATCTACACATTTCGCTTTCCACAGTGGTTACCAGTCTTGTCCTTTGCTGCTAACCCCAGTCATTTGTGGCTAGAAAATGAAGACACCCAAGTGTACTATTGTCAGTCCCCATCCCTAGCCAGACTTTAACTCAGGAGTATTTGAGAAGCCTAAGACTGCAAGTCTCTGACGCCTGGCTCAAAGAGCAACCCTGGTGCCGCCAGGCTCCAAGACGACAACATGAATTTCTATGATCCAAAAATTAGAGTTGATTGATAGGAGGCTACTAATAAAATGTCATATCTTATAGATGTGGAAGGACCACAGTGCCAGTGATAAAGTGAGATTGGTCAGTTCTGACAAACATGCATCACAGCCTTATTATTGACAGTGGGAGATAGTATTGATCGAGCTGCCAGGCTTATCGTATTACACAATTATGATATTAGATTTGCATTTTTAATTCTTTTAGAAGAAATTGGCCCAAGGCAATTACAGAAGAAAAATATTATGATGGATCCGGCTTCTTCAAAAAGGAGGAATCAGAAGCTTTTAGGAAGATGCAGTCATTGTCAAAGGAAAAGTTTTCCTTATCAAAACCATGACAAGGAAACAATGAAAATGTAAAGTCAATAAAGCTTTAAAGAATTTGTTCAAGGCAGTGTTCTCCCAGGGGAGGCTAAGTCAAGGCAAGATGACCATTAAACGTGGGCTAAGAAAGATGGGAGCTTGATTACACATAAAGGAGTTTATACAAATGACAGAAACACAAGGGCCGTTATGAAATCCTGGAGAATTTGGGCAGAGAATAATCTCTTCTTTTTCCTACTGCACCATACATAGAACGTTCAGTTTTCTTGTAATCATCAGGATCACAATATTGTTAAAAGAGGCAGTCCTCTAGGTTACAGGGCTTAAGAACTTGAATGTGGTTGACTACACAGCTCAGCATTTAAGTATGTCTGTACATCCGGTTTCCCTTTTTTCCTGCTTGCATTCTGGGGAAGAGAGTACTGGCCTGGAGGTCAGGAGACAAGAGACTGCCTCTTCAAGTGTTCCAAAATGTATGGCTCTAAACTCTTATTTCTCCCCTAATTGGTTGGCCCCCGGCAACACTTAGATCAGCTGAAGGGTCGCTATCATTTATGTTAGTAGGAATGGTCCCCTAGGAGCCATTCTACAATTCAAGGGGCATTGGGCCCTGGCCCCTTTTTCTCTGCCCCATGTCATGTTCTTTTTAGCCTCCACTAACAAATTTATTAAATGAGGAAGAAGGCATGGAGGGCTAGCACCTATGCTCCACCTCTGGGGGAAAAAAACTTGATACAATATGTTACTTGGCACTTTTTTGGTGAGCACTGCATAGCCCATGATTTGGATTTAGGGTTTTTCCTGGTTTTACTGATAGCCACTGTGTGACACTGAGCAAGTCACCTAACAATACTCCATTTTTACCATCTTAAAACAACTATTTACAAAGGGCTTTGGAATCTACTGATGAAAACCTTGGTGTTTCATCCCCTTATTTGCATAGTCAGTTTGTTTTATAGAAATTGTCATGTAGTTGCCTGGGTTGTGGAATTTTAAAGCTGCAGATAGGCTAAAGAAATATAAAATAACTCCAAGGCCCCTCCTCAGTGTTCTCCATAGGATTAGATTGTAGTGGTTTATTTTTCTTGTTTGACAATCAGCCTTTATATTCTGGGATACTGGGGACTTTCTATTAATGAGTCTATCCTGTCTCATTTTTGTAGGGTCAAGAAATAACAGAGCATTGTGGTTTTAAAAATGACAAGACAATGTTAAGAGGTCCTTTTGCAGACCTATAACAACCTAGGACTTCCTTGGTAGAGGAGTGAAGGAAAATAACATAATTAGGGTTTATAACTCACATGAAAAAGTGTGCTTAGAAATTGTATACATACTCCTAAAAGTCAGATGCAAACTCCTCATTTCAGTATTATATTCTAGTGCTGGAGGGACTTGAGGGGCAAAGATTAGATCCAGATTTATATCTGAACCTTTCCACACTTTGGGAGCTGGCTTCCAGGTTTGGGTTCTGGTTTAGGTGTATCCACAGTGTTACTAGACTACTGGATGGGCATTTGATTACTGAGCCATGCTGGTGAACTTCAGTGATTTAAAACAATGGAAAAAATGGGATTGGAGAAAAGAAGCAGGAATCTTAGCAGGATCTTTGACCCCTCTTGAGCCTGCTAACATCCATTGCATTTGAAATCCATTCCAAAGTAACCAATACTGTATTTCCTGTACTTTTGGACTAAGCAAGTGAACTTACCCTGTAGTTACACAGTGGGTACACCTACATGTGCAAATGCTGTGGGGTGGGGTTATTCTAGAGTAAAATACTCTAGAGTAAACCCACCCTGGGCAGGCATCTACATGTGTGGGGATTTGGGAACAGATTTGCTGCTCCTGGCAGCAGTCTACTCCCTCCCCCTGCAGCCCTGCACCAGCCCCCTGCAGCAGCCAGCCCAAGGGCTGGCAGAGAGCATGGAGCCAGGAGTCAGCTGTCTTTTGGCAGAGGCTGGGAGATTGTTCCCTGCCCCCAGGAGCTGCCTGCTGCCAGGTTGGGCTCCAGTGGCAGAGCCCAGGTGGGGCCAGGGAGCTCCCAGCACTGCTCCCCAGCCAGGGGCAGAGGGCCTGGAAAAAGCTTCAGGGGAGGGGCAGGAGCCAGCCCCCTGCCCCAGTGTACTGGTGGGGAAGCTAGCAGTAGGCCCCAGCTGGCCGGGGATTCCCCACCCAGCCAGGGGCTCACAGCTAGCTGTCCCACTGGCAGATTGGGGCCAGGGGCTGGGACCTGCCCCTTTCCCACAGATCTTTCCAAGCCTCCTGCCTCGATCACCCAATTGGAGAATGGGGCTGGGAAAAATCTGAGAGGCTGGGACCTGCCCATGACTTGGACATTTCCCAGTGAGCCCCAGCTTCCCAGGCCGTGCATGGAAGTCTGCACATGGAGCCCAGAGCTGATTGGGGACTTCCTGAAACAGGACAGTCTCCAGCCACCTCCAGGCTGCACATGCAGACCTCCCTGCACAGCCCAGGGCTGGGCAGGAACTGTCCCTTTCAGGGGCAGGTGCCAGATAGCTCCAAGCTGGGCTGGGAACTCTCACTATGCAGGAAGCTCCCAGCCCCCTCTGTGGTCACAATAATGGAGTGGGGCCTGGGAGCTCTCTGCTGTCAGGGCAGGGGGACATTGTTCCTACCTGGGCTCTGCAGCTTTTGGGGGCAGGAAGCAGTCTCCTGCTCCCTGCTGCCCGGCTGACAAGGAGCAAATTTGCTACCAGTCAGCTGTCTACATGTGCCACACAGCTCAGGTTTTACTCAGCAGTTAATTTGCTACTTGCATTTGCAGGTAGCAAATTAACTGCAGACTATAGCAAATTACATGTAGACAGTGACACTTTCTATGAAGTACTGCTCTACTATGAAGTAAAGCTCCCTTTATTTTCTATACTGCTGTACTATCAGCAACTTTCTATACTGCTCTATACAGTAAAGCATCTTGTGTAGACATGCCCAGTATTTACTAGTTCAAATATATTTTCAGCTAAGCACTACTGCAATGCTAATCCTGTAGTCTGGCTTTGGGGTTTGCATGCTGAGCTCCTAGCTGAAAAGTAGTGAGTTCAAGGCTGGATGTAGACCTAGAGGCTTAACTGGGAAGCAGGTCTCCAGTAGGCACAAGGAATACTTTTTGACAGAACAAGGAGCAACAGTTTCAAGTTGCAGCAAGGGAGGTTTGGGTTAGATATTAGGAGGAACTTTTTTTCACTAGGAGGGTAGTAAAACACTGGAACAAGTTACCCAGAGAAGCTCCATCCTTGGAGGTTTTCAAAACCCAGCTAGACAGAGTTTTGCCTGGGATGGTCTAGTTGGGGATGGTCCTGCTTTGAGTAGGGGTTGGACTAGATAACCATCTGAGGCCCCTTCTAACCCTAACTTTCTATGCGTCTATGATTCTATGATACTGTTCATTTGGCCTATAAAGACAGAGTCAGAACATGTTGCCATTATTGATGGGAAAACCACTTTCATAGAATCAGTAGGTTGAAGGAGGCAAAAAACATAACAAGAAATTGTTCTGTGTGCTCATCAGAGCAGCTGAGATAGATATTCTGAAGTGATTCTGCTTTACCATATAGATTAACACATATACTAATTAGTAGTCATTAATAGATTTTACTTTAAAATATGTTGGCACTGTTCTCTGAGCACTATAAAATTATGTAGCAACTAGCATTACCATTTTCTGCTTGTAATCCTTTTTGCTACATAGTATGCAATTGAAGAAAGAGCATCAATTTACAAAAATGGTCAGGTGGAGGTGTGATTTTTAATGACTATTATTACATGTAAAATCATATATAATTTTAAAAAAGACTAGAGAAAACAATGTTTCTCATATTTTTCCTGCCTGCATTGTGCTTTGGACAGAATTTTGTGCCTCATCAGTTTTGCTGTTTTCCATATACATTCAGTTAGTCAGCCTCTTCCTCTGTTTTGCAGTTTCTTCTTCTGCAGCAATGGGAAAGAGGAAGGCACTGCAAAAGGATTTTGATTGTAAATTCACAAATATTGGTGGGAAAATTCAAGAAACCCTGAATAAGTAGGAGAGATATTAGATGGCCATGTGGTATGTGGTGCTGCAAACATTCAGCCATTCTTCACACTGCAAGGTAGGGGTTTTCTTGACTGTGGGATTTCCCACTCACACAAAAAATGTGGAATGGTGCATCTAGGGAGAATGCACGCAGCCCAAAACCAGAGCCTGACCAGCCAGCGCCATACTCTGGCTGCCAGGCAGGTTCTGAAATGCAGAATAGCCATGGTTGCACTTGCCCAAGACCCCCAGGAGCCTAGGTAAAGCTGTTGGGGCCAGAACAGTTGCTGGCCCCAGCATCCCCTACCGACCCAGGTAACCTGCTGTGCAGCAGAGGGTGCACGGTAGGGGTGTGCAAAATGGGCCCTATTCATTTCAGATTTGGCCCAAATTGGGGTTAGCAATTTGATTCATTGACAAGGAGCACTGTCCCCGATTTGATTTGTCTGAATCCAGATCTGAAGATTCGATGGTGATTCGGAGAATCAGTGATTTGGACATAGACACAGCTTTAAATGTTTTTTCTACATGCCTCTAAATACCAAGTGCAGCTTGTGAATGCTGCAATGCTAGGGCGGATGGAGCGTTCCCACAGACGTGCAGGGGGGTCCCCCATGTGCTTGGCGGCAGACCTGGGAGTGGACCAGAAGTGCTCTGGGATCAGCCATGGGGTGACACCAGGCACCCCCCTGGACCCAGGAGGCACCAGTTGCTGAGCTGGTGGGGTGGGGGGGCATGTGGGAGGACCCCCAGTGCGTTCTCTGGTGGGACTGGAAGTGGACCGGAAGTGCTTCTGGTCCACTTCCAGGTCTGCTGCTGAGTGTGCTGAAGAGCCCCCCACGCTCCTGTGGGACACTCCATCTGCTCCAGCATTGCAGCATTCATGAGCTGCCTGCTACCTAGAGGTATGTAGAAAAAACATTTAAAGCTGTGTCTATGTCCAAATCATTGAACCTTTCCAAATCTCTCTGAATCCATTTGGAGGGTTCTGATTCAATTTGGAAAGATTAAAGGGTCCTCTGATTTGATTCAGAGATTCAGCCACTGAATCAGGCTGAATCTATGCCAAATCAAACCAGGGACCGAAGTTTAGTGCAGCCCTAGTGTGTGGCACAGGTGTTCCCTGGGAAAAAATAGCAGCTGCTACTTGTCCCCAGGGAAACAAGCTTCCACACTCCTGTGGATGCAGCCAAAGTGTCCTTTCTCCGGTCTGAGAAAGAAGTAGAGACAGCATAAGCTAATGTGTTAGAACGTATTAAGAAATAACAATACACCATTCACTCTCTACTCACATGAAATGCACTGGTGTTATTGCTGACTGGAAAACAAGAACGCCACTTAAAGGCAACTTCTGAGGTTTCAAAGTTTGCTTTTGCTCCACCCTGGAATGAAAAACAACACTTTCAAAATACTTTCACAAAATAGAATTGTATCAAAAAAGCTGTTTTGGGATTGAGAAAAGACCTAAGCTTTCTGAGGGTCTCTCTTTTTTCTTTTGCCTCTCCCTCTCTCTCCTCTCTCATCTAGAGAATTGGATCTAAAAAGTCTTTGTCAGAAGTAATACCTCCATAAAATTATTTCACCTTTGACAAAATAACACATGTCAATAACATTAAAAACATTGTTAAACTGGACATGTAGGCTTTAATGTTTCAAAAGATTTTCAGAGTACTACTGTGGTTCTTGACATTTATTGGACATAGGGACTTAATTCCTATGTATGTGTGGGTGTGAAGGGGGTGGTTTGTGCCAGTTCAGTTTATTGGACTCATGTATGGGTTGTTCATACAGCAGTGCTGAACACAATCTTTTGCTTTCAAGGTGCTTATTTTAAGAATGAGGAAACAAAACCCAGATGCTTGAAAACTCAAATCAGATATAACAATTTGGTCTCATGCTCAAATCTGCCACCATAATTGTGAGCCAGTGTGTTAAGATCCAATTCAACTGATACTAAAGTTGACTGGAAGACTCCAGTTGCCTTCATTAAGACTTGTATTATGAGTGCACAGCATCTGCCATGTTTGTGGCCAGTAGCCTGATTCTGTTGCCATTTACACTACAAGTACTGCAGAAGTGACACAACTAAAGCCAGAGGAATTCTGCTGATATAAAATCAAGGTCAGCTGAGAACAGGATCAGGCCCAAGGTCAAGGATGAATAGAACACTGTCAATATCTAATGTGCACTTTGCACAGATTTTTTGTGATTTACTGGACAGAAGCATGAATTCTTTTCCATCATAGAATATGTTGTACAACAGACTATTCAAGGAGAATCTCTCTCTGTCCTCCTAGAGTATTTGCCCTCAGAAACAAAGAGCTACCAGCAAGCCACATGTTATTTTATTGGAAATAAAGAATTACTTCAATGGAACAAGAGACTGTTTGCTCAGAAATATCCGGTGCTTACAGTTCAATGGAAGGATATAATGCAGCTTCCAATGACTCATGCTCTACACCAAAGTATAAAAAGGACATTCCAAGTACCGAACATACAGCCCTGCATCTAAATGTATGAATATGCAGTGCTGAGCATTTTGCATGTATGTGCAGAAGCCAATTTTATCAGATTTTGACTCAGTGGAATTGCAATACAATGCAAAGCCAAAAACGGCTGTTTTTGGATATCGCACTTGATGTCTTGCTTCCTGAGCATGGTCAGCTGTGAGAAATTAAAATGTGCCATGTTATTTTTGGACTTCTGATCCAGAAAGTGCACTAGCTTGCACAGGAGGATTTCATGTATGTCTAACTTCCCAAAGTCAGAAGGACAAGTCTGCCTTCGTAGGTATTTCAGGAAGGGGAAAAAATGAAGAAAGATGAGCATGAATCACATCCACTCCCAAAGTAGCTGATGATTATGGAGCAAAAAGGAGTTGGATGTTGAAAAACAAGGCCATAATCTTAAATATTTAGGAGGCTGCCATTTTTTGCAATATTTTGTGATGAATTGTTATACCAGTTCAGGCCACCGTTGAGCATAGAATTTGAATTTCATGTGCTCACTCATTAGTTTAATTATTTTTAATCTGTTATGCAAAGAAAAATTAGAAGAACAGAAGTGTATTAATCATCTCATATCCTTTTCATTATGATAACATTGATTGTTCTTATTTTCTGGTGTAACTATTAAGGAAAAGGCTAGGAACTCCATATTTTGCTCCTTCAAAATGGTTTTGCATATTGCATATTACTATGGTATTTTAGCATTAGGAAGCACTTATAAACAACATGTAACCTAACTGGTTACAAATTACATCTTGCATTATGTTGCATTATGTCCTTTGCCAAAAATACTATAATTTTATATACGGAGTTTAGCACCAGCTCCTAATGGGGGAAAATTAGAAGTCAGTGGCAAAAAATAATATAACAGTAAGAAAGGAGCGATTCCCCTCTTCATCTTCATTGGAAGCTAATTTGCTGCCAATTATTGTGTCTTTACAATATACTTAGATTCACATTCATTTACACTATGGGAAGGGCAATTTTGCTGACTTTTTATTTTAAATGATTGATGAACCAAGCCATGAGCCATTTATTTCCACCTTATTCCACAATAGCAATGGCCTAGTCTTCCAGAAAGGTGTGTGCCTGTGTGCATGTGTGTATAGCAAGTACAGTAATTTATTTTAAACTGGAAGTTAGTACAGAGGAAGCAGCTCTGTTAATTATGCTTGTAAGTTGTCATTTCCATAAACTACCGTGTCACTGATGACTGAGAATGAGCACCATTCTGTTCTCATAGTTTATCTGGCTCAACGTTTCTGTACAAAAAAGAGATCCCCCTGAGGTACGGACTTGGGACAGGGACGGGGCAGACAGTGGAAAGAGAAGAGTAGGGCGGGGTTAGATCCTGCTCCTGCTGCCCACACCTGGCACCGGTTACATCACTAATTTTTACCCTTTTTTGCCTTAAGGCAACACTCCATATCTTTTCTGAATTTAGATTCTAGCTCAGTGATTCTCAACTGGGGTACTCCAAAATTCAGAAAAGTAATGGAAAGGTGTCTTGAGGCTACAAAAGTTGAGAACCACTGGAAAAAGAGCCTAACAAGCTCTCCTGATATAACAAGAGTATTAGCTTTATTGATTTTTCTGAGGCTGAAACCCCCCAGCTAAAATCCAGGAAAGAGATTAATACCACTGTCTCTTAATAATATTAAGTTCCCTGAAATCAATATTTTTCTCATATTACACCATAAGTTGCTACACACCAGTCACTGTATGGGTGAATGGTAATCAATACAGAGCCTATGTATCGGCAAAGACATTTTCCAAGGTTGGCATAAGGAAACAGATTAGGAAAACTTGGACTGAATATACAGGATGTCAATACTGGGCTACTGTTCATGAAATCTGGATCCTGAAGCACTTTGGGGCAAGTGGAGCTCAAGCATGTTGACATACTGCTGACACATTGAATCTGTGGGTAAGAGAGACCTTTGTCCGATGCATGGTTGTGGCAGTAGCTTCCAGAGTGATGGTGTACTTTAGAGGTCCTTCTGCATCCTCTTGTTTCAATTTTGCTATTAAGTTGATATAAAGTTTGAGATGATTCCCTACTGCTGACCACTAATTCACAGGAAACATCAAGAGGAGATGTATCCCAGGGGCTATAAAAATATTTTAGAAGAGCCAGATTTCTGCTTTTCAAAACAGCAGTTTGGAACAAGCCTCAGGCATCTTCTGAACATTTCCATAGGGACAGTTAGCTCCACCCTGGCTGATCCGACAAGATGTTCATGCCCTTTCATTCTTCTGTGAATCACATTCTGTGCTAAACTGTCACTGTAACTCTTCATAACAAGACATCTAACATTGCCAGTAAATGCACTTAACCAAGTTGGTTTGCACAGTGCTTTGTTATGTGATGTTAGAAAGCCATCAGCCTTCCAGAAAGCAGGCTCATTCCTGGAAGATGAAGTGCATTGAAGACTTATGGAGAACCTTCTATGGGAGTTCCTTGTCAAAGTATTGCAACACGTAAATATTCCCCAAAGAAAGTGATTCATATGATGATCACCAGCTGTGGCTTCTGAGGCTGCTTTCAATGGAATGTGTGCTGAAACTCAAAGCCATGGCTTATGTTATCATAAAAATCATTGTTGCATTTGCATTAAATACACTAAGACAGCTCCGCTCCGTAACAAAGGGAAGGCTTCATTTATTAATTTGTTCCTGAAAGTCTTAAGATTTGTGTGAGTTTAATAGATGTTTAAATGGTTATTTTCTATCGAAGCCTTCAGGATTTAAGAGGGGAAAGAATGCTCTACTGTTTAGGGATATAGTATTTTTAAAAATAGATTCTAGTTAATTACCATGTGAAAGTCTCTGCTTTAGCAGAGAGAAATAATAATGGGTTAATTTATCTTGTAAGTATATATTTGCCACATTAGGAAATCCCACACCCTTGATAACCTGATAGTGTTGTCATCAACCCTGACAAAGAGGCAGTTCTTGCCAAGTAAACAAAAACACAATCAGCATGTATACCAGTGGCAGAAAAATTCCAAGATGAAAACAAAAAAATATGTACAAATATAGTGAGAATATAGAAACAGATGCAATCTGCTCTAAAATAGTCATAAAGGCCGTTTTCTTCCCAGGCTTCCTTTCCCATCGTTAATGTGGGCTAAGTAACACCAGCCAGAAATTATTTTTCAGGTAAATGCTGTTTTGGTGAAACATTATTTTTGTCTTTCAAGGAAAATTTTCTTGTGGGTTAATTGTTTTAAGATGTTAATTTTAGAAATTCTCTTTGGTAGGAAAATTAGAAAATATCTGTGTCTGTTCCACTATGCTATAGCTAGGAGTTGTAACTAAGGCTATATACAGACATTCAGAAAGGTTAGAGGGAACTTAGATCAAATTAAAAATGGCCACCCAATCTAAGGTAAGTTGGGAAGGGAGGGCTAGAGCGGGGCTTGGAGGGATTGGCAGGGCAAGTGGCATCCATGGGTGGGTTGGTGAGGATTTGGTGGGACAAAGGAAGCTAGTGGGGTCTGCAGGAAGGCTTGGTGGTATGGGGTGGTAGGGATCTCTCCCTTCCCCCAGGACATGGGGCTATTTTTAGCCCCTGACCCTGGCCCAAACATTAGATGAAAAACTACCCCTGATGAACCAACCCATCTGATTCTGCCCACCCTTCCTCCCACCCCAACTTACTTTCTTGGCTTCAAGCACCAGAAAATATGAGTAAAACCAGCACCAGGAGCAGCTTGCATGATGAGGGGGTTGTTGGGCTCAGGGTGGGGCTGGCCTGTGGGTGGGAGGTTGTCCATTGG
>NW_017729032.1:214679664-214680229 GCF_001723915.1 Gavialis gangeticus
AGGGCAAGTGGCATCCATGGGTGGGTTGGTGAGGATTTGGTGGGACAAAGGAAGCTAGTGGGGTCTGCAGGAAGGCTTGGTGGTATGGGGTGGTAGGGATCTCTCCCTTCCCCCAGGACATGGGGCTATTTTTAGCCCCTGACCCTGGCCCAAACATTAGATGAAAAACTACCCCTGATGAACCAACCCATCTGATTCTGCCCACCCTTCCTCCCACCCCAACTTACTTTCTTGGCTTCAAGCACCAGAAAATATGAGTAAAACCAGCACCAGGAGCAGCTTGCATGATGAGGGGGTTGTTGGGCTCAGGGTGGGGCTGGCCTGTGGGTGGGAGGTTGTCCATTGGGGGGAGTGGTTTGAGGAGCAAGAGGCTAAAAATACCCTAGTGCCAGCAGGTGTAGGAAACATGCCATCCCAGGTCTGGATCAGCATCTGGGCTTTTTGAGCCCTAGACCTGCAATGGGAACTATACAGAAGTTCAGTTAGATCAGTCTCACCAGACCTGATCTAAGTAAGATTACTAACTGGAAACTATAGGCCAGTTAGTCTTACCTTGATCCTGGGT
>NW_017729032.1:214682380-214685167 GCF_001723915.1 Gavialis gangeticus
CATCATGATGTCATCAGTGAAGCTTGGGCTGCAGTGTAGGGGAGGAATGGAGCCACAGATAGCGCCCCCTAGCAGTGGGGAAGAAAATGGGCAGCCTCCCACCTAATTACATCTCTTAATTAATCAATTAAGACCAAGGCATGGCAGGCGGTTAGCCCAAGAACAGGTGGGTGGGCCTCACGGAGATTGGCCCCGGTAGCCCCCTGTTACACCCTTGATAACATGATATGCACTGAACCAGCTAGTTCAACGTGACAATGAACTGGAATCGTGATCCTGATTCTGGGCTTCTGCTCCACAGCAAGTAATAATGGCACTATTGGCATCTGATTTCCAGTCCCAAAATATTGTATCCAGCCATGCATGCGTGGCATGGCAGGAGAAGCAATTGTTGGGATCAGGGAACAGATTTCATCACACCATTAAGTGAACATATGCCAGGGCTCTAACGTTCATCCAGCTTCTCCTGTGATGGTAACGGTGGTAGTTCTAAAACACACCATCTGCCAAAATTTACTTTTAATGATTTTGCAGTCTGACCTGGGCCAAGGCTGGTCCTAATGTTTTTAATTAGTTTAACTAAAGGTCTTTCTAGCATACAATTTATGCACAGGAAAAAAGAAAAGATGTTTAAAAAAATGTCATTAAAGTACTCAGAACTGCAGAACTGAGTATTTGAATGGAATTTATTGTAATGGTTAACAAGTATGCTGCATTTTGCCATGCACTGTAGCATCTTACAGTGTTATTTATAAAGCTGTGATCCTCATGTACAAAAACATTATTCCTATACAATTTTCTTGTCTTCACTTGCTAGGTTGAACAACAACAGTGTTAAAAATTAGCAGGGCTTTCTTTAGACCTAAAATCCTGGCAAGGTGTTCATGGTGAAACTTCATGTGTTTGAAAAAAAATGGTTTCTTGACGGAAAAGGTTGGTGATGATCTGCTTTCCTCGTACTCTGCAACTGAATGACTGTGAACAATTTGCAGTCTGTACACAAGTGAAGTTCTCTTCTTGCCCAGACCAGAAATGTACTGTTCCCTAAATGAACGATTAATGCTTGAAAAAAGTCTGAAAAATGGATATCCCTTTGACCTTTCTAAGGTTTGTCATTTAGTTGACATACCCATTACCTCCAAAATCAAATGTGTTTGTCTAAACATTATTCTGATGTTAGGTTTGGGCACCAAAGGTCAGACAGCTGACCACTAACTTGCTGACAGTGATCAATTCAGTCTCAAATCTTGTCACTTTCACTGTTTATTCTGCTATCCATCTCTGCTTTGCCAGCCACCACAGCCACTTTCTGCTGCTGAGGCGCTTTTAAACCTAACAATAATCCAATTTAGAATTGATCAATGAGAATGTGTGGTCAGTAAGCAAAATGACAAAGTCTGCATACAACCACTGACCACAGTCCAGTGGTATTTCACAGAGGACTGAATATAAACTTAATATGTAAACAGTTCTCAACCACAAGTATTCTTGCAAAGAACAGTGACTGTGACCAAAGCTTCAAATTCACACGGATGACACTGGTGTTATGGACCAGTGTGGTACTGTAGTTCTATATGTGACAGACTGTATTGGAGCAATCACACTGACCCAAGAACTTTCCTACAATTAAATGCATGGCCCAAGGTTGGGTCTTATTCACCACAAGAGAAGGCTGAGGGCAGATCTAGTGGCCTGTTACAAACTAGTCAGAGGGGACCAGCAGGCATTGGGGGAGTCTCTGCTCCCCTGAGCACTACCAGGAGTGACTAGAAATAACGGTCACAAGCTGGCAGATGGTAGATTCAGACTAGATATCAGGAGGCGCTACTTCACGGTCAGGGTGGCTAGGATCTGGAACCATCTTCCAAGAGAAGTGGTGCTGGCTCCTACCCTGTGGGTCTTTAAGAGGAGGCTAGATGTACACCTTGCTGGGGTCGTTTGACCCCAGTACTCTTTCCTGCCATGGCAGGGGGTCGGACTTGATGATTTGCTCAGGTCCCTTCCGACCCTACAAACTATGAAACTATTAAATGCTGTTTAAAATCCAACTCTATTATTGGAAAAAGTGGTTAGGAACTCCACTGTGGTGTTACTTGGCTTACAGCAGACCAAAACTCTAAACCACACTGGGCACGTCTACATGAGGCATTAAATGCGTAGTAGACTAATTCTACTGTGCATTCATAGATATAGGGTCAGAAGGGACCTTGCAGATCTTCTAGTCTGCTCCCCTGCCCTGGGCAGGAGAGAGAACTGGGCTCAAATGACCCCAGCTAGGTAATCGTCAAGCCTCCTCTTAAAAACTCTCAAGGTAGGAGCCAGCACCACTTCCCTTAGAAGTTGGTTCCAGATCCTAGCTGCCCTAACTGTGAAGTAGTGCCTTCTAATGTCTAGTCTGATCCTACCCTCTAACAACTTATGGCTGTTATTCCTTGCTACTCTGGGAGGCACTTGGGGGAACAAGTTCTCTCCCAATCCCCGCTGGTCCCCCCTAGTAAGTTTATAGATGGCCACCAGGTCCCCTCTCAGCCTTCTCTTGCGAAGGCTGAACAGGTTAAGGTCCTGTAGCCTCTCCTCATAGGGTCTCCCCTGCTGTCCCCAGCTCATGCAAGTGGCCCTTGTCTGGACCCTCTCAATGATGGCCTCATCCCTGCTGAAGTGTGGTGCCAAGAACTGGACACAGTACTTCAACTGTGGTCTGACCAGTGTCACATAGAGGGGGAGGATCACCTCGTTGGCCCTGCTTGTGATGCATCTGTGGATGCACGACAAGGTGCAGTTGGCCTT
>NW_017729032.1:214685768-214691959 GCF_001723915.1 Gavialis gangeticus
GAGGCCTTCCTGAAGTCCAGAAAGACTGTATCCACCGTGACACCTATGTCCAATGATTTTGTGACCTGATTGTAGAAGGCATTTGTATGTCAAGGTAGAAGCTGTGCTATGCATTAATGCTCAGTAGAATTAGTCTACTGTGTATTAGCATCACAAAAAAAGTGTGCTGGTGCTACGGCGCAGTACTGCTAATTACTACGGCACATTCAGTTAGTACCTGTCATTTACAGGTACTAACTGTCAGCGTCTCATGTAGACATGGCCCATGGTTACTGAGCATTCAGTTTTAGTTCCCATAATAACAGGTACTAACTGAATATGTAGTAAGCACAGGCCTTGCCTACATGAGATGCTGACTGTGCAGTTGTTACTGCGCAGTCATTTAGTACTTGCATAGCCAGGTACTAAATGACTGTGCACTAACTGACATTACTGCATGCCTTTCTGGTGCTGCTGACTGTGCAGTAGCCCATTACTATTGTGCAGTAGTGTTGCATCACAGTTTGTGCTACGTGACGCTACTGCACAGTAGTAAGGAGCTACTTTACAGTAAATGTCTCATGTAGACATGGCTACAGTGCATTAATGAATATGTAAATACCCCCACTGAGCACTAAAATACAGAAGAGGACTTCTCGTCTGTAGTACTTGTAGTAGGCAACTAACTAAATAAAATATAAATAGACTAACTAAATACAATATAAGTAAAGCATAAGCTTTCATGAACTCAACTTGCTTTTGACAGCTTCAGATGAAATGCATATCAACTCTGCCTTTTGCCTGATTTCAGACTAACTTGGTTAACCACCTCTCTTTAGTATTTGCCCATTACCATTTTCCCCCTCCCTGCAAAAGACAGCAAGGGAGAGTGTGTGTGAGATTTTCATCGTATTAAGTTAAGACATAAAACAAATACAATAGCAACAACAGGAAAGAGAAACAAATTAAAAACCTATTTCATCTGATTATACAGATAACACTTTCAAATTGAACACATACCAGTTATAAGATGACATTTAAGGTAATATTTTGGCAAATAAATAGTGTAAAAAGCTCCCAGTTTTAAAGGAATTGTTTAAATGTCCCTCCCACCCAACAATCTCATGCTCATCTTCTGAGATTCCTCAGTCTTCTCTATGTCAATATGAGTTACAGACCATACTATTTCATGACAAATGACCAAAAAGTAGAACATCACTGTATATTGTAACAGTATTTTTCATTAGCTACCAAATCTAGCCATATACAGTTTGCTTGGTTAGAGGCATGTTGTTATGCACAAATGTTGACTTCAGCCTTGGAAACACTAGAAATGAACCTTGAGTTGAGAATGATTCACAAATGCTACTCAACACACTTTTGCTCAAATTTTTGGTTTGAATTTCAAGAAAGAAAATATTTTAACCATATCTGGCCATCATTTAAGACAGTTGTATGTATAACTATAGAATTTACCATCAGAAATAAATCAGAGTTTGAGGCTTTTCACTCTTGCAGAATAGGTAAAATTAATTTCTTCATTAAGCCTTCTCCTAAGAATAAATACTAAAAATTCCCTGGCTGGGTTCCCTAAGTAATAAACCAATCAGAAGTCATTTTATTTCACTATGTAACTTTAACATTTAATGGGTGGGAGTTTCTAACTGATATGCTTCTGAATACACACACGTGCACGGCACCCACATGCTTTGAGGATTCACTCCCTGAGAAATATGCATAACAATGCTTTCAGCTGGGTGAATAATGCAAAACCTTTTTTCTAGTGTTTGTATCAATATTTAAATTAAATACCTTTAGCAAATCTATATCAGCTTTGCATATGTTTTCTGTGAATACTTGCGAGAGTGATTTTTGTTTCCTCTCAAACCAATTTTCATGCATTGCAGTGGGGTTTTTGAGACCTGGGCTCAGAGTAACATAATCAGTGTGAAGCATCTGATGCACTTCCCTTTTTAGTAGAGGGAAATCTGTGGATTATCATTTTATATGATAAACATGGAGAATTATGTGTAGGAAAGTATATATTTGGTAAATAAATGTGTTTTAATCATTCCCATTATAGGAGAAGAAAACTGGTAAAAATCTTTTAGTTTAAAACTTCCATATTATAAAATGATGTTAAAAGTTATTCATAAAATATGACCAATATTATGACAGAATTTACTAGTTGTTCTTTCAGACAGATTTCAGAGGGGCCTGATATATTGCTGACGTAAACTGATGCAGCTTCATTGAATTCAGTGGGGTTGTACAGATTGATGGCACTGAGGAACTGAACTCATGTGTTTTGAACCAGCTGAAACATTTTTTCCATATATGTATTAGAAAATTATTTTTAAAAATTAACATCTATTTGTTAGAAGAAAAGTCTGCATGTTTAATTAACATGGTTTTTAACTGCTTGTCATAGTGCTGCTGTAAAACTGGACCTAGACTGTGGCACCTGTAGACTCAATTTCATTTCTTTTCTACCTGATATGTTAGATTTCTTACTGGAAAGTTTAAAAAGCCACAATATAACAGATTTAGATTTATGCCAGCTCTGCTCATTTATAACTTTGCTTAATCATTTTCTCATATATACATCCCACTCAATGGACATTGGTTTGTTGTTAAGATAAAACACATCTGAGCTGTATAATCTCCCTCTGATGGTCTGTTCAATATATTTATAGAATGTAATTAAACCATATCAGTACTGTGACAGCAAATAGATAACCTTTTAATTATTTCAGGATAACTGAATGTATAATCATTTTTTCTTGCACCTTACAGCAGAGAATGCTTTGTGAATGAATTATAAATTAAAACATGCCAGGCTTTTTTGGTTTCCCCAGTACAATCTTTTCTTTTAAATACTGTGTCTAGTCATTACTGTGCACTAACAACATTTGATTGGATATGTTATAACTAATGACACTTGTCTTATTGGGATATTTGTGGCTTGATTAATTAAATAGAAACTTTAACTGAGGGTACAGTATGTGAGTATTACCATAATTCACTTTTCTTTGAGGTTAGTTGGAGTTTTTGGGATTTGGATGACGTTTGTCCTGTAGGAATGGAGCTATTTGGTAAACCTAGCACTCCATTTTTGAACACCTCAAGGCAGCCATGTCATGGTCATCTGTTTCATAGAACAAGTACAGTGAAACATCATCAGTTTCTACGTGAACTGTCCTTATCCCACCTGTGATCTACAGGACCCATTTCTGGGGGTGAGGCCTCAGCCAACCTACTCATCATTTGATTCTTGGTTCCTCTGCAGGTAACCAGATGTTACGATGTTTCTGAGGAGACTGAAAAATGTCAAAATGCTTCTAGGGTTCAGTTCAAATAAAGGTCCACAAGAGAACAGGAAGTGGATGTGAATGCCTGGGTTCTGTATAAAGATGGGTAAGGATGAAAGGAAACTGTATCCATTAACTCAGTTCGGGCTTTTGTTCTGCAAACTGATTCGAATGATTGGACCTGTATGGTTCACGTAACATGCTGTTGAAGCCATTTGGGTCTACTTGTAGGAACAAGGTTTAAAATATTATTTAATGTTCCCTGATACAGACCTCCAGCCAGTCTCAGTGTCATTGGCCTTTGACCTATGTGGATGTTTGAAATTAAATATTTGTTACTTTAGTGTACACATTTTAATTGTATTAAGAAAAAAGGGCATCATCCCCCACATCCAGTTCCTTTTTAAAATCATCTACTTAATCTTCAATGAGATTTTCAGTCAGCTCAGTTAATTCAGCAGAGAGGTATGTTTGCTTTACAACAAAGTAACTTGAGCAAGCGATCTTGATTTATTATTTTAAATATGAAATATGCACACGGTGCCAGACATAGCTTTTTGCTAGATGCATTTTGCAAGTAAATTAATATTATGACTTATTGTGTTATAGTATACTTAAGTTTTGTTTTGTTTTTGTTTTTTTTCTTTAAGATTATTTCTGGCAGTTTCTTGAAATGCTTCCATTCCAGTTTTGATCTGGATAGTTTTCATCAAGAACATGGTTTAATGATGATATGAGGAGATTTTTAATTTTGTTTCAAAAGGCAGGAAAGGAACGATGATGCTCACAGGAGAAATTCCTCTTCAGCAGCCAGTTTCCAAAAGGCAGCACAGCAGCAGAACCATTGTACATTTGTGATTCCAGGTACTTTGTAGTCAAAGGGGCCACTTCTTTTTGCCATCATAACCCTCAATGGCTGCATTCAGATGAGCATGCATGTGAGGTTTGTGGTGGCTCAAAGTTGTCTGATGCAACACAAACTGCATGTGGTGTGCATGCAACCATTCTCTGCAATATTAATTTGCAGTGAGGTGTCAAAATTTGACACCAGGAGATCCCAGTGTAAAAAAAAAAAAGCCACAAAAAAAGCAGTGCAGTGCATGTGGCAGCAGTGTGTGCCGCTAGAAATGGAACCTGGCCATCCAGAACCACACTCTGGCTGCCAGCCAGGCTCTGTGCAACCAGATCGATGCTGCTGCTGCCCCAGGAGACCTTCAGGACCCCAGGTAAGGTTGCTGGGATATGGTGTTAGCTCCAGCCTTCCCTACCCCACCTGGGACAATTTGGCATGCACCAGAGTGCACATGCAGGGGCATGCACTGGAACACAAAGCAGCAGCACTAATATGTGCCGCTGCTGTTTGTGCCACAGCAAATGTATGCCCCTGCACATGGGGACACACTATTGAAAGGGTTAGGTTTAAAAGTCTCAAACTACAGAACAGACTACTTGAAGTGTGATTTACTTGAACGTTTCACTTTTGTGTTGAATATTTTTATAATGACAACATTTTATGGTGCACAATTAGCCCATAGCATACGATGGGCTGATATATAGTTAACAAAAAGTGAGACAGTGCTAACACACACATTTTCCCTAATTCTATAATTTTGTGAGGTATTTTACACCAAAGGCATAACATTGCTTTCCAAAATCCTTTTTACATGCCAGATCGTCTTTACTTCAAACAAAGCTCATCTGTGCCCTACAAGTTTGCCACAATTTTAAACAGATGGTGATGCATCTGTACTGTTCAGATTAAACCACATGAAACTATATTTGCCTAACATTATAGAATGTGACTTACAGCCAGCCAAGCCAAGGGAATTCAGAGATAATACTGAAATTCTTAGTTCATCCTCAGTACTACAGCACGTGCAGTATAGCATACAATGTAACCCACTGTTCTGAACCCCCTTGCATTAGGGAAAATGGGATGAAAGTATCATAAAGTTTCTTCCATAACTCTGAATTCCTTTGCTTTTATTAATGTTTTTGAGTAGAGCTTCTGTGGTTTAATTTCCTGTGGGTATCAAATAACAGTGAATAAAGCAAAGGCCTTAACCTTTAGATCCTTTTGCATTTAGAACTGCCTGGTCTTGACAGTTTTTAAACTGGTGTTAATTCACCCCTCCCCCACCAATTTAGAGTTTTGCTTTTCAGGGTCTTACCTAAATTAACCTACCCTTTTTATTAATTCTACTATTAATTCTAGTTACCTTTATTAATTGGATAGCATATCTTCTAAGAGCATAACTAAACTAATATACTAAGTAGCCAGTGGGTGCATCTACATGTGTGATTAACTGCACAGTAGACTAATTTGCTGTGGTGTAAAGTTTCACAGTCTACACATGCAATGCTATTAGACCACAGCAAACTAATCATCACCACCATAAGATAGTACAGTCCCCAACAGTACTATCTTATGGTGGTGAAAATAACTGTACATAAATACACATGTAAATGCTGACCCAGACATACATTGCACTCAGTCAGCCCAAGCAGCAAGGGGCCAGACCCCTGCCTGTGCCTAGGCACACAGCTCCACTGTTTGGGTGCACTCATGCCCCAGACAGCCCCTCTGCCACAAGCCACCGCCACCAAGAGCCCAGGGCTGAGGGGGAAGGCACAATCCACAGCTGGATAGGGGGGCAGATGTGCTCTGAGGGGGATTGAGGTCCAGGAGGGTTTGGTGGGATCAGGGGGACTCACAGGGTCCATGGAAGGGCTTGGGGGGAATCAGAGGCTATTTTTAGCCTCCCAACCCACCCCCCGCATTCCCCATCCCTCCATCTCCATCCCTGCCACTCTTTTCCCCACTGATACTTACTTCCTTAGCTCTCAGCAGTGGTGAAGACTGATAAAATCAGTGCTACCCAGAACAGCTAGTGGGATTCA
>NW_017729032.1:214696959-214723114 GCF_001723915.1 Gavialis gangeticus
CCCCACCCCCCGCATTCCCCATCCCTCCATCTCCATCCCTGCCACTCTTTTCCCCACTGATACTTACTTCCTTAGCTCTCAGCAGTGGCGAAGACTGATAAAATCAGTGCTACCCAGAACAGCTAGTGGGATTCAAGCTTGGGGTGGGAGGGGGTGGGGTTTAGCTGGTCAATGGGGATGGAGAGGGAAGAGGGGAAAGAAGGCTAAAAATAGCCCAGTGCCAGCCCTGGGGCTGTGCGGGGAACTGTACAGAAGTTCCATGCACTGGTCTAACCTAAATCAATGAAGTTTGAGTGTACATCAGGGTCACAAAATGCTTAGACGTAGGAGTAGAGGTGGATGTCATTTTCTTGGACTTTAGCAAGGCCTTTGATACAGTATTTTATCCTCTTCTCAGAAATAAATTAAGAGGCTGTGACATAGATGTTTACATGGTCTGGCGGGTGGCAAATTGGCTTAGCAGTCACACCCAGAGAGTGGTAGTAGACGGGTCAGTATTGACCTGGAAGGATGTGGGTACTGGGGTCCTACAGGGTTTGGTCCTTGGACTTGTACTCTTCAATATCTTCATCAGTGACTTGGATGTGGATGTGAAGTGTACTCTGTCCAAGTTTGCGGACAATACTAAATTGTGGGGTGAAGTGCACGCTCCGGAGGGTAGGAAACGATTGCAGGCAGACCTGGACAGGGTAGAAAAGTGGGCAGTACACAATAGGATGGAGTACAACAAGGACAAGTGCCGAGTGCTGCACTTAGGGTGCAAAAATATCCAGCACACCTACTGGCTGGGAAGTGACCCTCTCAGCAGCGCAGAAGTGGAAAGAGATCTTGGAGTCATAGTGGACTCCAAGATGAACATGAGTCATCAGTGTGATGAAATCATCAGCAAAGCTTAACCACACTATATCATGCATCAGCAGATGCATGACAAATAGATCCAAGGAGGTGATACTTCCCCTTTATGCGGCATTGGTTAGACTGCAGTTGGAGTACTACGTCCAGTTTTGGGTGCCATACTTCAAGAAGGATGTTGGAAAAACTCGAGAGGGTCTAGAGGAGGGCCAATTGTATAGTTAGGGGCTTACAGGACAAGCCCTATGAGGAGAGACTGAGGGACCTGGGCCTCTTCAGCCTCCGCGAAAGAAAGTGGAGAAGTGATCTTGTGACCACCTACAAATTCATTAGGGGGATGCAGCAAGGGATTGCAGATGTTGTTTACCAGGGTGCCTCATGGGGTAACAAGGAACAATGGTCACAAACTGACAGAGAGCAGATTTAGGTTAGATATCAGAAAAAACTTCTTCACAGTAACAGTGGCCAAAATTTGGAATGGGCTTCCAAGGGAGGTGGTGCTCTCCCCTCCCTTGGGGGTCTTTAAGAGAAGGCTGAATAAGCATCTGGCTGGGGTCGTCTGACCCCAGCACTCTTTCCTGCCTAGGCAGGGAGTCGGACTCAATGATCTGTTGAGGTCCCTTCCAACCCTAACATCTATGAATCACTCCAGGTCTATCTTAGACTGGGTTTGGTTATTTTTAGACTGGTCTGTATGCATGGAACTTCTGAACAGTTATGGGTTTAGATTGAATTCTGATCACTGAGACCTGGTCTAAGTGTAAGGTCTGCAGTGGGGGTTACCTAAGTTATACTTATTGCATGGTATGTGTGCAAGAAGTGTTCTACAGTCATAAACAAACAGATGGTCAGGGCCAATAGAGCATTGTAAAAAAGGTGGATCCTACTCCAGGATAACCCTTCATGGATGTGATATCAGATTTCAGTACTGTAAGTTAGTGTGCCATAATGAACATCTATACCAGATCCTATCACTACTCACAGTAGGTCGTGTTCCATCAACATCCCATGGAGCATTGTGGCACCCTGCTACCCATGCCTCACAGGGTGATGGTCTAGCTTAGGCCAGAGTTCATCACCAAGCACCAGGCTAGCCATGCCCCTGGGCTGTCACTGACAAGAGTCAGTGAAGCCCCTGTTTCTAACCTCATCATTGTTCCCCCGGCCAGGTTTAATGTGACTCCTTGGTAGCTTAGGGTATGCTTATAGGGAAGGATGTAGTTGCCTACTCTGATATTCAGCGTGCTTTTGACTTGATGCTTGTTTATGTGGAAGACTGATGATACTGATTTATTGATGCTCCTCACTGACCTTGTGCCTTTCAAACACTACCCCCCCCCCACAACCCCAACCACTGGCCTGGAACAAAGCAAAGGTGCCAGGGTGGGTCCCCCCTACAATTTGAGGGGGCTTATCAGTCTGTTATATAGAGTGCAGCCATAAATCTGGGTAATTGCTAACAAACTGCTCCATCCCTCAGGGTGACATTGCTTTCCTGAGAGAGGCCAGCCTGTTTACCCAGACCCAACTGACAAACCCTAACTCAAACAGACCCTGATATACACTGAAAGTTTTTTCAAGTCTCACAGCTGAGGTGTTAGGCTCATGCCTCCAGGCCCTGATGTTTGGGTTTTCCAGCCCTCCCAGTTCCCACAGCAGGGAGATGGAACCCAGGCATCCAGGTTTTCCCAGCTGGGAGATGGAACACAGGCATTCTGTCAGTGCTGGGTTGTGAGCAGCTGCATGGGTTTTGGCCCCAGGTGGAAGAAAGTGTCTGGACAGGGGACTCACCAGAGGTCCCTCGATGTCTCATGTGTTTGCAAACTCCATATTTGTGCCCAGAAGGCCCAGTTATGGAGCCTAGGATGCCTGATACAGGATGGCCAGCTGGATACCTGCAGAGCTCCAGTGCAGATGATGCTAGCAACATGAGGACCATTGATGTGGGGGTTGGAATGGACAGGTTGGGAACTGCTTACACCTAAAGTGTTGTGACACTTGAACAAGGCATCCAGGACCAGAAACAGATGGTGAAGGCCCAAAAATGAGATCTACAGATGGCCAGCCACTCTCTGAGGGAGGTCACATTTGTCCCTATGGAGCTGAGAGAGTTACAGCACCAAGATAAGGAATTTATGCACAGGCTCAAAGACCACTTGGGATCCATCTACAACACCCCTGAGTGGCATCTCCCAAGGGGAGAGAGTTGCTTTCCTGGGCCAGAGTTGTGGGGGGGCAGGCTGCCACCCACCTCCCAACCATGGGGAATGTTGGGGGCAGGAGGCCCAGAACAGGAGATATAGTGCATGGGAACCACTGACCCATGGTTGAAAATGCCAGGAAGGTGTCCAGTAGGGCTCACTCTGGGGAGTAACAGTGAAGGAGAGGAGAGTGACCAGGCTGCTCAAGACCTGAAGCCAGGGCTGGCATTGACTCAGCCCTCCTTCTAGGACCAACTTGCTATGCCTGGCTGCTGGTGGTCACTGGCATAGGTGCAGGGCCCCAAAGAGAAGGGGGGAGGGAACATTCAACTAGCCCACTGAGCCAGCCCACTGCAGAGAATGGCAGCCCCCTTGGCTCTGGTCCAAGCTCTGGAGTGATCAACATTCCAGTTTTTCTTTATTACACACATGAAAAGTTTGGCAGCACCAACATATAATTAAACTGAGGGGTGACAGTTTCACACGTGGCATTCTCCCTGCTGCCCCAAGCTTTGATGTTTGTTAAACTGGGCCCCCCACAGCTGCCTACCCCCTTCCCCACCTCCAATGACATAACTGCCAAGTGCAGGCAGAGTATTTCCCCACTCTCTCAATGTTAACTGAGAAGAAATTTTGAGGTTCCAGAGCAAACAATGTTGCACAGTTTTGTTTAATAAACACTCTAGCAGTTTGGCAGCTTCAGCATTTGATTTAAATGAGGCATGTTTCTTCCTTGCACTGTATTCCCCTGCACCCTGGTATGTGCTCCTGAGGGGGTAGAAGAGTTGACAAAAGAGAGGAGAAGGGGGACAGTGCAGGCAGCCTTAGTTCTTGGCAGTGGTGCTGTAACACAGGGCCATAGGAATCTGGGGCAGGAGACCAATGGCCCAGTGCCAGGGCATGGAACTCGAAGTCTGGGGCCCTACTCATCTGGGGTGGGCTCCCAGTCCACATGGGTGAGGAGGCAGTTGGCCAGGGCTTCGTAGATCTGGACAGCCTGCTGCTCTGCAGGGCCTGGCCCACACACATCAGCAGGTGTCTTGTCCTCTCCCCTATCCCTATGCCATTTGTGCTCATGGTGCCAGGCCCAGTAATTAGTTGAAGTGCTCTTTCTGGAGGTCTAGCTTCCCCCATAGGGCCTCATTAGCTAGGGTAGGAAGGGATAGGCCAATGAGGATTGGGCAGGCAATGATGTCACCAATGATGAAATCAGGGATGCTGGGAGTATAGCACCCACTCTCCATCCCCCTGAGGAATGGAGAGTTTGGCAAGAGGCAGGCATCATCCTCATCAGCTGTGTGAAGGTTGGTGGCCCAGTCATGTCCCATATGCCTGGGTTCTGTGTGTTTGGGTTTGTGGTGGGGTAGCAATCAGGGGCACCTCATCCATTCAGCTCCACTGAGGAGTCTTCCACAGCCCAGAAACCCTGCAGGACATGCTGGGAGGCATGTGAGAGCCTCCCCTCAACACCTATTGTGCTTGGACTGTGCAGGTAGGCTCCAAGCTGTCCCCCTCAAAAGGGCCAAAATGTTTTTTGCTTCCTCCCAACCTAAATGGAGTGCTTAGAATAAAGCTTGAAAGTTTGAGCGCTTCTGCCATGAGCTTCTTGAATGCCTGTACTTAGCTTTAGATTGGGTGGCCATTTTTAACCTGATCAAGCTCCCCCTAAGCCCTGCAAATGTCTGTACATAGCCTTACTGATGCTGAGCTGCACAGGTGTTCAGTGCCAGTGTCTATATAAAGAAGCAGCACCTGTGGCCTTTCCAAATATTTGACTTAATGGATTTTCTGAGTTTCTAAAACATTTATAATCAGAGATTGTAGGGAGGGTATTTTTTTTGGTGAGGGCTCTGAAGTACTTATATTCCACAACAGAAAAGGCAATTTAAGCATCAGGTTGACATTTGTTCACCTTTTTCTTATAGGAAAATCTTAGAAAAGCGTCTGTGGGTTTGGTATTTGGATAGTAGTTCACCTGTAGAAATTCTCCCTAAGAATATGAGGGTCATTATGTAAATAAATCGCAAAGGGTAACTCTTGGATACACAGTAAATCCAGTCTCTTTTACTTTTTTGGTCAAGAGGACACCAGAAACTGGCCACCAGTTAGAAACAGCCTCAAACATTTTGGAAAATCTCTGTCCCAGAGACACTTGGTAGATCAGCTCTTCTTGGTTAGCACTGGGCGAATAAGAAGTTGTGGTGATGAGTGGTATTTAGGACTGTAGCAGACATCATGAGTGGGATTTGTGGAGTTTGAGGTTTCTGTAAAGTGTTCAGGGAGTGTTTGGTTATGCTTGTAGGTTTCACAACCTATTTCAGATTCAAAGATTTCTGCGCTCAGTTTTAAAATGTTTTTTTCTCTCTGGTAATGATTCAATTTATAGTGCATAAATAAAAATATATATCCGCATCTCTACAGTACAGACAGGGGGTACTTAAACCTGGTCTGGCACAAATAAGCACATGAAATATAGTGGGATAAATGCCAATAAAGACTTTTCCCGTCTTTTCCCCCTTTTAGCAACTATTGTCTTAATTTCATAGTTTTTCATTCTGGCCCATTTTTTTATCATATCTTTTCTCTGTCCTCTCTAATTTGTGTCTTCAGTCTTTCAAGACCATTACAAGGAGAATCAAACTTGAAACTCACTGGGTGCATCTACAAATGCAATTAATGAGACTGAATAAACTCCAATGCAATTTTAGCCAAAGTAAACTAATCCAGATATCAATGTCTACACATGCACTTAAGCACACTAATTTACTCTACTGTTAGATAGTACTTGCGTCTGATCGGACTATCTGATGGTGCAGCAAATTAGTCTACACCAGCCTAATTGCCTTGCATGTGTAGACAGTGACGCTTTACTGTGCAGCAAATTAGTCTGCTGCACAGTGAAGCACACATGTAGGTGTGCCCTCTGAATTCCAGTGAATTTAATGTTAGACTAAATGAGTTCTACTTCCCCACCTCTCCTCCCTGCACCCATCCCTTCTTTAGAAAACCCATAGATTATTGCCTTCTGTGGCAGTTATTTCCTAACTAGTTCACAGAACAGTAACTAATGGTCTGTGCTGAACTGGTATAACCAGCACAAAATATTTTTCTATTAAACAGATACTGCTTTTTAAACTGAACTTGCTTCCAGTGCCTGCATTTCTTCTCGTGGCCTTTTGGTGTCATTCTCTGATTAACAAGAACAGTATACAGGTTCATAATTACTTTTCCCATTTTCCTTTGAAAGAAATTTATAGCAAAGTGTAGCAAATTGATACACTAACAAATGCACTGAGCAATGCATGTACAATTGGAACAGTGCTGTTTTAAAATCTGTGGACTGGACTCAGTTCACTAAGATTATTGAAGTCAAGCAGTGCTATTTGTATTTTTACAAGTGCTAAAGATTCCCTTGTCTACTATTTTCAATGGTTAGAGAGAGATTATGTTTGACTCTTGAGTGGGCACAGAAGTGCAATGTGCGCCATAAAGGAAGCTTCCTTATTATACACCCACAAATGTCCTGAGCAAAAAAATGCAGTCCCCATGGACAAGAAATTTATTTCTGGCTAGCTCCTGCAGTGATTGTGAGTATATAGGTTTACACTGCAGTTACAGCAGTGATTCTAGAGTAGAGCTACTGAGCTAGCTTTAATTTAGATAGTTTAGGCTAGCAGCAGCAGCACAGAGATTAGTAAAGGCTAATTTATCTCGTTTCCCAGGTATGGTGCGCGCCTTTCAGTGAGCTCTCTGTTGTGGTGGCAAGACAGCTACCAGTGAGCAAGCTAGCTAGTTAGTAATTTGGGTGTGTCTACCCAACTACAGAGTAAATATAACCTGCCATGGACAGGTGCAAAGGGAATTTTCTGCCCCAGAGTGGCATACCCTGCCTCACCCTGTGTTGTGTGGCCAAAGCACTACATCTGGAATCTCCACTGAGGCAATATCCCTAACACAGGGCTGATACTTGAGGTCATTACAAAGCATTTAAAGTAAAGAATTGTAGGGCAATCAGTTATTCTGCTAATGGTAAAAAGAACACAATAGAAAACCCAATTGAAAACAGTAAGTAATACTTAAAATGTGGAATGAGTTTCCTTAAAGTCTGCTGTGCTGCTTATAAATCAGTACATTTTGTGTATACATCTACCTAGCTATATCTCTATTTATATCTAGAATCTCCTTTGACAGGTTTGGGAGACATATGCCATTTCTTCCATAAATTCTGTCTCCATAGTGTCTAAATACAATAGTCAAACTTAAGTCATTGCACTCCATAAAAGAGGAACTGGATGTGATCTGCCTGTCTGTTATACAGGAGGTCAGAATTTATGGCTAACTATAGACAGTCAAAAAGCCCAAGGTTAAATTGATTCAATCTTTGCAGGTTAGTTTAAACTGAGTAGACTGAACCAATAAGCAAGTGAACAGACATTCACTTTTGATTCCAGAAATGCATCCACATGATTGTGGTGGCCTAGGCCAGAAGCTGAGGGAATACTAGAACATGCCTCCCTGCTCAGCTGGATCAGACATCTTAGGCCAAGGCTAGCCCACCCACTCTGTGGGGGAGGTACACGGGATCCTGGGATGCTAGAGGACCATGAGTTAACTTGAATCTGAAGGGGATCAGGGACACAAGTTCAATAAACTGATTTAACCTAAATCAATTCAGTTGGATATTATATTCATCCAGGTTTATATTAAACCAGTTCCAGCCATTTCAAAAGGTGTTTATATGCACTGAACTTCCGTTGTACTACAGATTTGAACCAGTTTCTGATCACTTATACTAGTTTGTGTTTAATTTCTGTCCCTATGGCATAAATGTCTTGTCTGACCATAAACTCAAACTCTGAACTTCTCAGTGTATGCCACTGTCTATGCTGTACAGTGAACGAGGCAGGGATAGACAGTATGGACATAAACTGTAAGATATTATATTGTAACACAAGTGCATACGCAGCAAAAGAGCAGATTTGGGCTTTGCTTGTTTGGGGGCGAGGAGAGAGGGGGTTGCACTCTGCTGAACTGGGACCCAGAAGAACTGATTATATTACAGATTTCCTATGTCTTGCTGGAGAAGACTGTACCATGAAGCATAAACATGAAGGAGCCAAATGCACATAACAGCTGTGCAAATAAAAGATTTTTGTTAATTAGCAGTTCCAAAAAGTTAAAAAGAAAAGTCATTTTCAGTTAACTGGAACATTTTTTTTAGCAATTAGAAAGTTGAAAAATGCTCATTTATGGCGTAACAAAACATTTTATTTGACCTGAAAGAAAACAATTTTGTCTTATTTTGAGCACTGTATTGTATTTGCAAACTGAAGGGACTTTTCAAAATACAAAGTAATTTCAAATGTAAAAAAACAATTCATTTAAAAATGTCAGAAATATTTTGACTGTTTTGATTTTTTCCAACATTTTTTTAAACAAACAATTTGGAGTGATTTGCATTTAGTAAAACTGGTGCGATTTTCCTAAATGTTTTGATGTCACAGAATCTACATTTTTCGTTAAAAAAAAAGATTGAGTTAAAATCTTTCCTAGCTTTATTGGAAAGGCAGTCTATTTTATTAATTCTGTCATGACCTTTAAAGTACATGGGTTGGTAACCTTAATATTCCTTTATCAGAGCATTGTGCCTATGTATGTATAGCACCCCCACCCCCGCCGCCCAAACACACACATGCATATATACACATTAAAGAGTGCTGTGCAGTACTAGTGAGCTGTGCAGAGGAAACCATTTGCTGCACACAGTAAACACATTAAACACAAACACAACAAACTTATTAAAAGGCATTTCATAACAGCTTTCCTCATGAAAGAGAATAAATATTGGGCCAGATTTTGAGGTTCAGTCTTCAGCTTATGGTCTGCCTGAAATTCAGCTAAGCTGCTAAGTAGAGGGTTTACTTCATGATTTGTCTTCAACAAGGTTCAGTTACGATTATACAATTTTTTTTGCAAAGTCTTTGGGAGAAATCCTGGCCCTTGGGAAGTCAGTAGGAACTTCACTACCACATGGACATTTCTTCAGGTTTTAATGAACTTTAGGCTTCTTGGAGCATGGTATGTATAGGATCATATAGAAATAATAGTTATTAAGGCACATGTTTTAAATTTCCTAGACTGAGAGTATCATGATCAGTTGGAATGAAAAGGCACACCCAGTTGGCCTATCTCCCCAGTCTCTTACTAAAATCCTTTGTTTGTTCAAAGCCTGTGAAAGAATCACCAGTTATTTGATGCTGTTGGTGAGTGGAATTGGCTAATAGGTGTTTCAGGACCTACACATTTGGAAGTTGAGAAGCAATTGCATACTTCTGCCAGCAACTTTCAAACATATTGTTTCCTTTGTATGGGGGTAGCCTACAGAAGATATAACTCTGTTTGCCATCCTTCAGCAACCTCCTCTGCCAGTGAAATGTATGAAGAATTGCATTAGAGCATAAAGCAAATGGTAATTCTTTTTCAGTCAAGTATCTGCCTCCTCTGTTTGAAGACTCAGTTTTAAAATCTCTAGCCTGTTTTGGGTGAAAACAAGAGCAATTTAAATCATTTTGGTAGGTACTCCTTGGATGCATGTTTGGATGGCAATAGGAGAGGGCTTTGTCCTTACTGAAATTTCCATTCCCAGCTTCCTAAATCACCATTCACATTTTAAAAAAATAACAAGTGATAAAGTACTCTCTTTTTGTTTTTAAACACAAGCATGGAAGATTTTCTGGATACATTGGAAGTACTTGTAAAATGAAGAACCTCCTTAAAAAGACTGCCTATTTCAGGGAGCAGACAATAAACTGGTACAGATTGAGATTGCTATCAGAGCTTACATTTTATGCTCCACAGAGTTAAAGTTAATATAAATAACTTCCAGGAACTTGAGTATGTATTTTTGCTACTAGATTACATACTTTGTAACTTTGGAAACCGCTCACTCTGCTGCTAGATTACATACTCCTCATCTCAAATTCTGAGCTTGTTGAAGGAAAATACTTAGTGATTAAAAAACAAAATACGTGCAGGTTTCATGGATTCATTTCAGAAGAATATTTGTAGACTACTGGGAAGGTCCCTATATTGTGTTTGCCTTTCCTTTTAAAATTGTGTGCGTGTATAAATGAATGCATGGGCATGTGTATACATACATGTACGCACACTTTGGCCGATAGTTTATATTGACATTGAACAGTAATTTTATTGTTAAGCATTTTATTAACAAAATACAGGGCCAGATCCTTGGATCTTCTGACTTCAGTGAGACTATGCAAAAACATCCCAATGCTTCAGAGCACTCCAAAATGTATTTATGGCTATTTTTAGTTAACGATTTACATAAACATTTGTTTAATTTTAAGCATTTGCATCAATTCACACTAATTTGTAGGGGACATTTAAAGATGATTAAGTATTTTAATTGCTCTGTTGCACTTGGTAATTGAGGTACTAGAAACAGCAAGTAAAGGCATCAGAATCTGGTCCTAAATGTTTGATGACCTTTATAGTTCGAAAGAGACCACTGGCCTTGCTAGTCTCTCACAAAATACTGTAATGGGCTTCCCCATCCCCACTGCCTAGTTTACAGGTGGGTATGGTTTGGGGGAGAGGTTGTGGAAATGGGAATTGAAAGATTCTCATTGGTTGGAGCTGTTCATTTCCAGCTTTAGCCAAGGCAGATACTGCCTCATGAGGGCACTGGCTACCTTACAAATTTACCCGCAATACAGATCCAATTTGTCTAACGTTTGTTAGATTATTGTTGATGTCGTGTCTTTACCCCTATTCCTTCGGATTCTCTGTTGCTTACAGGACAACCGTCTAATATATGTTTGTTTTTAATTTGGACTTAAGTATTGACACTGTACTATACTGCAAAAAGGAAAATGAGAACCTCTTTCTCTCGTGCCAGGGGTCTGGCCTCCTTCCATAAACCTGACTACAGAGATGGAAGGCAGGCAGGCATTCCTGAATCGATGCTAACCTTCAAACGTGTACAGTTTGGTTTGAGGTTTGTGCTGAGGTTTGGAGTGACTCTTATGTTTTCTGAACAGGTTTACCCATTCTGGTGGTGATGGTTTTCTCCTTCAGTGTTATACCAGCTATTTACAGTAGAAATATGCAAGTCAGTCCATAATGCATGCTACCTACATGCTCCAAACCACAAGCTGCTGAAAAAAAACTAGAGTGGTGAATCCTGCTAGGGAAGTTCAAAATAATGAGGGAAAAAAAACATTTCTTGTGCTATTACTATCCGTGACAGCTACATTTGCGATGTTGAACCGTGTGGGAATGTAATACTGAAATATAGTCAATAGAAACTGTATGTCTTTATCCAGCGTTGGGACACAAATATGCTTTCAATACCTTTCAGTGTGGAGTTAATTTGTAGAAAATGTCAACCCAGTGTAAAAAAAAGCTTGATAAAATCTTTTTCTCAAAACCTTTGCTGCTTGTTTAGTTTCATATCTTCTTAACTGAAACTTGCTTTTTAAAATGCAATCCAATGCTGCTTTGTTTGTGTGTGAATCCTCTTTTAAAAAATGGCATAAAGAGATGTTTGCAGAATTCACAGGGATTTTTTTCTATATACTTTTTAGAGTTTTCAGAGTGACAAGGAAAAACTGAGAGAGAGAAGGGCAAAGCTACTGAAACCAACACCCCCCAACGCACACGCACACGTGCACACGTACACGCACACGCACACACACACTTCAAGAAAAACAAAAGCAGCTGCCATTATTTGCTGAATGGTGTCTCTGATTGGACTGAATTTGCACTGTGCTATTCTTTTGCTCTAATGGGGTAAATAAAATATTTCTCTGTATATCCCAGGGGGGTAGTTAGCTGTCTCCTCTTAATTTGAGTGATCTTTAGATTTCTTATACAGAGTTCTGAATCAGACAAAGTGCTCAGAGTCAGCTCTTATCTCTACATAGTAAATAAGATTGAAATTAAAAAAAGGCCATTAGCAATCAATACTGCTGGGAGATTTAATTTCCAGCACATGCTTGTTTTGTTTTATTGTTATATACCCTCAGAGTTCCAAGGGATTTATTTCCTTATTATTACATTTGCAGTCTTTCTCTGCATAATTTGCCATTTTCTTGTTACACTGCTGACTTGGACTGTCAACTGTTATTGTGGCATTTTTAATTGGTGGAAGGGGTTAAAGAGAGAGGTCTCCGTGGAGCCGAGAAACTGATGCCATCTCCTGGGTTGGGTGCCAGGGGGTGCTATAAAAAGAAACAGGGCCAGGCCCCTCCCTTGATATGTATGAAATACTTGGCTTCTTCCAACCTGGGAATTAAAGCCAATTCACTGATTTGGGTTTCCCATTTGCTACAGAATAAAACCCTGAGACTGTGCTAACAGGTTCCAAATGCAGCTCCTTGAATATACATAGCTCTTCGGGACAAAAAGGAAGTGATTCAATAATGGTGGTTTAATATAATGTATTTGCTGGAACCTGAGAGGCAAACTACTGCTGAGCTAGATCTCAGAATAGCGTGCACGTGTATCTATCGCTTTCTGCAGGAGATGGGAGCATTCTGTTTCAAGACTGAGTTTAGGAAGCAGGGCAGCATCAGTATTGCTGAGGGAAGAAAGGGAAATCACAATGGTAAAATTCCTGGTAAACTCACTCTGTAAATTAACGGACATAGGCTCAATCTCTAGGGCTAGGTTCTAGGACTACATTGCTACAAGAGAGAATCTGATTTCTTATCACATGAATAAAAGGGAGGGAGAAAATAAATTAGCAATAGAAAGAAAACATTTTTTCCCCTAAGTATAAAACCCTGCTTATTTTACTCATGCAGCAGCCCTTTCAGCAAAGATTTCGGTTACTTGTCCAGAAGATTCAGGGTTGTAATCCATTGAAATGAGGGGAGCCATTTTGGATTTTTGCCAGCGTAAATGAGATCAGCGTGTCGCCTGTCTCTTTCAGTAGCTTGTGGGCTCAGTTCTGTAAGAAATGGAGTCTTCTTCACTTCCACTTTCTGCAGCGGAGACTGAAAACACATGTGATCTTGCAGGATTATGCCCTCTGTGGAAAGTGAGCAGGGTTTGATGTTAACATCCAATTTCCAACAGCATAACATTCTGCTTCACAAATTAAGGGGGGGGGGGGGAGTTAAAACTGTTGCAGGAACAAGATGAAGCACTGAATTCTGCACTTTGACAAGGAACATTTTGAAAAACTTGCAAATTTACCTATAATACAGATCCAATTTGTCAGAATATTATATCCATATGGTAAAACACGCATGAGACATATGTTTCACACATGCAGTCAAAAAACCCCATTGTGTTGCTATTCATTGTGTAATATTAGAAGGTCTATAGAATATAATAAATGCTTGTAAAATATTCTACTTTAGTCAACATTATTTTGATAGCAATCATACCATCTATAGAAATATCCATTGCCTTTGATGGAGATAATATGAGAACATGGAATATTTTATTATTTAGTTTCAAGTAACATACCTGGGGTATAAATCAATGCAGTCTGGTCTATAAAACATCTGTTAAAATATGTCTCCTTAGATCTATGATATATCCTGATGATTTAAAACTATTCCAAACCATTCCGTCCTTTTTCATATTTTGTATGCACTAGAGCATACCCAAGATACCAAGCTTTAGGAAGATGATGAGCCACTCTGTACAGTTCAAAGACCGGAAAAATTACTGTGGTTTGCTTCTTCATTTTATTGTATTGTGTTCATGTTTAATGTTAGATCACCTTGGCCTCAATTCAGCATGCTACTTAGACATGTTCTTGTGAGAAGCAAGCATGTACCTAAGTACAGTGCTGAATCTGGCCCTTTATCCTTGACCGTTGTGACTAACCATGCATTACCTGTCTCCTTGGGTGTTGGTTTTGATAAGGAATACATTATATGCATTGCATTAATTAGAAAAGCAAGCATTGTACCATTTCAGAGATCACTAATTAACAAACACAAATAACTTGAGAGCAAAACATCTGCCCTTAAAACCAATGCTCATGTACTTCTGGTTAGCCACACTGCCTGTCCCAGGTTCCCCTGGGCAGTCCTTTGATACATAAGTAACATAGTTCTTATGCTGCGGATGTGGCTTCTTGGCCCTTTTAGAATGGAAGGGTTTGAGTCTGTTGTAGGGGGGGAGAAGGGGAGGGAAATTGATTGACTGAAAGCACAAATTTTGTGGCCCAGAAAGGCATGTGGATTATGTTGCATTAAGTGGTGGTGAACATATCAAACATTTAAAGTGATAATGAATGTTTTAATCATGGGATACAGTGAGTATTAAGCATGCATTTCTCACTAATAGCTTGTGAAGGTGCCTAGCAGGTTTTTTCCCGTTCTGAGAACTTCAGGAAAACACTGGATCCTGGGTTTTTTGTTGCTTCCCAAGAAGGCAAATTTAATCTTGTTTTTTCCCTTCTACTTATATCTGGCTTATCAGTTGGTGACCTTCACATTGAAAAATGCATTCAGTTTAAAAACTGAGTTGCCTAACATTATATACAATGATGTTTTGTTTCATGCCACCTACATATAACAAAAATATTTCGAAATATCTGCCACTGATTTTATGTGGAGCTAGGTACCTTGGCTCTTTTGAAAATCCTCCTACGCACCTATTTGCTGTATTAGATACCCAAATGCCTTGAAAAACTACCTTTACATGACTCTACAAAGGAAATCTGTGCGCCCAGGCTACCAGCCCAAATCAGTATTCTAATTGGCAGACTGTCCTTAAGGAACATACAAATAACCAGATTTAATGATTGAATATGAACTGTGTTATGATAGTCTCTTTCAGTTTAATGAAAACAAGCCCAAATGGTTCACCAGGCTGAATCATCCCTTATAAGGGGAGAAACTTGCAGAATGGAGTGGAAACATCAGTAAGCAAGAACACCCACAGCTTCAATGGGGGCTTCCCTGAAATGAGGATTTAGTAAAGATTGTAGGTTTGGACCATGGATGGGGACAGTCACCCACATTCACAGTGCATCTCAACTACTTGTGTACTGGGGAGCACCCTCCTGTTTAGCCTTATGGAATGGCCAGGGTAGCCACAACATTTTAACACACATTGGTGGCTTTCCTCTTGGAATCGTCTTGAAAAATTAAGAAACCACGAGCAGGCAGTTCAAAGTCCTAGTTTCCCTCATTTATTCTCGCCAATCTAGTATAGTTTTTTAATCCCCTTTTTGGATAGTTTTGAAAACAAGACCAACCTCCTGGATTTGCTCATTTCCCTTGACACATTTCCAGTTGGTATGGATCATTTTACATTCATTAGCAATGTCCCTGTGTCACTCCATTATTGAGGATGACTTCTGGATAAGATGCCAAATGAATGTTATTCCTACACCAAAGTTTTGTAATATTTCTAAACTAAAAATATGACTGTAACAGAATAGTATTACTATGGTAAACTGATAACCTAAGGTGTAAGTACTCTTCCACTGTTCAATAAGCCTCCAAAAACCTGTAGAACATTATTCCAGATTAGGCAGTGTGTTTGAATATCAGTTTTTCAGGAGTGCTACCAATCACTGTGATCAGCTTCTAATCTTTTATTCACTTCTTCAGTGGTAAGAAGGGTCATCATAATCTGTTCTCACCTTGGGAGGAAAGAGACATGGCTTCATCCTGGAAACTTGGAGATATTCCCCAAAAGCCTTTGTTTGCCCTAATATTCCATAATGTTAGGCTTTTAGAGTCAATAACCCATTAGTAATCAAGAGATGTATCATTTATTAATTATGCACCTTATTAATATTTAATCTTTCGGGTTGCTGAGCATATTTCTAAATCTACTTTTTAATTACATTAAAAAAATAAATCTTCAAGGCAACCATTATAAAAGTAATTTTTCTGCACATTATGAGTTCAATTACTTTTGAAACAGCTGTTTGTGGACTCCTGTGATGGTGCAGTAGTTGGTAAAATGGCCATCTCAGCTCATGCAGGCTCTTTGCTCATTTGAAAGCTAATTGAATATTAGAGCAAGGGGGGGTGTTGCAAAGAATTTCTTAAGAGTGCTAAAGTACCTGGGAATTACAACTGGACATGATGTCCACTACATGCAATCACCAGCTTTGCAAGGAAACACCAGCTGATTGCGGACAATGGTCTGCATTTAAACTGCAGCAGTGTTCTTAGCTCAGCAGTTGTCTTTGGAAGCATTTAAAGAGACATCCCTATCTCTGGAGTTAGTTGCTAGAGTTATAGGCAAGCTGTTACCCAAGGCTGGATTCCTTAGCCTTAAAACATCCAGGGCTAGTTAATGCAGAATTCTCAGCTGGAGTGGAGCTGGAGGATGTAGCTCAGTGACTTCCTGTGCCTGGCTCTGCACCCCAACACAACTGAGGGGAAGAGGCAGGCCAGATTTAGTGAGGTCCCTGAGTTTCTAGAATCCATGGAGCCCAAATATCAAATACTAGGGGCTGCTTTTAAATCCCAGAGACCTGAATTCTGTGCAGTCAATGTGCCTGTAACTACATGTATTCTCTCCACCATTTTAAATGTTAAGTTCTTGCTTAGTTTCATAGTTGGTAGGGTCTGAGCAGATCATCAAGTCCGACCCCCTGCCATGGCTCTTAGGTTGCATATAGAGCCCCAGTCATGGATATAATTTAAGTATAACATGCACGGACATGTATGAACAACAGCTTTGTCTGTTGTATGTTTTCCTCAAATGTGTGAGTACAAATGTTCAGTGATAAGCTAGGATTATCTTCAAATTTTGAAATTCTAAATCTAAAAAATAATTGGTGAATTTTTAACTTGAATTTCACCATTCTTTTTCAACTGTCCAATTCCAGTGGATCACCTCTTACAGAGTAACTGTCTACAAAATTATAACCAGAGACTTTCTAGTTTCAGTAATACATTGGTATTATTCAACAATGTCAAAATGTCACTTTTACACACTTACAAAGAGTATGAAATGCACAGTAATCACGTACAAAATAAAGTTGTTAAATACAGTGTTCAGAGCAATGTTCTCTCTGATGGCCTGTCTGTATCACGATGGTCAGATAGCTTAAAGTGAATCAATTGAAAAATGATCACGTAAACCATGCTAAAACCCTCATGTAGACTCCTGTCTTGGTCAGGTGTAACTGACCTTTGCTAACTATAGCTTACATCTATTCTTAGGAGAAGAAAGGGGATCAAATTTGTTTAAATTAGATTTTAAAAACTCCTGAAATTAGAGGGGCAGAATCTGCGCATGGACCAAGTTTTACAAATGGCCCTTATCATATTTTTATAATGAGGTTCACCACATAACACTGGGAGAAAAAAACAAACAAACCAAGCAACTCTCCCCAAACAAACAGAAAATAAACCAACCTAAATCAGATAATAAAACAAGCCCGCAAACTTTCCCTCAAACATGAACATCCCCAAAAGTTTACATTCAACATCCAGGTAGGAAATATATGGCTTTCACCCCTATCTGGTTTAGCACTGGATTTAAATCTGCCTCAGATGCTGTATCATACGAACAAAAGTATCAAGTAGTTAAAATGGATGTGTTATGAAAAAAGGCATCATACTTCACATGCACAATGATTTCAAGAACTGAAATCTGTGAATCTTGCTTCAATTCAGATATACTGCAGATCTGTTGCTTTCCTACTGTGTATATACTAGAAAGGCATCTGTTTCTGTAGCTGTCATTTTGTTTGGTTTAATAGGACCACTTATCTAAGTTGCATCATATCATACCATGATTTAGAGAAGGGAGTATGTTTTGTAGGAGTCAGGACTCCCAGGGTCAGTTTTCGTCTCTTAGCTAGTGACCGTGTGACTCTGGGCAACTTTATGTGCCTCATCTCCCTGTCTGTGTCTAATAGCTTACAGAGCTGTGGTGCAGCTGAGGTCATTGGTGTGATGTGGTTGTGATGTTGGGAAAATGCCCTGGAAGCGGCTGAACAGAGAAAGCGTGGAAAGCTGCACGTGGGGGATGTTTTTTCAGGTGAACCAGAGAAGCAGCATCCAAGGCACTGGGATTCTGGAAAGCTGAGCAAACAGAATCTCACTGAGCTCTACAGGGAAAATGATTCCATAGGACTGTTAACTTATCTCTAGATTGTCTTCTAATGCTCAGTGTTAATGCTCCATGTATCTGCAAAAGGAAAAGTATATCAATACTTATCTTACATTGCGTGCATGATTAAAATTAAAGTTGATTTGTCCATTAAGCACTGCAGTAACAGGTTCCCTGACTTTTCACAAGACATTAAAGGAATGAGGCATATCAAAAAGACATTCTGTTACAAAAGAACACTAATCAATGCTGAGAACATTGGCTATAAATTATTCATATTTGTTATAAACTACTCAAACCTTTTAAAAAAATTAACAGTATATGGCACTGTAAGTTGGAAGCAAAAGCAGGTCTGTTTCACCTTGGAAGTTCTAATCTGATAGTATGCTACAGCTTGCAGGATCCAAGTAAATATAGCATTGAGACACCAGTTTCAGAGGATTATAAGAAATAAATCACTGAATGGCCTTGCATCTGATAGAATCTGATCCCTGTTCCTTGTTGTGTATTCTTCTGTTACCACACATTAATTTTTAATGCAACCATTTCAAAATAAAGTCATAATGAGAGCCATAAATCACAAAACAGTGGTAATAAACCACTTAGGTTTATATTAGCTGTATACAGATGACACTTAAGCATTTCCACCATTAGCAAGGACTACTTGAGTGTTCCTCATACAACATTTCCTCTCTTACTTCCACTTTAAATTGTGGAAATGTGGGAAATAAAGCTAGTTGCACTCAGCTGTGGGTCACTATTTGCTTTCTTATTTGAATAATCATATTCAAAATGGATGAAGTTTTTAGCACTTTTCAGACACAATATATTCTACTCCGTTACCAAAGAATGTCACAAAATCCACCCTTTTTCCGTACTCCCAATATCTCCTACTGAAAAGGAAAACAAGCAAGGGGAGGAGGAGTAACAGAAACTAGTTTTGGTCAAGAGTGAATACACACTGACACATACTACTTAGTGCTGAGACAGACAAAGGGAAAGAGCTGTGTCTCAATATCACCAGGATCTACTTTTCCCCCCACAAAACTATTTGCCACAACTGCAGTCGACCATGTGGATCTTAGATTGGCCCTCTCAGTCATCTATGGACTCACTGGTAATTTTCCTATTTATTGGAAGACTGACATCCTTGTATTGAGGGACTGCCACTGCTACTGCTGGTTATAGGGTTAGATGGGCTGTTCAAGGCCAGGCCCATATACAGGTGAGATCCCTGTGAGAGATGTGTAACTCAGTTACAATTCCTTTCCTGCCTACTCCTTTGTCCTGATGCAAAGTTACTTACTGTGACCATTTTCTGCATGTGCCTCAGTGTTGCTGACCAGGGGTGGAGCCATGGAGACAAGCTTCAATGGTTCCTTTTCTGTCCCTTTTTGCTCTACAATAGGCCTAAGTATGGGCCTCTCTAACTTGTGCCTTAAGAGAAGTCCTGGTCTCAGGGCATTGGTTAGCTTTTTCTTTTATAAACTCTCAGGCTTGAAGAACTTACAAGAATGTGGGAGTTCTTGGTAATATAAAACCGTGCTAGCCTGTTATTTGGGTAAAGCATGATATATGTCAGTGAAATGAGTAGCATCCACATTTCACCTGTGGGAAATAGTGGGACCTGGCTAACTCTTCAGTTCAATTTATTAGTTGTCTGGCCTGAAGACACCCAAAATGAGTAATAGTGATAGTACTGAACTTTGAATAGAAAACATTGTCCTTACATAAGGAATGGTGATGGGACAAATTTCCATGGTAGATAATTATAGATAATGAAAGAGAACCGACTCTTCTCTTTCCCATGTTAAAAGGCATTGCATTTAGAGCACTGAAAAGTTAAAATAGAGGCTCTTTGCAAGAACTTGAAAAGGTGGGGTTTATACCTTTGATGTTTGGCACAGGATGATCTTGCATATACATCTCACCTGGCTCCATCTTAGCTTGCTCCAGACTTGGGATCCTGCATGCCTAAACATATATTCATGAATAAAAGGCATGGCAACAATTTATTTTCCTGCATGCACAACAAATTATGTGAGCACTCAAAAGGAGCATGTTGTTTAGAACAACTCATGCCACTGCTCATCGAGAGCCTTCCTTAGTACATGGAACTAAGTAACTGCAGTAGGACTGATGCAGCTAAATGGGATTATGGTTATCAACAGTCCAACAGAGCTGCTTTTTTCATTCCATATAGAGCCCTTTAATTAATTTAATTTAGCTTGCTTCTGCACCAGTGGTGCTCAGCTTCTGGTCCCATGGACCAGGTGAGTGGCACGGGGCCAATCCATGTACCAGGGCCCATAAGCAGGATCAGTAAGCAGACTGGATCCAGTGTAGGGTTGGCATGTGGGATCAGTCTACAGGTGCAACCCCATATACTGGATCCAGCTCCAAGCACCAGATCTGAATGTGGTGTGATCTGATGTGCTGGTGCATTCTGGTGTGTGAGGCAGTGTCTTCCAGCCCATGTCTCCCCAGAGCCTGCAGGCACCATCCTGCAGGCCAGATGAGGTGTGTGGACCCAAGTTTGAGCACCACTGTTCTACACTCTAAAATGAAGGAAACATTCACATCAAAGAGTTAGCATGTGTGTTAGTGCATGACACTAAAGCTGTAATAATAATGAAAAGGAATGAGATCTAATCAACAGAAAAATAGATAAGGTAGAATGTGAGAACACAAATGAGTTTTAACTTAGAAAAGTACAGGAATATGATTGTTCATGTCTAAGGTTAAAAACAAGGAGAATATTGTGACTTCCAAAAGTTTCTAGGCAGTGGGCTGAAAAGGAACAGATTGGTGCTGTCACGTATTATTTCTGTGGTCAATGCCTTCCATTTTTTCCTCTCAGAATTTTAATAAAGACCAGGCCTGAAGCTGAGGTGCCAGTTTTTTCACTTTGGGTCTGTATGGTTGGGTTTATACTCCAATTGATTTCAGAGTGACTTTGCATGGACTTGACAAAATGGCTGGGCCTGAAACAACAAGGTCAAACTCACCTGGCTCCAGATCAGTTGCGTAGGGCAATTTATGTGCCAGATTGGGCCCAGGGATTCACTTTCCCCCCTACTCCTCTTCACTTTCCACATGCTGGATCCAGCACCCACAGTACAACCACAGTGAGACCCATGCTACACATGGTGCCAAAGCCAGCCAGTCTGGGATCTATGCTGCACGTGGCTCTCCCCTGTCCCTAGCCAGTCTGGGACTCCACTGTTCTACCTGATCTGGGATGCATGCTACATGTGCTGCCTGCAAGTGCTGTGTGCCGTACAAGTCCTGAAATACTGGCAGCGGGGAAGGGGGAGGAAGGGTGCAGCGTGCAGCATGGATCCCAGAGAGGCCAGGATGGGTGCTATGTCTAGTATAGATTTCAGACTGGCTGGAGGGGGTGCCGTGTGTAAATCTGGCCCATGACACCCCGGCCTAAAACGTATAATAGGATTATAAGGATGTCATGATTGTAAAATATAGTAAAAGCTGGAGTTTAAGTGGGAATGGCATGGTTAAATTATTCTGTACTGCCCTCCCATTCATCTCCTACATGATAAATACACCCAAAGCACATAAGGCTCTTTCTAAAGAAGCAGTGAGCTTAAAAAAAGAGCCCTTAGTTACTTTTTTTCAGATGACTTCAAATGGACATTATAGAAAGGCACCATGTTTCAGTGTGAGAGCTCATCTATGTATCATCTGGTTATGCGCATAAAGGACTGGACTCTGCCATCTGCCAAAGCTGTAAGTTTTCTGTAGAAAACAAATAACAGTCATGTTCTGATTCTTTTCAGTATGGTCTCACCTTAGGAAATTCGTTTAGGCTTATCAACATTGCTTTCAATACATGGGTGAGAGGAGAGTAGGACTTTGAAAAGCAAATGTGCATTGAACCTCATGGCTTTTCTACATAACAATAAAACCAGCATCTCCCTGACAACAAAACCAGCATATCTCTGCTCAGAACATTTGTTGTAACATCAGATAATATTCTAGTATTTGGGACGGGAAAGAATAATATCCAGGAAGTGGTAGGATAACAAAAAACAATGGAGGATTTTTTGGAAGGGACTGGAGACAACATTTGGAAAAATAAGATGCCAGAAAGAATCTAAGCTGTGTTGATAACGACCAGAAAACAATGATTTTGACCATCAGAGGCAGAAGAGGAATGTGGTAGAACTAAATTATGTTTCTCCAGAACCTCTAAGTTTGCAGTGGTGCCAGAAGTTAGAGTAGGCCTTAGCAAATCTAGTACCCACTAGGCCAGACAGCAGGGGACTGAAAAACTACAGCCTACAGCTCCCTACAACTGTCAGCTTCCACTACATACCAGTGCAGTGAGGTTGTAGTTGGGAACTGGGGTAGACAACACAGTAGATACTGTTGGGAATATAACTAGGGGTTCTGCCTGATCCTCTTGACTATGTGCAGTAGGGACTTAACCCAAAAGGCATTGAATTCTGAGATAGGACTCCTGTTGACTTCACTGGGCTTTGCATCAGACTCCAGGGACAACATTTTAAATGTATAACATAAAATTATCAAATAAATAACAATTATTTATTCATTAGGCTATGCTCTGGAACCATTAACAAAGTTTTTTTAATGTAAACATTGAACTATTGATTTAGAAGCTAGTGAGTGCATATTGACTTCACAAAACTCCAAAGCTTCTCATAACCTGGATCAGCACAACCAGATTCCTTTCTGTGCCTTTTACCCTTACCTCCTTTTAAAACTGTTTAAGCAGTGTTACCACTTACCATGTAACAGGAAACAATTACAGTGAATAATTCCATGTACTGCTACAATTTTGAAGCAGATTATTTAAAAAAAATATTTTCTTTAGATACCAATTTTGATAATGAAAGCAGGAAGGAAATATATTAGCAATTAAACTAACGTGTTTTAGCACAACAGGCAATAAACTGCTTAACACTGAGCCTCTGTGAATTAAAAGCCGGAACAGCATTGGACAAAAGTCAAGGTTATGCTGACACATTTATTTCCAAGTAAATGAAGACTGTTTAGTTTTAATGCATTTGTGGTTAGCGATAGTTTCAGAAGATCAATGTAAATTCATTTTGAACTAGTAAATAATGCTTTAATGAGATTTCTGACAGCATGCTTTCGCACCTTACCATTCCTTACCTTTAAAAACGCCCAAAGGTGAACCTATGTTTCCTGACATGTTATGATCCACAAAAAATATTGTGCAATATTTTATGAGTTCTGTCTGATGTTGATTTGATTGATGGAACGGCTGTTTGGTTTTAACAACTGCAGTTCTTAATCAGGTATGCATCTCACAGTATGTTACTGTTCTTCCTTCTTATACAAATAACTCTAGTTCAGAGTAAAAGAAAGTTAAATGGTTCCTTGTATACCAATGCATAAAAATTAAATAACTTGGATGAAATGCAAGATGTGATTTGTCACAAAACTCTGCTGCCCTTGTAATCTAAACCTGGGGTGTTGAAGATCCAGTTCTCAGGCTGCATCTGCCCAAAGGAGCAGAATCATCCAGCCTATCATCTTGTGCAGAAACCTGTGATAGTTAATGCCATTGCCACTTGCCCTGCCACCAGAGGTGTATCCAGATCTGGCTTGCAATGCTCCTTGCATCCTGGGTCCATCATATGAGGAGTCCTTAGGGCCAAGGAGGTGCATCCAGATGTGCATGGCCATTTGGTTCACCTGGGACAACTAGCAGCAGCGCACCTTGTGCCGCAGCTACCTGTCCCTGGGTAATGCCCATGCCACACGTGCTTTGGCACGTGGCAAGTCACCCTGCGGTGGTAGGGGAGCCTGGGGCCAGCATTGTGCTGGCCCCAGCAGCCTTACTTGGGATCCTGGGGGCCTTCTGGGGCTGCAGCCTCAGTGCTTCTGCTGGGTGGAGCCTGGCCAGCAGCCACAGCACAACTCTAGGTGGCCCAGCCTTGCTTTTCAGCTGCCCAAGTGTGCATTGCTCCGTTTTTTGTTTCCACAGGTTTTTTTGACCCCTGGATATCCAGAGGTAAAAAAAAGAAAAGGAAAAAAGTGGGGGTCAGAAAAACCCATGGCCCCCCCCCCCGAGCAGTGCACGCATAGGCAGTGCGCCCTTGCAGCATGGAGAACACTGAACTGTATGGTATGTGGCGCTGCAAACGTGTATACAGTGCGCAACATACCACATAACCATGCTCGTCTGGAGGCGCCCAGGGAATATGACATCCCTGATTTAAGCCATCTACAAAGCAGAAATATGCTAGTGTTAAATACGCTCTTCCCCGCTTTACAGAAACCTGATCGGACTCCCATTTAAGTCAGGGTGAGTCTTTCTACTGATCTTAAACAAGGATTGAATCAGATCTAAAGAGATTGTATGCCAGTGTAGTATAAAGATTCTGGCACTATGAGTTTGAAATGGCTGGATTACTCACAAATTGGCAAAGCCAAGGGTGACTTGTACAACTCATGCCAGCCAGTTGTCAACAAAATCTTAATAACACATCATCATGCATTCTGTATATATACCACATCTCTTACAGAAATGTCTGTGTGTTTCAAAAGTGCTATTTCATCTGAATCTCCCTGTAAAATCCAATGATTTGGATTCCAGTTCAGCAACCTGAATGTATTTTTAAGCATCCAGCAAGTTCCACTGACTTCAGTGGCATGATTCATGCACTTACTGAATTAGGTTATTAGTTCAACTGCACATCTCTGATAGAGGAGAAATATATATCTCATTTAGTTACCACCCTCTCCCCCTCTAAAAGTAACCTAAAATAATTTCACATAATATGTAACACTCACAACTTAGGCAACTCATGTCCTACCAGGAGCAAAAGTGAGCACTTTAACAGTTGGATATGTGGGAATATGTATTTCCTAATGGTATAAAAACCTATTTCTAAGTCTCATAGGACATAATGACCTGTGAACCTATCACTTGTTTAATTAATATTCATCCTTAACAAAAAAAAATCAGCATAGTTTTGAGGGATAAGACAGCACAGTTTGAGGGGAAAACTTATCTAGCATTGGTTTATAGTAAAACAAGTTGCTGGTTTTTGGACACAGTGTCCATGTCCAGACCTGCAGGAACACACAGTTTATGACACCACAAGCCTCTGTTTAGTGCCATAAACTGCATATGTGGAATGTTAAAACATGTCCTGCACTGCAAATTTGCAGTACGGGAGCATAATTTGCTACTGGGATTCCCGGTAGCAAAAAAAAAAGTGGTGCAGAGCATGGGAAAATAACATGAACCACAACAAATGAAGCTTGGTCCTCCAGTGAGATGCCCTGGCTGCTGGCCAGAGCATCTCTACTGCTCCATTTGTGCCCTTGATGCTGTAGCACAGCGGGAGCTGGAAGGAGCTGGGCAAAGGCAGTTTGCCCAAAGTGGGATAATGTGTCTCTCAACAAAGCGCACATGCAGGGTTGTGTGCTGAGGCACCAAGTAGTGGCACAAATTCGTGCTGCTACTATTTGTCCTACTGCAAGTGCACTCCCCTGCATGCCTGGACACAGCGGCCACATCCAGACAAGCATGGTTGTGTGTGGTATGTGGTGCTATAGACATGTCTGTGGCACCACATACTGCACATTCAGCTGTTCTCCGTGCTGCAAGGTAGCAGTGTAGGGGGTGTGATGGGCCAGTAGGGGGCGCTCCTGCATTGAGCCACCCACCTCACTGCGCCTGACCACCTTCCAGGCTCTGAGTGCCTCCCTAGGGGTGACTTGCATCTGGCTGACCCCCTTCCTGGAGCACACTCGCTAGCCTGGGGGTAACATAAGCTGCCACCACCCCTCCTTGGGGAAACACAGGCCTAATAGTCCTACAGGTATTCAACCCAGTACAGGCACTTGGGGCACTTCCCCAAGTCGGGGGTCAAAAAGGAAAGTCTCCCTTAGTCTGCAAACCTAAGGGGCCTCTTAGGCATAATTTAGACCCACCCCTCAATAAGTCTCCTACACCGGTCTCAAAGGAGAACTTTATTGATTACAGGGGTAGGGTGAAAATAGGGTACAAGATA
>NW_017729032.1:214728114-214734046 GCF_001723915.1 Gavialis gangeticus
GGCAGGTGGAGATTCTCTCTGGAGGCAGGCAGTTCCTTGATCATGAGTTTTGAGAGAGATCAAGTTTCAGATGGTTCAGCTCTTCTCTCTCTGAGTCTTCCTCAAGGCTGCTGCTCCCTCCTCCTCCTGGGCAGTCTATAACTTCTACAGCCCTTATGACCTCATTTACCTGGTCCAATGGAGGCCAGCACCTGTTGGCTGTCAGCCAACCAATTTGAAATGCATCACTAGTTGCTGGGCAGACTGGCAGTTCCTAGCTCCCCAGGTAGCCCATGCCCCTCACCCAGGTATGTGATGCCAGTCACGTAGGCAGAGGTAGCAGGTTTCCCCCCTCCCTCAGGAATGTATCCAGCTCAGGTTACCTAAAGAGATAGGGTAAGGTGTGTATCCTCTGTTGGGCCCATCCTAACCAAATTGTCACAGAGCTGAGTTTTTGGGGAGAAACAGAGGTGGGCTTCTGTCATACTTCCCCCCCTCCTTTAAAAGCTTGGACACATGGCTTTACAGAGCTATGGGTAAAAGCGTGTTTCATTTGGAAGGGTCACCTTTCACACCTAAAGAGAGATTACACAACACGTAAGACTGGTCATAACAATAATACACATAGAACATGAAAACACATTGGGGAGCTCCCATGTCAGACCTTTCTCAGGTGGGCCCGAGTCCATCTGACCCACTACCCACAGTCCTTTCATGACAGTGCATCTGCAATCACATTCTGGCTTCCATTGATGTGTTCGACGGTGAAGTTGAACTCCTGAAGCTGCCAGGCCCATTGTTAAAGCTTGGCATTGGTGTTTTGCATTGTCTGCAACCATTGCAGTAGGGCATGGTCTGATAGGACAGTTAACTGCTGCCCCCACAAATAGGGCCTCAGCTTATTCAGTACTCAGATGATTGCCAAACACTCCTTCTCGATAGATGATAGGTTCTGCTCCCGAGGGATTAACTTCCAGCTTAGGTACACCATGGGGTGCCGTGTCTCTTGGTGCTCTTTTAAGAGTACAGCTCCTAGTCCTGAGTTGGAGGCATCAGTGGCTACGTAGAAGGGTTTATCATGGACCGGTGCCTTCAGAATCAGTTGTTTGATCAGGGCAGCCTTTAGGGTGTCAAATGCTTCTTGGCACCCCTGCTTTCAGACCACTGGATCAGGGCTGCCCTTCTTGGTCAGCTCATGTAGGGGAGCTGCTGTCACTTCAAATCCAGGGACAAACCACCTGTAATATCCAGCCAGGCCAAGGAAGGCTCTGACTTGCTTCTTGGTTTATGGAGGCGGCCAGTCTCTAATGGATTTGATCTTGTCCCACAAGGTAGTAATATGACCTCCACCCATACAATGTCTCAAATATACCACTTCAGATAGTGCCTACTGGCATGTTTTGGCTTTCACAGTAAGACCAGCTTGCATAATCTTGCCTAACACCATGGTCAGATGAATCAGATGTGATTCAAAGTCCTGACTGAAGATGGCGATGTAATCGATGTAAGCCATGGCAAACTGCTCCCATCCTTGTAACAGGTTATTAATCAGTCTTTGAAAAGATGCGGGAGAGTTGCGCATACCAAAAGGTAAAACTGTAAACTCATATAGTCCCACAGGTGTGGTAAAGGCAGACTTGGCTATGGCATCTGGATCCAGTGTCATTTGCCAGAATCCTTTGGACAGATACAGAGTAGAGATAACCTTGGCTGGCCCCAGGCAATCAAGTAAAGAGTCCATCCTGGGCATACGGTAAGTGTCAGGGGTGGTAATTGCATTCAGCTTCCGGTAGTCCACATAGAACCGGATGGACCCTTCCTGCTTCCAGATGAGTACCACCGGGCTGGCCCAGGGACTCATTGAAGGCTGGATTACCCCTAACCCTTTCATCTCTGTGGTCTCTCGCGTTATTTCTTGCCTCACCTTCTCATTAATTGGGTACGGTCTGGATTGGATAGGGTGATGGCTGACTGTGTCTATAGAGGGTCGTTTTACCTGGTTTGAGAACACTGTCTCAAAGTCTTTGAGTGCTGTGAGCAGCTTGTCCTGGGAGGGCAGATGGTCTGGCAGGCAGAGTTCCTCTATTCCTGCCTCTCCATCCCTGTCACCATACATGACCAACTCCTCTGGATCCTCAGGTGATCCTTCTATTGAGGAAATCCAGAATACCGCTTCACTTCTATTAAAAGGTTTAAGCATGTTCACATGAACTATCTTAGGCTTTTTCCCCACTCCTGGCCACTACATAGGTCACGTGTCATCCAGCTTGTCCAGGATGACATGAGGACCTTCCCAAGCTGCTTGCAGCTTGTCTGTTTTCAGTGGCAAGAAAACCATGACTTTATCATCTCATTCAAAGGTACTTAAGTGAGCCTTTTCATCATACCAGGCACTTTGCTTCTCCTGGGCCTGGGAGTCATGTCAGTTAGCTTCTGACAAAAGCTGAGCATGTATTCTACCATGGAGGTCATAGTGGAAGAGATTTTCCCTTCCCACTCTTCTCTCACCAAATTGAGAGGACCTCTAACTCACCTTCCAAATATCAATGCAAAGGGCGAGAACTCAGTGGACTCCTGGGGCATTTCCTAGTAGGCAAAAAGCAAACGTGGAAGTTTCTCATCCCAGTCATTTGGGTTAGAATCCACATAGGCCACATGGGCTTACCTTTCAAGGTCCCATTGAACCTTTCTATGAGCCCATTTGTCTGAGGGTGGTAGGCTGTGGTCTTGAGGTGTTCTTGGGGTCAAAAAAACCTGCGCAAAACAAAAGTGGAGTGGCTTACGCAGGGGCCATGCATGCTGCCCAAAACTGGATCCTGGCTGCCCAGAGCCATGCTTCAGCTGCTGGCCAGGCTCTGAGCAGCAGGATCACCACTGCTGCACCTCCAGGAGGCCCCCAGGTCCCAAGTAAGCCCCAGGTGTGCCTCATGTCAGAAGGCATGCGGCACAGGTTTTCCCTGGGGACAAGTAGCAGTGGCACAAGGTGAGCTGCTGCTTTTTGTCCCTGGGGAAACAAACGTCCATGTTCATGTAGACATGGCCAGCCAGTCTGATAGAAAGGCACACATGTTACAAACCCAACCTTATTGGCCATTGCAGAAGAGGGTTCAAAATGAGAAGGAGATGGAACTCCTGAGGCTGTGATTCAAGCAAGCACTCAGGCACATGCTGAAGTCCTACTGATTTAAAGTTAATAGTCTCCATTGCCCTCAGTGGGCTCTGGACCAGGGCCTTACTCCTCAAAGTAATCCATTCATATTAAGCTTAAGGCACACTGGCAAAACAAGATGGGGATGCTATTGTCACTTGTATACCTTTTCCATGGATAAGCAAGTGCTTCAGACTCTACACTGCTGAGTTGGTGATCTCCATAAATTCATTATTACATTTAAAAAAATGTGCTGCTTTAAACTGAAGCCTTCATTTCATATCCATTTTAGAGATGAGGTAATAAAAGATTAAATGTCTGGATGAGGAGCTTGCATCAACTTGTCCTTGCCTTTTAGGAGTGGAAAATAAAATAAGTCATAAAAATGAAAGTCCTCAGGTGGAGTTGCTTAATGACCTTGGAGGTCTTTAAGAGGAGACTAGACAAGCACCTGGCTGGGGTCACGTGACCCCAGCACTGTTCTATCCAGGGCAGGGGGTTGGACTTGATGATCTACTAAGGTCCCTTCCGACTCTAAAAATCTATTAAATCTATGAAATCACTTGAAAAATTGCCTTCCAGCTGCTAAGGAAAGCTGTCTTTAAAATAGGGGCTGCAAGTGTTGACAAAAAAAAAAAGAAAGAAAAAAAGAGAGATCTCTTTTCCTTTAGCTCCCTTTTAGATCCCCAACAAAAGACCTGCATGGTGGTACGCATCTTGGTACAGCTCCAGAAGTGTAGTTTAAGGTTTGCTCCAAACTCTTGCTGAAAGCCGCCTTCCACTCAGCAAAGAAGTAAATGGATATCTAATCATTCAGGCTGGGGAAACAAAGGAAGCTAGTTCTGATGCTATTCACATCACTCCCTCATGTGCTATTGGCTAGAAAAAACTGGTGTGCCTTACTCAGGGCAGCCTGATGCGCCACTTGCCTCTAGCAGATCTTTGCCCTTTTGACTGCTACAGTACCTGACTAATTTCCATGTAGTTTTAATTGGTGATAGAAGTCTCATATGGACTCCACCGAGCCTCTGATCTATACTCCTTTTGGGTGTTACCTCAAGATGAGTTTGAGCTAAGATTTTCCTTTCCTGGGTGGGAGAAATGGAAACATGTTAACATTTTGAATGTAATTTTAGTTGCAGTGGGGATACAATTAAGTTCTGTAGCATTTGCTAAAAGTACTGGGTGTTTTGTTGATAATTATTGTGGCAATGTGGGAGTTCCCCAACCAGCCACAGTTCTGGTCTCCCACTGCCTCTGGGCATGCCACCCACCTATCTCATCTGCCATGCCTTGCTGTTAAGTAATTACGATCTTAATAGGCGGGAGGCTGCCCTTTCTGGGCCATGGTGTCTAGAGCCTTGAGTATATGCTCCTACCTTCCCTTACGTTCCCCATGCCTTGCAGATGTTTCTAACAACTATATAAAGCTCTGGCCCGAGGTCAGGTCCAACTCATTACAGTATTAGGCCTCTCATGATGTGCCCTGTTCTGGGCCACACTCACACCGCCTCCCTCTCACTAAGGCCTTTCACACTCCACTGTGTCTCACATGGTCTCTCTCATACTGCCCTTGCTGGGCCTCGCTCATACCATCCCTCCTTTTCCCTGGGTCCACACTCACTCTGCTCTATCCTGAAGGGTCCTCGGGCTTGATTCCCTTCACTTCCTGGCCAGCAATCATGCAGCCTTTTGGGCATCTCCCGCTGCCATCATCTGAATGAGCACTGGGTGATTCACAAAATATTGTGCAGACTCGTAGCAATTATGTATTTCTGTAAATATTTTCTTGGCCTATATCTATGTCCTACATGTGTGGAAGAGTGAGTGGGTGTATGTTAGTGGAAAGCAGGTCATGGGAATAAAACTGTGAATGCTGTTCATGTCTACTACTATTTTGCCTCCCTTTAATGTGTTCTGGAATAAAAGTTCCCCAAAATCAGTGTTATTATTGATGCCATGAAATATAGAATTCCCTGAAGCAAATTTTCAGGCAAAATAAATCAGTCCCTTGAGCTAATTAACTAAAGTAAAACAAAGCAAATAAATACAGTCTTCTGAAACTGGAAAGAAATGAATATGCTTGATAGGAAAAAGAAAAGAAAATGAGCCCCTAAAACTTTATGATGGGCTCCTTCAAAAATGTACACAGAAAGGAAAAAAATCCTAAAACAAATGAGAAACAAAGCAAACTCCAAACTAGATGATCTCCACCCTAGAGTACTAAAGGAATTGGCTGAGGTCATTGCAGGACCCCTGGCACGGCTTTACAAGCACTTATGGTACTCTGGTGTGGTGCCAGAGGACCGGAAGGGGGCCAACGTGGTTCCCATCTTCAAAAAGGGGAAGAAGGAGGACCCGGGAAACTATAGGCCAGTTAGTCTTACCTTGATCCTAGGCAAGCTGTTTAAGAAAATTATGCTGGCACACATCCACGAGGGGCCAGCAGGGGATTTCATGCTTAGGGGCAACCAACACGGCTTCATCAGCGGCAGGTCCTGTCAGACGAACCTGGTGGCCTTCTACGACCAGGTCACCAAATCCTTAGATGCAGGTGTTGCAGTGGACATAGTCTTCCTGGACTTTCGGAAGGCCTTTGACACTGTCTCTCACCCTGTTCTCATTAAGAAACTGGGGGACTGTGGTGTCGACACCCACACAGTCAATTGGGTCACCAACTGGCTGGAGGGCTGCACCCAGAGAGTGGTGGCGGATGGGTCATTTTTAACCTGGAGAGATGTGGGCAGTGGGGTTCCGCAGGGCTCAGTCCTCGGGCCCTCACTGTTCAACATCTTCCTCAGTGAC
>NW_017729032.1:214739046-214741783 GCF_001723915.1 Gavialis gangeticus
GCGCTACTTCACTGTCAGGGCGGCTAGGATCTGGAACCAACTTCCAAGCAAAGTGGTGCTGGCTCCTACCCTGGGGGTCTTTAAGAGAAGGTTAGATGAACACCTTGTTGGGGTCATTTGACCCCAGTAATCTTTCCTGCCATGGCAGGGGGTCGGACTAGATGATCTACTCAGGTCCCTTCCGACCCTAGAAACTACGAAACTATAATTTAAGAAAAGAACAACTGGCCTTCTAAACTTAGGAAAATCTATACTCCCATTGTCTGTTGAAATGATAATGGTGGGCAATCATTTTAACAATCCATCAGATAACAGAAAGTTTTAGAGAGTGGGAAGGACATAGAAATGTTGATATTTATCTAGATTAATTTTTTGAGATGGGTTTTCTCCAGAGTTCCACTTTCAGCACTTTTATAGGAGGAGAGGAATTAAGCTATGTCTAAGCACCCTTTTACAGGAAGCATTTTCCCAAGAAAGAACTTGTGACTTCAAAAAACATTTCTGAAACCTGTGAAGGTGAGATTTGCCATGTGCTGGCAGCTGATTAATGTTAATTAACTTGATCAAGACTTAAAGGACTGTACATGGTTGTAGCAGGAATTATATTGTAGCCTTAGTGGGATACATAATGCATATAGTTTAAAACATTAGAAATTCTTAATAAGCATCTGGCTGGGTTAAATGAACATATCAAGCAACTTGAAAAAAAGCCACTGTGTTGCTGTGTGCCAACAAGGTCTTTTAGGATTCAATCACAGCCTGTCCTGTTAAGGCAAATGAGTTGCAAACAGAGCTAAAACAATTTCATTATTTCTATTCAATATTTTTTAAGGCCATTAACTGCTTCCCATAGATATTGCATTGACTGAATGTGGTCCTGGAGTTAAATTCAATCTTGCTGTGAGCCCCATCTTGGCCACCCACTTTCAATCATGTGTTTGAATTCATTCTTATTCAAAAAGACTAGGCAAGATACTTAAATTTAAGTATCTGCTTAAGAACTGTGCTGAACATGGATGGATTTAAGCACCAGGCTTTAAGATAAGAAAAATCTGTGCCTTTGCAAAGTATAAAGAAGTATCTTAAGATGCTAAGGACCAGATACAAAATTGGTAAACTAACTGATTAAAAAGGACTAACTCACCAAAATTCAACCTAAGCCACAGACAGTGAACCTGATCAACGCTGCTCCAGCAGCACCTAAAAACCTCTTATGTGCCTAATGAATTTAGGTATTTCTATTTTGACCTAAAAATATCCCAGGGGAGTGGGAGATGTGGGAATGGGAGATGTTCTGGGGAGGAAAAATCCACAACAAACTTACAGGATCAGTGGTGCTATGCTAGCTAGCACCACATCTAGCCACACCAGGGACCTGAGGGTCATAACTGACTATAAAATTTATATGAGCCACCAGTGTAATGCTACAGTTAGCAGAGCAAACAATATGTTGGCATGCATCAACTGATGTATCTCAAGCAAAACTAAAGATGTTATTCTCTCACTCTACTCGACTTTGGCGAGGCTGCAGCTGCAGTACTGCATCCAGTTCTGGGCACCACACTTCAAGAAGGATGTGGAAAAGCTTGAGAGAAACCACAGAAGAGCCACTTGTATGATTAGAGGCCTGAAAAGCAAGCCATACAAGGAAAGGCTGACAGATATGATACTGTTCTGCTTAGACAAGAGATGGGACTTGGTAGCAGCTTACAAATATATCAGGGGAGAGCATCAGGGGCTAGGCGAACAAGTATTCACCAGAGCATACCAGGGCAATGATCATATAGTCTTAGAAGGAGGTTTCAGACTGGATATAAGGAAAAACGTCTTTATGGTTCATGTGACCAGACATGGTGCAGGCACCTACCCTGGATCTTCAAAAGGAGACTGGGTGCACACCTTGCTGGGGTTATTTGACCCCAGCCATCCTTCCTGCCTAGAGCAGTGGGGCTGGACTTGATGATCTCACGAGGTTCCTTCCAGCCCTAAACTTCTGTGAATCTATGAGTTTGAATTTCTTTAGGTTGAAGAGGGTCTAGAACATAGATGCTCTACTTCCTGGGGAAATGTACTAACCACTTAACTATTATGCAGAAGGTAGGCACCCCAGCCAGTTTATGAGGCACTCTTTAGACTCTCCAGATTTCAAGTCACTGGAAGCACCTGATGCCAATTAACCCTGAATCAAATGCCTAAGCTCCAAAGGGAGGGAAAAGTTTAGGTATACCTTTGTGTTGACTGTTTCTGATTGGCTAACTCCAGGCTCAGTGCCTCAGAACTCTGCATTGTCTTTTTGAAGTTCTAATTAAAGCACCCCGCACCACCTCAAAGCACATGTATAGACACCATTGGAGCTAAGTAGCTTTACAGATCTCCTAGCTGCATAGGTAACTGGTGCCTTCAGATTCTGGGGGGGCACCAGTGGCCAATCACTGACCAGGGGGAGGAGGGAAGTCCCCCTGAAACTGACTGCTGACTCGTGGGGGGGGTCCCCCAGTGGCCAGTCGCAGTGCTGGCAGCAAAACTGGAAGTGTCAGCAGCAAAACCGGAGGTGCCACTGGCACTTCTCTCAGTGCTGCTGGCGCATCTTTAATCTCGGGTGGTTGTCTTGTGAGAAATGTGCCCCCACAGATAGTTGGGTATTCCTGTCAGCTGTCCCCTCCCTCCCCCCTCCCCCGCCTTCAGACAAGCCGCCTGTGGCCCTGTCCCGCTCTCCACCTGGGCCCTGTAGCCACAT
>NW_017729032.1:214746783-214752471 GCF_001723915.1 Gavialis gangeticus
TGCCCCTGCTCCCCGGCTGGCAAGGGCCAATCTTGGGGGGAGGCACATGCATTGCCTATGCCTACTTTTCTAATCCTATCTGTTCTGTTAGCCTTCTTTGGACAATGCATCTATTTCTCAGTTGAATTCTAAATGGAGGTATGTATAACATAGATCTGGATCTGTCCCTGAGGTTCTCCACAGTATTGCCAGTCCTATCAGCACAAAGAACAAAGGACTCATGCTGCTTTGAGATCCAAAGCCTATTGAAGTCAGTCAAACTTACTAACCTCAGTATGCTTTGGATCAGGTCTTTTGGCCTGAAGTGCTTTTCAGACCATTAGTCCTCCAAATGGGCGTTTGTAATCAGTTAGCCTTGTATGTTCTACCAGCTTTACAATATTTTACTTCAAAGCACCACTCTCATGGATATGGGGTTATATTATTGCCCTTGTATATATTATTGAAGTGTAGAATTAACAAGATGCTGGTGAATTTACTAATGAACTTTCCCAGAAGGTACAGGAAAGGGTCAGTTCTGCACTTTCCTTAGACAAATTGAACTATAAATTTAATGAGTTTTTGTTGACATTAATTAGATTTACACTTACATAAGGAATTCTTGTTTCTTGCTCATTTGTCTTATGAGTTGTTCAAAGTGCCAAACATTTCAGCCATGCCAGTCACTCAGCCATGTGATTTCCAGGCTTAAAAATGTCTTCAAGTCACCAAAAGCTCAAATCTCACTGTAGTTTATTGCTCAATAAAAAGATAAAATAAATAAAAAACCTTTAGCTATTTTACCAGGCTGTAGTTCTCAGGGGCAAAATAAATCTTTTCACTTTAAAGAAAATTCTGGTTTTAATAGTCCTGTATTTACATCACAAAACCTTTTGGGGCTTAAACAAAAGACTCTTTCCAGTACAGTAATTTCTGGTCAAGACTAAGTGCAGAGAGTTATTACATTTATATAATCTCAGATGATGATCATCCAGATGTTAAATTAATATATATTTCCCCAGCAAACACCCACTAGCTCCTGTGATTACTTTTAATGTGAATGTGAACATAAATATGTGGAACTAATCCATGTCTCTGAAACAAAGAGTTACAATGTCCTTTATCTTGATTTCATCATTCATCAGTCATTAACAGAGAGATTGACCCTGTATGGTCACAGGCAATGGAGGTAAGCACTCAAACCTGAATAAACCACAATAAAGTCCAGTGAGAGTTGGGTGCACCACAGTTTTATGATCCTTTGCAAATTCTAGCAAAGGTCCTTGCCTCCAGGAGTTTACAGTAGAGATACAGCTGCTACAGTAAAGATACACAGTTAAGCCAGCACAAAGAATGGCACAAGAACGGGTTTGGAAATGGTATAGGCAGAATCTTGAGATGGAAAGAAACTCTGAGTAAAGGCTCTCACTGGCTGTAAAATAGTGCTGCATCATTAAGGGTAATGCGCTTTGGACGCCACAAGAAAAATCATTCAAGCAAGCAGAAACATGGTTTAAGGGGAGAAAGAAGCATGTCTGAAGGACAGTGTGGAAACAAAACCATATACAGTAAATATTCATTTATTTTAAACATATTAAGAATTTTTTATCAACCTGAAGAGGTATAACTTGTCAGTAATGCACCCTGGGTAGCATGGGAGACTGATGCCTCTTGGCTCTGGGGGGGCACCAGCAGCCGATTGTCAACGGGGGGGTCCCCCAGTGGCCAATCGCCAACTGGTGGGGGGGGGTCCCCCAGTGGCTGATTGCTGACCCCAGCAGTGCCACTGGAAAACCCAGAAATGGTGCTGATGCTTCTCGGGGGATGGGGGAAGGGGCACCAACCAGCGCTCCCCACTCCCCTACTGGTGAGGGCCAATTTCAAGGGAGGCGCATGCCCCCCCCATGCATTGCCTATGCTGGGTAGTGACAGACCATAGTGAGGAGGCAGCACCTGGAGTTTCTCTGCTGTTGGGGGAGATGTCAAAGAATCATAGAAGTAGGGTCGGAAGGGACCATGTAGATCTTCAAGTCTGACCCCCCGCCTGGGCGGGAGAAAAACTGGGCTCAAATGACTCCAGCCAGGTAGGCATCAAGCCTCTTCTTAAAGATCCCCAGGGTAGAAGCCAGCACCACTTCCCTCGGAAGTTGGTTCCAGCTCTAACTTCATCTTTTTGTCATGCCTGTTGAGCAGCCAAAGAAAGACGGGGGCAATAGAAAAAGATGGGGGATATCTCCCCAAGCTGTAGTGAATCACTGGCCACTGCTCCTGCTCCATGCATCAACACTGCCAGTTCTTTGACGTCTCAGCTGGTGGAGTTGGAGAGGCTGCTGGGAAGGTGCAGAATGTGGGGAGGAAGGGGGAACAGGTGACCTGAGGGTAAGAGACTTTCCTAGCTCCATTCTGGAGCCTCCCCCCCCGCCACACAAACATACTTAAACTGAAAAACTGCAATGTAGATTATTACACAGTCTGGTGGGTGACAAATTGGCTTATGGGACGCACCCAGAGAGTGGTAGTAGATGGGTCGGTTACTACCTGCTGGAGAAATGTAGGCAGTAGAGTCCCCCAAAGCTCTGTCCTGGGATGGGTACTATTCAATATTTTCATTAGTGACTTGGATGAGTGAGTAGTAAGCACCCTATCCAAGTCTGCTGATGACACAAAACTATGGGGGGAGGAAAACACTAGAGGGCAGGGAGCAAATCCAAGTGTATTTGGGCAGGCTAGGGAGGTGGGCAGAACAGAATAGGATGACGTTTAACAAGGATAAGTGTCATGTGTTGCACCTGGGGAGGAAGAATCATCAGTACTCCTATAGTCTGGGAGGGACCATTCTAAGCAGCACAACTGCAGAAAGAGACCTCGGAGTCATAATTGACTCCAAAATGAACATGAGTCACCAATGTGATGAGGTAATAAGTAAAGCTAACTGCACTCTTTCTTGCATATGTAGGTGCATCACAAACAGGTCTAGGGAGGTGATACTTCCCCTCTATGCGGCATTGGTCAGGCTACACCTGGAGTACTGCATCCAGTTTTGGTCGCTACACTTCAGGACGGATGTGGATAACCTGGAAAGGGTTCAGAGGAGGGCCACCTGTCTGGTTAAAGGCCTACAGGAAAAACCCTATGTGGACCAATTGGGAGATCTGAACCTCTTTAGCCTCCACAAGAGGAGGCTGAAAGGTGATCTTGTGGCTGCCTACAAACTCATTGAGGGGGTCAGCAGGAAGTGGGGAATACGATGTTTCCCACGGTGATAGTCAGGATAACTAGAAACAATGGGCACAAGTTAAAAGACAGCAAAATCAGGCTGGACATCAGGAAAAAGTTCTTTACAGTGAGGGTCACCAAAAAATGGAATAGGCTTCCAAGGGAGGTGGTGTTGTCTCCTTCCTTGGAAATATTCAAAAGGAGATTAGACAGATACCTGGCTGGGGTCATCTGACCCCAGTGCTCTTTCCTGCCCGGGGCAGGGGGTCAGACTTGATGATCTAATAGGTCCCTTTCAACCCTAATAACTACGAAACTATGAAACTTTGTCAGTACCTGGGGCCCAGTACCATTTTGAGCACACATTGTTATGCTACTGTCAGTTTACTTAGTTAATATGTAAAATGTAGTTTCTATTTTATATCAAAACTACTGAAAATTTTAAATCCCTGTCTATATTTTGAATATTAAATTAATATTTATCAGTAGTAAAGAAATAATGTGTACACCTGGAAGGTTTTCTTTTTATTTTTGCTTAAGCCTCAATGCAAAGCTCAAATTATAGCCTCAGATTCAAAAGGCCAGACTCTTAGACTGGTCTTAAGTGTATCTGTTCTTCATTGCAAAACTAGTGATGTGTTGCCTCCCTTAAAAACATGGGACTCCAAATCTATGTGACATTTGTGTTTGCAGAGGAGAAACGGAGTGGTTTGAATAAAAGAAATCAGTGATTTAGTCTAGAAGCCTTTGTACATTTGCATTTTTAAAACAAATCTCCAGGCTGTGAGGTGTTCCAAATATCTTCAGCACCTATTAACTTGATTGGCAGCTTGTAGGCCTGGGCTTTCAGAGCTGGAGTCAACAATACACACTCATAACTTCCTGCACAACCTAAGTCCATTCCTGTTCATCAAAATACTTAAGTCACATTGATATCAATGTAAGTGCATACTTCATGCTTTGCAGAATATGAGGTGTTTCTTGAGTAGTTGTTTCTTGAGTACTTGAACACATATTTAAGCACAGTACACACTTAAGTTCTATTGATGTTAGTAAAAATAAAGCATGCATTTAAGGGTAAGTACATGCTTAAGTGCTTCATTGCATTAATCTGTATAACTGAGCTTCTTCATATACCTAAGCAATATGGAGGTATATGACTACAGTATGATTTAAATGTCTTTCAGTTTCTTCAGCAACCTGAAGGACACTTTTGCCTGAAAGCTTATCTAACATATTCTGCAGTTATACTGGGCCATCATGGCTATGACAATACTCCAGCTCAAATGCAAGTGGAAGCACACATTTTATGGATTTGTGACATTCCTTGGAGGATTTGGGGTCTATAAATCAATGAGTGAATTCAAAAGAGGGCTGCAAAGTGTTCTCTGGAATGACTGACTGACTGACTGTTTTTTACTGTTTTATTACTTGGTCATTTCTTTCTATGATTGCTGAAATACAGACTGACTGACATAACAAAGTGCAGTTCCCATGTCTGAAATGTGAGGATGTATCCCCAACAGTGTGCACATGTTTTTCCCCACGGACAACTAACGGCGGCACATATCTGTGCCACTGCTAGTTGTCCCAATGGGATGCCCCTGCACATGCACTCTGGTGCACAGCAAATTGCCCTGGGTGGGGTAGGGGAGGCTGGGGCCAGCACCTGGACTGGGGACCTCCCAGGGCTGCAGCAGTGGCAATCTGGGCATGTGAAGCCTGGCTAGCAGTTGGTGTGTGGCTCTGGCCAGCCAGGATCTGGGTTTGCGTGGCACACGCTGCAGGATTTCCCGGTATCTAATTCTGGCTCCATGCTGCAGCACGGAGAACCTTTGGATGTGTGCCATGTGTATTTTAAAGCACCTCAAAACACTTTGCGGCACAGAAAAGCACATAGTCCCACTCAGCTGGATGCACCCTATTTGTTTTACTTACATTAGGGCTAGGGACAGACATTTAAAAAGCGTGAGCCTGAATTGATTTAATCTTCGTAGGTTAGTCTAACCTGGCGAGGCTGAACTGGTTTGTAACTGGACAGACATTCTCTCTGAACTGAGGAAATTTGGGCACATGCCTGCAGTGGCTCAGACTAGAAGCTGGGGGAGGGCAGGGGGGCGCTAGAGCAATATAGTATTGTCCTTGTACAATACTGAGCTGAGGGGGTGTGTGGTCAGGCCTCAGCAAGTCCTCTGATTAGAGACGTCTGCCTGCACCATCCCAGGCTTTTCCCTGCTGGCTGCTCAAGGGGCGGGAGTGTTACCAGCCCCCAGCCCCCTACTAGCACTCTGAGACAAGGGCAGGGGCGGGGGGCATGCAGTGCATGCATCTATTAATGATACAGAGCTTTGGAGCTTTTCAATCTCCCTCCCCACTTCTTTATACTGTCTGCAGCAAATTGACAGGCAAGTGAGCCAGCAGGGTGCTGACAACAGTGTTTATCACCTAATCAGCAAAACAATAGCCTCTTTCCATTAGTTAAAACTCTTCTTA
>NW_017729032.1:214757471-214757730 GCF_001723915.1 Gavialis gangeticus
AGCTGGGGGGTGGGGGCAGGGGCAGCCCTGCTGCGGAGCAGAGTGCTCTGTCCAGCCCAGAAAGCATGCCAGGATGCTGGGGGAATCTGGCTTATCTTAAACCAGCAAGGGGTCTGGGACAGACATTGCATAAACAGGTCTGATCCAAATCAGTTAAGTCTGATACCACATTCAACCAGATTTATCTCAAACTGGTTTCAGCCATTTTCAAACTGGTTTATGTGCACTGATCATCTGTTCTGTTACAGGTTTACACCAG
>NW_017729032.1:214762730-214764398 GCF_001723915.1 Gavialis gangeticus
ACTTAAGTTCTATTGATGTTAGTAAAAATAAAGCATGCATTTAAGGGTAAGTACATGCTTAAGTGCTTCATTGCATTAATCTGTATAACTGAGCTTCTTCATATACCTAAGCAATATGGAGGTATATGACTACAGTATGATTTAAATGTCTTTCAGTTTCTTCAGCAACCTGAAGGACACTTTTGCCTGAAAGCTTATCTAACATATTCTGCAGTTATACTGGGCCATCATGGCTATGACAATACTCCAGCTCAAATGCAAGTGGAAGCACACATTTTATGGATTTGTGACATTCCTTGGAGGATTTGGGGTCTATAAATCAATGAGTGAATTCAAAAGAGGGCTGCAAAGTGTTCTCTGGAATGACTGACTGACTGACTGTTTTTTACTGTTTTATTACTTGGTCATTTCTTTCTATGATTGCTGAAATACAGACTGACTGACATAACAAAGTGCAGTTCCCATGTCTGAAATGTGAGGATGTATCCCCAACAGTGTGCACATGTTTTTCCCCACGGACAACTAACGGCGGCACATATCTGTGCCACTGCTAGTTGTCCCAATGGGATGCCCCTGCACATGCACTCTGGTGCACAGCAAATTGCCCTGGGTGGGGTAGGGGAGGCTGGGGCCAGCACCTGGACTGGGGACCTCCCAGGGCTGCAGCAGTGGCAATCTGGGCATGTGAAGCCTGGCTAGCAGTTGGTGTGTGGCTCTGGCCAGCCAGGATCTGGGTTTGCGTGGCACACGCTGCAGGATTTCCCGGTATCTAATTCTGGCTCCATGCTGCAGCACGGAGAACCTTTGGATGTGTGCCATGTGTATTTTAAAGCACCTCAAAACACTTTGCGGCACAGAAAAGCACATAGTCCCACTCAGCTGGATGCACCCTATTTGTTTTACTTACATTAGGGCTAGGGACAGACATTTAAAAAGCGTGAGCCTGAATTGATTTAATCTTCGTAGGTTAGTCTAACCTGGCGAGGCTGAACTGGTTTGTAACTGGACAGACATTCTCTCTGAACTGAGGAAATTTGGGCACATGCCTGCAGTGGCTCAGACTAGAAGCTGGGGGAGGGCAGGGGGGCGCTAGAGCAATATAGTATTGTCCTTGTACAATACTGAGCTGAGGGGGTGTGTGGTCAGGCCTCAGCAAGTCCTCTGATTAGAGACGTCTGCCTGCACCATCCCAGGCTTTTCCCTGCTGGCTGCTCAAGGGGCGGGAGTGTTACCAGCCCCCAGCCCCCTACTAGCACTCTGAGACAAGGGCAGGGGCGGGGGGCATGCAGTGCATGCATCTATTAATGATACAGAGCTTTGGAGCTTTTCAATCTCCCTCCCCACTTCTTTATACTGTCTGCAGCAAATTGACAGGCAAGTGAGCCAGCAGGGTGCTGACAACAGTGTTTATCACCTCATCAGCAAAACAATAGCCTCTTTCCATTAGTTAAAACTCTTCTTAAAAACAGCTTGCCAGCTGACCTGTTGATTAGCTTTAAAATGCCCTAAGTGGTCACTGCTCTGTCTGCCTGTCCTAGTGAAATTGGGGACACACCCAGATACCTCTTGGCATTAGCTAGCATACAACATGCCTAAGGTCCGTGGGCCTGGGGTCCATGCTGTGGGAGATAGGAGGGAGGGAGGGGGGGATTTGTGCTTGAGCAGCGA
>NW_017729032.1:214765153-214769088 GCF_001723915.1 Gavialis gangeticus
GGGAAGCCAGGCAGACCTTGCTGTGCCTGCAGTCTTTGCTGGAGTTCCAGGTAGGGAGCTGGGGGGTGGGGGCAGGGGCAGCCCTGCTGCGGAGCAGAGTGCTCTGTCCAGCCCAGAAAGCATGCCAGGATGCTGGGGGAATCTGGCTTATCTTAAACCAGCAAGGGGTCTGGGACAGACATTGCATAAACAGGTCTGATCCAAATCAGTTAAGTCTGATACCACATTCAACCAGATTTATCTCAAACTGGTTTCAGCCATTTTCAAACTGGTTTATGTGCACTGATCATCTGTTCTGTTACAGGTTTACACCAGTTTATGATCACTTAAACCAGTTTATTTGTAATATTTGTCCCTAGCCCTGAAGACAAAATGGAAGTAGGCTGGTTCACAATTAATATACTGTGAAACATATTTTTCAGTATAATTTATCATCTAAACTGCACTGTTATTTAGTATTAGTTACTTCTATTACAGTAGAATTCAAAGGCTCCACTTAAAGCAATTCAGTTCTAATCCAAGGTGGTAGAAAAACATATAGGAAGATACACCTTTTGCCCAAAAGAGCTTGCAGGCTAATTTAAGGCCTTTCTATTTACCCAGTTTGCACAGGTCTAAATAAAAATCAGATTTTAGCCTCATAGTAAAACTAAGGAAGGTCCTTGTATGAAACAGGTCCTCTTACAGTGTAGATAGACACTTCACATTTACAGGAGTATAACTTCAAGTTGTACATAAAAAAGAGAAGACATATGATATAAATGTCTACATTGGAGTAACTCACCCAGTCCAATGTAAAATTCTCCCAAATGAATGAGGAGTAAAACTATGTCAATGTAAGTTGTACTACCATAGAGACTGTGCTTCTGGAGCCTATCCTAGGGTCGATATTTGCTCAATGCAAAGAGGATCTCCTGTCACTTAGTGGTGAGGCACACCTTTTTTGTTTATTGGCATATGAAACCAGTTTAAAGGTGCAGACAGAAGTGCAGCTCCTATCTGTAACTCAGAATGATTTCTGCAAAGCGTTCTGAGTTACAACATTACCCCAGACTAAACAGAAGTTCAGTGTTGGTTCCAGGTGGAAGGGAATCTAGCTGTGGGCTGGGAGCCTGCATCCAGGTTCCCATAGCAATTCCCAGGGCTCTTTGCTAGTGCTCACTGTTTTCAGACTGGGAGAAGGGAAAGACAGCAGAGGGAGCTCAGTCTTGGGGCTCTCCAGCTGGTACTGAAGAGTGGGGTTGGTGAATTGGAGCTTCCCCCGCACCCCTCCCAAAGGGGCTCCAAGACACCCGCCCAACTGGAGAGTTCTGGCCACCCGTGTCCACCACAATGCTTTGCTGAGCAGGTGCCAAACTAGGCCCTAGGTTCACACTTACAGCTTCATATATCTAAATTATTTAAAAAAATCTCTATTAAAAACTAAACAAACCAAGCAAATCCTGAATTCTTAAGTATTTGTCCCCGTTCTAAGAAAGTAAACCTGGACTCTTAATTCTTACCAACTCAGTGGAGAGGAAACTCCATCCTCGCAGAAAGGCCCTTTTCCTCCTCCACTTGCCTGAGAAAATTCAGGCTTTGGGTTACTGGTGAGGTATACAGTGATGGTACTTCGTGCTAATTTGGGTTGACTCCAGGTCTGGAAGTGTGCAGAGCCAAAGCTTTATTGAGACACTTGTTCTGTGAGAGAGATTATCTATTGCTTTCTAGGGCACAGCAAGTCTCACTGGCTAACACATTCCTCAGAGAAAGTCTCCAGCTGCTGATTCCCCATCCCACAAGAGGTGCTTGTTTGTGGGAACCAGAATTGAATCCTTGGCCTATTTCCACTGTAGTTTTCATTCCTTTTTTAAATTCCAAAGTCCAAACCACAGTTTTGTAGGGAAGACTTTAAGAATAAAGTCTGTTTCTAAATAAAGAAGGTAGAGTTCCCTTGAAGATGTCAAAAGCAGTGATCTTTTAAGGAATAAGCATGTTCAGCAACCACAAGATGCACACAGGGAACTGGTGCTGTCAGGGTTTGATATTAGTACTCAGTGGCATAACTATAACAATACATGATGACAATGCAAATGTTAATGAAATTACTATTGCAATTACTATTAATACTTTTCAACAATATATAATCAGTTGTACAGCACTCGCAGCTTTGCTCTTTCAATTGGATAATGAGAGGCAAAACTGCCATTGAATCCAAAGAACTACAGCTTCCTGAAAGGAGGTCTGTACATAGATCCAAAAATTCCTAGTGCATAGGCACTAGGACTGCAGAATTTGGCTCTATGAGTTTATTATTTTATTATGAATAATGCCAGCAAATCTTATTTATGTTCAAGGTCACTTAAATGATTACAAAGTGTTCAATGAGACAGTAGAATTAAGTGAAAATAGAGGTGCTCTGCACTGAATTCAAGTACAGCACCGAAAGTAGACAGCAATGGAAAGTCCATGAAATTTTAATATGTTAGTCATTAAAGTACACCATTCATTTATAATATTACATAACAAGGAAGTCCAAGTACAGTAGTGTCTGATTTGCTGTTCCTAATGGTCTTCTCATAAATCTCCCAGTCCCAGTCAGTTCTTCCTTATCTTCCAGATATTTATGTACTGATTTATTACATCAGCAGAACAGAAATACCAGATAATATAATGCAATAAAAGGTAGATACTGACTCTATGAAATTAGTGAGTCCTCTTCACCCTCCAGTAGAAGAGTTACAGAAAATTATTCTAATTACTTCAGAAACATTAAAAACTACTGGAACAGAATGGGGCATGGAACCATTTAATAAAAAAAGGCACAAAACACTCTTATAATTGTATGGAAAGGTCATGGAAATAATCAATTTAGATGAATATGAGATGAGGAACATGACTTAAAACTTCCAGTAAAAGTATCTCCTGGCGATTATTTGAACCACAAAAAGTAGTTTGCATTTCCAACTTAATAACCAAGGGCACAGCGCCATACCATGTTTAGCTTGTAAGATCTCAAAGCATAGCTTTCCTAATTGGAACTGCTAAGATATACTGTGTGTATATTCATTTCAAGTAACCTACCTGCTGATGGAAAATATAACTGCCTACAATATAATTAAATAGAGGCTATACTCATGCTTTTTCCTTGGTGCATGTGAATTTCTTTACAAGGTCGAAATGCTAGTTAATCTTAAAAAGAAAACTAAGGAAAAGGGAACTGCTTTGAATTTCCTTTTTGTACTCTATGAAGGATAATTTCCAACTCTGGAAATAAAAAACCCACCCTCAGTCCCTGGGACCAATCCAATTTCACCAGGTAGAATAATATATTTTCCTTTGGAGTTTAACAACATTTGATCTCAGGGTTCTCATCTTGGGTAAGACAATAGATGTGGGGAGAGGGGGGAATCTTATCCTTTGGAAAGTGATGTGGTGTTCAGAGGACTTTTTCATAAAGAAGTGAAAGGAAATGATGAGGGAAAATATATATTATTCTGGGTAGTAGTGGCCAAATTAGGGCACTATATATAGCTCTACTTTCAGGGTCCCAGCTCCCAAGGGCAATGATTTGGTTTTTAAAAAGTAAATTTCTAGAACTTAAAAGTGCAAACCAAAGCTGACTGCAGATTCAGAATTAGTACTTTGAAGAATTTGAATCTTTGCATGCATTGCAATGTGTTGTTTATACCAAGATCCCACTCCTTGGAGGTAGGCAATAGGGCTGTGCAAAGCTTTGGGGGCTGATTTGATTCAGAAGAGATTCGGCCTGATTTGGTGGCTGAATCTCCAAATCACAACTGAATCAGGGGACCAATAAAAAGGTCTGAATTGATTTGAAGCTCTCTGAATCTTCAGAAAAGATTTGGAGAGCTTCAATGATTCAGGCAGTCCCTGCCCGCTGCAGCAGGGAGTGGGAGCTGGACTCGGAGCTGGTAAGTAGGGGGTGGGGGAGG
>NW_017729032.1:214769726-214777011 GCF_001723915.1 Gavialis gangeticus
AGGGGGGGCTGGGACAGGGCTGAGGGGCTGATGCAGAACCTCCCACACAGTGTGGGGTAGTGGGGAGCAGCGAGGATCACCCCCCCCCAGCAGCACCTGCTGAGTTGGGGCTTTTTTTTTCAAAGTGCCAGGAGCTGTGGTGGGCAGGGCAGCCATTGCTGGGGCTGGGAGCGTGGGCGAGGGATAGGCCTGGGTGATTTGGAGATTCAGCAGCAGCCAAATCAATCTGGGACAGTATTTTGAATCACTGAATCCAATCGCTGTTCCCCAAATTGGCTGAATCTGAAGCAAATACTAGCCACTTCGCACAGGCCTAAGTAGGCAAGTTGTTGACATCATCCCAACAGAGGACTCTCTCTGTATGGCAGAAGGGGTAGAGGTCAGTGGGCCTGGTCCACCCATTCATCTAGATACGCTCCAAAAGGTGGTAAAAAATAAAATAAAACAGAATGAACAGAACAAAAACAACTAACATGATGCCACATCTGCCTGCCTGAGGTGAGACCAAGGGCTCTGCTATCACTTTTGGGAGGGAAACAGCATTCCAGGCATCTGCTGCTTCCTTTTTGAAAGTGGTACCATTTCCCCCCAGCATCAGAAATGGGAGGGAGGAAGCAGAAGCCCTGCTGGAGTGGAAGAGGAGGCGAAAAGTGGGGTAATGCAGCCACTCCTGTAGTACCGGTCACTGCTTCCATATTTCCCCTTTTAAAATCCTGAATCTATCTATGGCAGGGATAGAATCCACTTCCACTCGGTAACATTCAACAGCCATAACCATGAAATGAGCTTTTCTTTTTTTGTCCTCTGCCTGCATTCAGTGTGCACTTTTGCAGCAAACAAAGGAGGCTCCCTTCGCTAGAAAGCTCTGATTCACCCTCAGAGCACGTCCAGCCTGTGTATTAAATGATGGTTCTGTGGCAATAATGTTGTGTGCCCATATAATTGAAGACAAGCCATTCTAATCTTGCCTGCAATTTCCTAATCTTATATAAGCAAACAAAGAACCAAAATGAAGAGAAACTCCAGAATGTGGCAGCATACTCACACTCATATGGTTCATCAACGAGTTTGAAACCTTTAGAGTCACTGCACAGATCTCCATCGTTTAAGCTAATGCAGTGATGGATAGAAAAAGTAGGCCCAAATCCTCCTTGGACTAGAGTGGTATGTGATGCACAGCTTGCCGGCAGGTTTCATAGAGAGTTGCTGACAGCAGAGGAACGATGAGACTCAGACATTTAGGGTTGTATTCCATGTTGTGAAAGGGAGGAGGCTCTCATGCGGATGGACTCTTCTCCTGATTTTCCTCAAAGTTAGTCCCTCCAAAGTAGGGGTGTTCCAGTCCTGTCGCTTCCACAAGCCTGGTTTCTTGTCTCTAGTCCATTCTTCTTGTCTAACCAGTCCCAGACTCTGCATCTCAGGCTTTCCAGTTCAAGTCTAATTTTCCTGTTGGTAAGTCCTTTAAGTTTGTTGTCCAGTTTCTCACCCAAGTACTAGTGTATCTTTGTCCCCACACTTAATCCTAGTTCCATTTCCCACCTTTGCCCTGACTCCTGGTCACCATTTTTCTTGCCCAGACTGCCTTAGTCTGTCCAGTCAGACCTTCTCATCTGTTCTCTCCTTCCTTTCTCCTCTGGATCTTAGTCACAGGCTCCCTCCTTGGGCTCCTCATGCAATCTCAGCCTGGCCACTACTCTTCCCTTGCTCCTTGTTCCAGTTTCTTTGCCAACCCAGTCCTGGTTCTCAGGCACACCAGTAGTTGTCAGCAGCCATTATCTGGCACCCCTGGTGTCACAGGTGAAAGCATGCCTAGTCATTCTGCAGGGATGATAAATGGGCAGTTAGGTCAGTACTGTGAGCTGTGGTGGGGAATCATGTGTTCAGACATGATGGGATCTTCAGAGACTTTAATTGTTGAAACTGAACAGTACTTAACTAAGTGTGTGTAAGGAGAAGTTTTTCAAAAACATATTACTTGACCAAATTTAGGCAGATTTAGGTAGCAAAAGATACATCTTTGATACACATTTGTGTGATACCCACCTGATACATCTTTGACACTTCTGCCGCATTTCAAGATCCTACATAAAATAGGAGAGCACTAGAAAATTTCAAAGAAAAAGTCACAAGAATTTTTTAATGTATGAAAAACACAATGCATTTTTCCCTAGTCTCCTTTTAGAAACAGCTAAACCATTCGGGATAATTTTTTATTCCAAAACAACTAATCCTGAGGCAGACATACAACATGAAACATTGCAGCCCAACAGTTAAAATGTGGTTACATTTGTAGCCCAGGTGTACTGGGGTATGTACTCCCTTCTCTAATTGAAGGGGATTGTTAACAGGGCAGGTGTGCTGTGGGTGGAAACTGCAGGCTGAGCTCAGTTTCCCTCCTTCCCCTATAGAGCTAACCAGGACACTCCAGTAACTTAACTATGTACAAATTTATTGATACCATAAACCGTAACAGAAATAGATACATAACAGAAATATATACAGATATATGCAACATGAACTATATGCAATATATATATAATTTTTTACTATTTTAAAATAGCTCTCAAGAGGAAAAAAAACTGCAGACACGGGAAGCCTTCTCGTGCCTGGGCTTCCCTTCAGCTTCACTGGCTGTAGGTGGATTTCCTCTACCATGTGAGAATCCCTTTCCCCAGTAACTCATGACACCAGGGGCCTCCTGGGTGGTCCTTGACTCCCTAGGTGAGTTGCTGCTTATCTTGCCAAGGTCCCAGCTGCCTCGGGCTCCCTCTAGGCCACCAGCTTGTTTGGGGCCCTGTGCACCATCACATACACCAACAGGTCTCGGTCCACTCCTGGACTGCTTGTGCACTGGCTGTGCACCTATTGACTAGCCTTGTGCCAGGGGTGGGAAGCCCAAGCCACCTCAAGCGGCTCCCAGGGTCTCGGTCTGTTGAGGATCCACCGTGCAGTGAAGCCTGCACTGAACCCCTGGTCACGTGTCAGGGGTTGGAGACCCAAGCTGCTTTGAGCGGCTCCCAGGATTCTTGTCCTGCTCCTGGACCACATCGTGTGCTGTCTGCACACTGACTACCTGGCCACACAGCAGGGGTTGCTGCTCCCAGGGTCTGGCTCCATGTACCACTCATGCATTGCATTCCCAGCCACTAGCTGGGAGGATTGCAGACCCAAGCTGCCTCATGCAGCTCCCAGGGTCTGGCTCTGTGCATTGAGCTGTGCCCCATTTGCCATGCTCCTCAGCAGCAGGGCTGGGGATGCGGCTGCTCACTGATCCCATCAGGCGAGAGGGGTCTTCTGGGCTCTTCAGGGCAACATCTCTGCCCTGCTGGCCAACTCACACCAGCTCTTTCATTATCCATCTGCTTTTCTGTCCCTCGAAGCAGGTCCCCATGTGCCAGGCACGCTGTTCCCTTATCCCTTCCAGAGGCTCTACCCCCATATTGCAGATGGACCAATCAGGAACAGGGGGATGTAGTCCCCAACCAGGTCCAGACTCTTTGCCTCACCTCAGGTAGGGCAAGCCTCTCCCCAGCCAATATCTGATTGGTGGGAATGTTTTACCAATCCCATGAAGCCCTTTCCAAGCCAGCAGCCAGGCTGCTGTCGGCAAGTTCACCACACATTATAACCAATTAAAAGGAGAGGTTTTTTATGAGATGTATCAGGAAAAATTAGTGATATTTAATGCTTTCAGACCTACCAATAATGATTCTTCCAATAATACTCCCTTACTAAAACAGTAGCCATGGAAAGCTTCCAGAAGCCCCATACTACACCACCACCTACACTATTTCAGTCTTTACTTTTATTTAGGGCCTAGCAGCTGAAGCTCCTATTGCCTTTGAGACAGAGGGCTGTGCTAACTTTATTGTGTCTGGAGCCTTGACTAGGGTGACCATATTATTTCTAAGCAAATCTGGGACACTGTCCCCCCGCAACCCTCCCAAGTCAGCAGCACTGCTACAGACAGAGGCATGTGGACAGGAACACAGAGCACATTCTGGCAGGGAGGCAGAGCAGCATGGTGTGCCAGGCAGGTTGGCAGACAGGCACCACTATTGCTGCTGTGCAGGAGAAAGGTGGATGGACTGGAGTGGTGCCCAGCCCAGCCCAGCCCCTCCCCCCCTGCCTCCTGCTCCCTGCCTTCAGCTGCTGCTCAGGAGAAGCCAGACTAAGCATGTACAGGGAGCAGCAGTAGTGCTTGCCCACCCACCTGCCTGTCATAACATGGTACTCCACCTCTCTGCCCACCTTGCCTCTGCCTGCAGCAGCTAATTCTGGGACTTCTGTTTCAATTTTCACCAACTGGTTGGGATGCCAGGATGGCCTATAAAATTCAGAACTGTTCCGGGTAAACCAGGACGTACGGTCACCCTAAGCATAGCTGCTCTGCATGCATAATTTCTCCAACTACTGGTGCATCTGCTCCTCTGGATAGTTTGTGCTCTTAGAATCATCAGTGGAGCCTTTGGTATGTAGATACTGAACCTTGGCAACTGGGAAGCTAAAAGGTCAGTGTTTGCAAACGTGCTCTGTGGGAGCTCAACTGTGTTGGCATTAGTATCCATGGGGGCAAGTTAAGCTAAATGTTTCTGAAAATTCTGTTCAGTAAGATGTGATGATAGAAATTCAAGCATTCCTTTTTTTGTAAAGGATTTTAATTGAATTTAAAACTCAAAGTGAAATCTACACAAAGTATTTATTGAGTCTGGACTGTTTTCTTTTTCATATGAAAACACACAAAGTTTCAATTTGAGGTTTACTTTCAACCGCTGCCTCTTATCAGACACTCAGCTAGGTAAGACTGTATCAATAAAAATACTTTTTGTTTTAGATTTCTTGCATCATACAGGATAGGAAGTGTATTGGCACCCATGACCTCAGAAGTCCCCATATTCCATTGCTGCACTTTTGTCCTAGAATTGTGCCAGGGCTAGAAATGCATGTGTTTAAAATAAGTAATTTATTTGTGCTAGAGAAAGGAAATGAGTCTCTCAGACTTAACAAATATAAAGGCTATGTACTGAATGGCAAGACTAATTCTCTCACAATTAGGTAATAGAAAATGTGTACAGTATCTCATTTACAGGTCAAATCAGACATCACAAGGGCAGTTGCCACTTTTGAAACCCTGTCTGCACAACTGAAATGTACTTGATGGCAGCAGCTCACCAAAGGAATTTGTTTCCTAGCACTTGGACTGCATGCCCTGAAGCAACTGTGGCCAGACAAAGGCAATCTCTTTTCACACAGAGCAAAATCTCAAGTGCTGTGAACTTAGCTCCCTCTGTTTGGCGTTACTGATCCGTTAGTCTAAATATGGCACATGGCAGTTTGATGAAAATCATTTCCAGTAAGAGAGGATGTTTCCTCAGCAGTTTTCAACTTGGCTCTGACTCAGGCAGTCCCATGGGAGTCCATTTAACTGGTCATTAGGGAGACAGTAAAAAGGCATTGAGGAATTTCATAACAAAGATGTGCATCCTGTATGAAAGACCTCCTGAGAGTCCTCCTGGCCATTGGCTCTGTGCATGCTTGAAAGATTTTATTAATGCTGCTGAAAAAGTCTTGCTGAAGCTGATCTATTATTTGTGCATAATTTTAAAGATGCTGTATTGTACTTGTTCCAGCAATGTGATGAACCGCTGTGCTTGTAAAATGCTGTGCTCAAACAAACCATAATTAAATGTTTAAAGCCGATTAACACCCTGTATTGCAACACACTAATCGATGGAGAATTTTGGTTGCTAAGTAAATAACTGTAAGAAACACCAAATTTTGCTAAGCAGGTTCTTTTTGGGAGGTAGGAAAGGGATAACTAAAACATGCAAATAAACTGTTTAAGTATTGCTAAGGTTGTGAACCTTACTTACAAAAGCCAGAAAATGTAATGTCAGTCAGTCCTTCTCCTTAACAGTTTCTCTCCCATTTTGAACCCCTCTGTACAGAAGTAGTTCAACACAGATGTTACTCAGATTGTTGGTATCTGAAAGTGGTTAATGTCCTAACTCAGAATATCCTCAACTTTAACTGTGGTAGGCAGTCCTACTGATGTTAATAGGACAGCTAACACGCTCAGAGTTAAGCATATGCTTAAGTTTTCTGTGGGATTGGGACCTGACAGCTGGTTGCATGATATGAGTTTCTGGTTTCAGTTCACATGAAACCAAAATATGCACTTGAAGCTACAGCTCCTCCAACACAAAAGGATTAACACCCTTGATAGACTTACGAGAAAGCTACAATGGGAACTGTATAGTATTCTTCTCATTGTATATATCCTCCTTCAAAATCAGGGATGGATAGACATTATCAAGTCATCCTTGCCACAAATTTGCCCTGACATTGTCATTTAGGATGTATACTATGGCTCAACAAGTGATTTTGGTCTCCAGTGATGTCATTCTGTCACTTTTTTATTACTGTCCATTGATTTCTGGACTTAGTGGCTTCTTCCTCAACTAAGGGTGGAGACCTCTTGTCATGCTGGTGAACATCACTTTGCAAACACCACATGTAGGATGCAAGCATGCTGCCCCCTTTCACAGACCCTAAATTCATTTACATGCCATGTTTATTTTAATTTTGATTTTAGCAGGTAGTCTGCCTTATACCAAACTTCAGGTGCTCCTTTTGGACTAGTGCAACTAGGGCAGTCATTATACATAAAGGGCATACCTAGGCTACCCTGCTGCTGGAATCCCCACCCACTCACTGCAGCTCTCAGTACCCATGCCTGGAGATCAGGCACAGATTTGGCCTGACTACCTACTGAAAGCACTATCTCAGACTCTCTCAGGATCAACCACCCAAGAGTGGTGCTGAGGCACTATACCTAGGGCTTGAGTCTCCCTGGAACTGGAATAAGTGGGTGTGGACTGATTCATGTCAGGAGTCCCAGGCTCTGTAGAGAGACAGTATTGATATGCCCAAGGGCCATATTAATAGGAAGTAGTAGTAATGCATTTCTTCAATCTTAGGTCAATATCTTGTGAACAGATCTTCAAAAAAAGCCAACAGTATCTTAGGTTGTATTAACAGGAGTGTCACTTGCAAATCAAAGGAAGTGATTCTTCTCCTCTATTCAAGTAAGGCCTCATCTGGAGTACTGTGTCCAGCGTATAAAGCTAGCATGAGATTGAGAGCATATCCACCTCACTAATCAACCATGCTAGGCCCCACCATGCTGAAAGCTGTTGCTCTGCAGGTTATCTCCCAAACTAGAAGTAGTGTAGGTACCACGACAGAGCACTAAGAGCAGGGTAATTAGCTCTGCTACTTAGCC
>NW_017729032.1:214782011-214782558 GCF_001723915.1 Gavialis gangeticus
ATCTGGAGTACTGTGTCCAGCGTATAAAGCTAGCATGAGATTGAGAGCATATCCACCTCACTAATCAACCATGCTAGGCCCCACCATGCTGAAAGCTGTTGCTCTGCAGGTTATCTCCCAAACTAGAAGTAGTGTAGGTACCACGACAGAGCACTAAGAGCAGGGTAATTAGCTCTGCTACTTAGCCAAGGCACAATAGTTAATGAATGCAGACATATTGTTTCTATACTTATAAGAGGTAGCACAAGTAGACCACTCCACCATGTAACTCAGTGGCACAGCATCATGTCTGTCTACGGAAGTAAATGAAAAGATTTTCATTCACTCAGCTGGGCTGTTGAATAGATTTCCATTTACTCAACTAAGTAGGCCCTTAAGGAAGCCACAAGAAGAATGGAAGGTTTATATAATTTTACATTAGACTACAGCTTATAGGGGGTCAGTTTAGCTCACTGGATCAGAAAAATGTATTTCCATCCTCCCACCCCTGAATTTATGAGATGAGGTTAATAATAGTTTCATAGTTTCATAGTTTCTAGGGTCGGAA
>NW_017729032.1:214782569-214784541 GCF_001723915.1 Gavialis gangeticus
CCTATTGTTCCTCCCCAGGTGCATCACCTTACACTTGTGATAATAATATCTATTTGGAAAAAAAAATCATAAATATTTATTTAATTGATAGTTGATAAACCACTGATGCCTCAATAAACATAAACAATCTATATCGGTTTAATAATGTGCATTTTAGAAGGTCCCTTCCGTCAGAGTCTATACTGCAGAGTCAATAATTATGTGCAAGTTTCAGTAGGTTTTTCCCCCAAAACATGCAGAAAAAAAATTCTTTGATTTATCTTAAGGTTTTTTTGGCTGGAGAGAATCTTGGGTTGTAAATTGTGAATAAGATTTCACCAGAAGTTGGGCTGGGAAATAAGAGCTCATATTTTAGGGGTGAAGCAAATCTCTGATTATTCAGCAGTAGGATAAGACCAAAGAAAATGACAAACTTTCCTCCACAAATGCTGACTGAGGGGGGTTCTTCTACCTTCTTCTGATCACCTGGTGTTGAACACTATTAGAAACAGAAGCCTTGACTACCTGAACCACATAGAAGATAATGATCCTACCAACAGTTCCTTTATATGTGATATGAACTCTCTCTCTCTTTCACCACTTCCCTGCTTTCTCTCTCACTCTCTGTGTTGGTTTTCTGTTTTCCCTTTTTTCCCCCTCTGGAATGCTTCTCCTTCACCCCTACAGGTAATGCCAATAAAACAACTTTCCAACCAATCAATGTTTTGATCCAAATGTTAGGCAATATGAGTTCATTCATAGTTGTTTATTCAAGAAGGCAAAAATGGGTCTGATGCAATCTTGTCTGGAAGTATTGTAATAATAAGCAGCAGCGGCAACAGCAGCTGCAACTGAGGGAGAAATAAACTTCAAAACTGAAGCCTCAGTTCTAAAAAGAAGTCCATTCAGACAGGGCTCTACATCTTTTCTGCAAGGATGCTAGGGTATGGATATAGGATCATAGGAAAGTAAGGCTGGAAGGGACATCATGAGGTCATCTAATCCAATCCAGCCCATTGCTCAAGGCAGGATCATCCTTGACTAAACTTCTCTATCTCTCTAACCTGCTTTTGAAAGTTTCTAAGGATGGGGAATCCACAACTTTTCCACATAGCCTGTTTCAATGGCTGAGCACTCTCATAGTCAGAAAGCTCCTCCTAATCTTCAGCCTAAATTTCCCCTGATGCAGTTTGAAGCCATTGCTCCTAGTCCTATCTGCTGCATCCACAAAGAAAAGCCCATCTCCATTCTCTTTATAATCACCCTTCAGGTCCTTGAAGACTGTTATCAAATCCCCCCTCAGTCTTTTATTCTAAATAGCTTTAGTTCTTTCAGGGTTTTCTCATAAGTATTGCCTCCCAGGACCCTAGTCATTTTTGTTGCCCTGTGCTGGACTCTTGTTACTTCCTCTGGACTTTCTGTGGTACATAATGGACAGATGTCCATCACTGGTGAAGCATGGCCATAATGAGGAGCCCAGTACCACTCATCAGCATATAGCTTCTTCTGTTCAAAATGTGAATGCTATTCTCACGGCTGTCACTTCCCCACTTGCAGATGCCAGTCAGACATATCATGTGCTGATGAGAGGAATGGGTCAGTAGTTTTCAGGTCCAAAGCAAAGGTGCAACATGGTGTTTCTGTCCCCTGGGCAGTGGCTGTGCGTGGGGCAGCACCAGCTGTGGTTATAGGACAGATGCAAGAAATAGTGTGTGAAAACACATTTGTGCTGGCACAAGAGGTCAGAGGCATCTTTGCACAGTACTCAGTTTGCACATTGGATGCAGGGGTGGCAGTGGATATAGTTTTCCTAGACTTCAGGAAGGCTTTTGATACTGTCTCTCACCCCATTCTAATTAGGAAGCTGGGGGACTGTGGCATAGACACCCATACAGTCCAATGGGTCGCCAACTGGTTAGAGAGTCGCACCCAGAGGGTGGTAGTGGATGGGTCCTTCTTGACCTGGAAGGACGTGGGAAGTGGGGTCCCACAG
>NW_017729032.1:214785098-214806884 GCF_001723915.1 Gavialis gangeticus
GACCAGGAACAATGGTCACAAGCTGGCGGAGGGAAGGTTTAAGTTGGACATCAGGAGGCGCTACTTCACGGTCAGGGCGGCTAGGGTCTGGAACCAGCTTCCAAGTGAGGTGGTGCAGGCTCCCACCCTGGGGGTTTTTAAGAGGAGGTTGGATGACCACCTTACTGGGGTCGTTTGACCCCAGTGCTCTTCCTGACATGGCAGGGGGTCGGACTAGACGATCTGCTCAGGTCCCTTCCGACCCTAGAAACTATGAAACATGTGCCACAAACTTACTGCTGAGGCCCTTTCAGTCTTAATTATGTTCTGGAGTGCTTTTCTGCACTGGGGTCCAAGGATATCATTATTAGACTTGATTTGAATTTTAATTACAATTTTGGGTTCAGATGGAAGGGGACAGCATTCAGGAAATACTTCACAATTTTAACAGCTCTGTCTCACACCTCTATTAGTGTGACTATTTCAACAGGGAGGCAGATTCTCAGTAGATTGTAATGAACACAACTCAATCAGGCCTGGCCTAGTGATTACTGGGGTATATAAAATGTAGGGATGTGCAAAGCTTTGGTCCGTGATTCGATTTGAAGATGATTCAGCTCGATTCGGAGGCTGAATCACCAAATCTGAATCAAATCAGGAGAAGAAAAAAACCCCTTTGAACTGATTCAGAGGCTCTGAATTGATTTGGAAAAGATTTGGAAAAGATTCAGAGATTTGGAGATTCAGAAGGCAGTCTTTTAGAGGAGCAGAAACTGAGAAGAGGGAGGGGGAGCAGTGGGGGAAAAACTAATATCTCTAGCTGGCCAGTAACTGTGATCTTTCCCTGAGTCCTCTTCCAATCACAGTGCTCTGGGGCATGGGCATAGAAACAGCATATAAGCCTCTGTCTTCAGGCTTTCTATGCCTTTTGTGAGCTGTTTCTGCCTAAGCAACAGGATCTGAAATATACTGGATTGGCTTGGTTTCCTACCTAGTCAGTCTCCTGCTGCTGTCTGTTCTTGGAAAGGATTGGATATAGCTTACTAACTAGAATCCCCCTATTTATCCCTATCCAATCATTTTCTTTTAATTTATATTTGTTCTTGGGTTTTTTTTCCCCAACACTTTTTAAAAAGGAAGCTGTGTTTTCCCTGACAGTGTGATCGATCACCATGCAGGGAAGCATATACATTACACACACTCACACACACATATCATAGAATAACTCAGATATTATTAAAACACAGAAGTCAGACACTTATAGAAGAAAATGAAGAGATTATATATAGTTATTAATATTATTAGTTATAGTTAGTTACAGATTAAAAACAACACAGAAGAAGTCAGACAGAGATTCAGATTAATACAACACAGAAGTCGAAGAGTCATAGAAGAAGAGATCAGCTTATATATAGTGGTTATTATTAGTTATAGTTACAATCAGACTAAAGGCAATACAGAGGTCAGATAGAGATTCAGATTAACACAACATAGAAGTCAGAGAGTCATAGAAGAAGACAAAGAAGAAATATTATTTTATTCACACACACAACAGTAAACACAACACAGAAGTAGAAGTCAGACACAGTCATACATCAGAGAAGAAGATGTATATTATTAGTTAGTTACACACAGAGACACATTTTCCAGCACAGGAAAGATTAATATGAAGCATGCTGGAAAGGCAGGTGCCAGGTCTTCTGGCAGAGGAGGGAGAGGGGCTAGAGGGGGTAGGGGGAGAGCTGGAGTTGAAAGCTCCCCCCCAGCAGGCAGTCATGAGTCTTCTGTTGCCAGTGGAAGAAAGGTGGGAGCAATACCTGTCCCTGCACCTGCACCACCTCCCCTAACTCCAGGAATAGGCACCAGCAGCAGAATGACAGTCTTCTCCACCCCAATTTCATCTCTCAGCATAAGCCTCCCAGTGCCAGAGGAGGAGATGAATCTGGAACCAGGGGACCTGAGTGCCCTAGCTAAAGAAATTCTGAGGACCGAGGGGGAATCTGAGTTTGTGCTCCACACCCCTCAAAGTTCCCCTAGACCCAGGTTTCCTTGTCAGGAAGGCACCTCGGAGGAGGTTGTGGGGACAAGTGGCTCAGATGAGTCAGCTCCTCCTGTTGTTGTATCTCTGCCTGCCGAGGAAAGGAATAAGACAGGATCCCCCTTTCCCCTCCCCCTCCCCTCAGCCTGTCTCTCACCCTCTGATGCCTCCATTTCCATTTTCACTGACTGGCTTTCTTGACTGCATTGCATGCCAGCCTCTGGCTTCTTGCCTATTCCTTCCATCCAGGAACAGTGCGCAAACACACCAACTGCAGGTGCTTCCTCAGCCAGATGAAGGGTTTTTTAACCTAAAAGTCTGCTAAGATATATTTCTCTAGCTATTCCATTGGTATACTAAAAGATAGCAGACTGACCCAAAGGACCTTGTCTGCCAGTGCCATATCCTTAGACCAACACCCCTAGCACCTGTTCCTGGTCAGCTGACCGGAAGGACACAGGGCCCTGAGCATATCTAAGCCCCAGGGCTGGGGCTGGCAGGGAGAGTTCTCTGGCCTCTGCTGGAGAAGAAGCTCCTGCAGGAAAGGAAAGAAGGGTTCTGTGACAGTTTGTTTGCCTGAGATGCTAGTGTTACTGTACTGCAGTGCACTACTTACCTGTTGTTATTTAAAGTGGTGGACTGAAATGAGGCTGTAGGGGAGGAGGAGTTCTCACTGGGGCACACTACCGTGTCATGTAGAGGCCCCAGCATCAGTGAGGGCGCACCTTAACACACACACGCACAGTCACACAAGTGAGGGTGCACTTCAACACACACGCTGGAGAAGAAGCTCCTGCAGGAAAGGAAAGAAAGGCTCTGTGCCAGTTTGGCTGCCTGAGATACTAGTGCTACTATACTGCAGTGCACTGCTTACCTGTTGCCATTTAAAGTGGTGAACGGGACTGAGGCTGTAGGGGAGGAGGAGGCCTCATTGGGGTACGTTGGAATACTACCATGTTGTGCAGAGGCCCCAGCACCAGCAAGGGTATGCCTTAACACACACACACTGTCACCCATGTCACGAGTTTTGCTTGTCAGCAGCCTGAGGTGCAGTTTCCCAGAACCCCCTACACCTATCTCCTTGAAAGCTGGCAGGCTCCATGGCCTCAGAAAGGGCTATTATCCCTGCTGTTGTCATCCAAATATGCCATAATACATGCACATGACTTTTCTTTCAACTTGTCACAACTTTTCTTTCTAGATTTTGAGGTGCAACTTCCCAGAATCCCCTGCACCTATCTCTTTGAAACTTGGCAGGCTTCATGCCTTTATAAGGGGCTACCATCCCTTTATCTGAATCAGAGAAAAAATTACAAAGGTATAGGTAGTTCAGTGATTCCCCATTATAGTCTATGGCCAAATCTCTGAATCTCTCCGAAGCCGATTCAGCCGAATCGATTCAGGACAGTGATCTGAATCTCCGAATCAAATCACTGACCTCTGAATTGGCCAAATCTGAATCAAATACTTCCCTATGCACACCGGTCTAATAAATTTCTTGAAATGAAATAAAGAGCTGCTCTAAGCTGTTGTTCAAATTTTGACCCAGATCAAAACCTTTTCTGAAGTCTTAAATATTAGTTAACCATCTCCCCCCACTCTAAATTTTCAGATGATCTGCAACCTGTTCAAAATCTCCAGCCCAATTTTCAGACTGAAGAAGTTGCACTTAAAACCTGAAGGTTTTTTACTCTGTTTTTCTGAATGTCCAGACCTTTCTGAAAGCTGCTCAACCACCTGCTGAGGCACCAGAAGCAGGCTTGTTTGTGAAGCAAAATCATGAAATATTTATTACTGAAGAATTGCAGGATCTGAATTATAATAAGTGAACAAAAGATTTGGTCATCTAAACCAGGGCTGGATGTTCCAACCTGCTGAGTGTTTGCAGCAACAGCTACCTTCAATACAAGATGGAGGGTGATATGGAGGGTGCTTAGCATGCAGAAGAATTGGAACAAATGAGAGAGAAGCCTTGAAATAGCTCTAGTCTTTGGCCCCATATCAAAAAAGTTTGGCTACTCTTGTGATTGGAAAAAATGAATAAGTTCTCCAAGTTATTGTACAGCTTATTACTCCCTCAAGGTCTTCTCCAGGGAAGGTGATAGCTGGGGGAGAACAGCAAAGGAAGCTATTTAGTTTCTACAGAGTGGAAGCCTGGACAGCATGCGCATCATCCTGACAAAACCATCCTGTACAAGTCTGTGCAATGGAGTAGCCAGTGGTGTTTGTTTTTGCTGGCCGTCTCTCTATTGTGAATGCCATTTAAATACTATGAAAGATGTGAGAAAGGGGAAAAGAGAAAAAAAATTAAAACTGTTTCTGGTGTTAGTGCTGGCCGTTCATTTTGGTTCCATACAGAATGTACCTGTACAGAGGTCTGAGTTGCTCAGATAATACAGAAATAGAGGCAGGACTCAGACTGACATGGCACCCTGAGATATGACACACCAGTATCTCTGTGAAGTTGCTCTCTTATTCTTAAGAATCTCAGCTTTCATTTGAAAATAAAATATTCTCTTTGTGTTATAGTTGCAACTCCTCCCCCCCCCAAAAAAAGTATAAAGCAGCTGTTACTGATACATAGATGTGCATGTACAGGGGGTTTGGAGCCTGTGGGAGTATGAACTGTTCCATTCATTGCACTGAGTGGTTAACTCACCTAGGGGTGATGATTTGAATGGAATTTTTAACTATTTCATTCCCCAAGGAAGAAAGAAAGAGGAAGGACACAACTTACTGTGGATGTCATCTCATTTTGGTGAATCACACTGGTGGAGTTTGGTTTGTGTGTAGTGCTTGGTAGGGTATTGCTACCTTCCTTCCCAATTCAACCCCTTAAGTGGATGCCACATGAAGTGAGAACATCTAGAGAGAAGTTCCCCCCTTACACTGAGGTTTCAGGAAAGTTATACATTCACATATGGTGGGAATCATCAGGTTCCCTATGCTTGATCAGTATGCTCATCATCCATCCCTTAGCTCTTTCATGAGCTGCCAAGGACTCTTCGTCTCTGTTAATGTCTCATTAAGACTGAGCATACTTTCTGAATGACTGAGTCACCAGACCTAAAGGAATTAATACAGTTTGTGACAGGCTGATGCTAGGATTTTCCTGAGGGAATTAGGCACTCAACTTCTACAGGAACTGGAAAAAGAACTTATTTGAAAACCCCAGCCTAAATGTTTAGTACAGCACTATTTCAGCTGACATGTGAGAGTGCTGGTGTGGCTTCTATAGCTCTTGCTTTTGTACTGCCAGCTTTTATACTGGCTTTAGGTGGCAAATAAAACTGACTCTGAGTCTCCCTTTAGGAGCAGTGGAGGCAAAGCATTTAACTAGTTTTTAAAATTGAACTTGATTGATTTATTAAAAGAATCAAATGACTTGATGATCCAGGAAGTCACTTTCAGGCTTCAGTTCCTATGACTTGAATACTATATCCAGCAAAAAGCTTTGCTTACAGTATGTAGTTATCAGAAACCATGCTTTATCTAATAGCTTTTGGAGGTCACCATGTATTGGACCTTTATTATCTCAACATTATGGCCTTGTCTGTACATAAAAGTCGTACTGCTTTAACCAGACTGCTGTAGTGAGAGTGGCACTATCTCCCCCATGTGAATGCAGTTATATTGATTTAAAATTGCTTTCACAAATATAATTTACTCCCATACAGGAAGTGGAATAAGCTATACTATAGTAAGAAACCTTTACTTTGGTATAACTACAACTGCACTTGGGGTTATGCCAGTGGAACAATACTGGAAGAAAATCCAAGCTTTCGTTGAAATAATACAGGCACAAATAGTACTGGTACAAAAGTTGGTTTTAGACCATGCCAGTCACTTAAAGAAAAGAAATCTTTAGAATATTTTCATGCTAGGATGTGATAATTGTTAGCTCTGAGTTTCCTTTTCCTTTGAGGCTGAATTGTGTTGTACCAAGATAACCTGGCTTTGCAAAAGTACAGTGGACATGGAATAATTTCTAAGACCTGACTTAAATGTTGGTTTAATGAGTGTGAGGTTCTGCACACCCAAGAACACACCAGAGAATGTGATACTGGAGATGAGGGAAGGCAAGCGCCCTCAGCACACTCTAGATGAGAGAAAGCTCGTGCAAAACTCAGGAGCCAAGCCATCTATCCATTGACAAGAGGAACCTGCTGCCAGAAATGTGATTAGGCCTCCCCAAAGAACCAAATGATTGTCTGAGAGTGCACGAGGATAGAGGAAAACTGGAAGAATTATGGAATCATTTAATAGTACGGTTGGAAGGCACTCAAGGAAGTCATTTAGTCCATTCATTTGAAGTAGAACCTGGGTCTGACAGTAAGCTCAAAGTCAGAGAAGAAAACCAAGTTTTGGAAGCTTATCCAAAATGGCTGAACTGTTTGAGATTCCCCCATATTTTCATTTGACTACTTTCTCTTTTTTAAACATAAGCAAGCATTACCCTGGGTAGGCAAAGGAGTTAGCTGAACATTTTTTCTCTGAGGCAAGACAAATGGCCCTTCACTGTAGTATTCTAGAAGAGAGAAAATAGAGGTCTCTAGAATCCCACTGAAATGGTGAGAACATCAGGGAAGAAAAGTTGTAATAGAAAGAGAAGGAGCTGTCTGAAACTGGGCGCATCTACACATGCTTTTGCTCTGGGGTGGGCTTACTCTTGGCAGGTGTTCACGTTCAGGGGTACAGGAAAGGATCTGCTGCTCCTGGCAGCAGTCAGCTCCTGCCCCCTCTGACCTCGCACCAGCCCCCTGAAGCAGGGAGCAGAGGGGCCATGAGACAGCTATCTCCTGGCAGGGGTTAGGACATTAGGGCAGGGAACTTGGAAAGAGCTGCAGGGGGGTGCAGATCCCAGCTCTGTGCACTGATCCACCAGTGGGGCAGCTACCAGATTGCCCAATCGGGGCACAAAGCTGGGACCTGCACCTGATTGGGACAGTTCCCAGCCTCCACTCTGCAACTGTGGGGTTGTGGTTGGGGCTGGGGAGCCTGTTCCTTGCCCAGCTCTGAGATGACAGAACTGGGCAGGGAACAGGTTCACCAAGCTGTTCCTCATCCAGCTCTGTGATCCCAGAGCTGTGCAGGGAACAGCATCCCAGCCTGTTCCCAGACCCACTCCATCATCATGGAGCTGTGGCTAGGAACAATCTCCCCAGCCCCTGCTCTGTGATCATGATTGGGGAGTGGGGTTTGGGAGCTCCTTGCTGCCGGGGCATTAAAATATTGTCCCCACCCAGGCTCTGGTGTCTGGCAGCAGGCATATCCTGGGGGCAAGGAGAAATCTCCTGCCTCCTGCTGCCTGGCTGACTGGGAGCAAGTTTGTTTTCAGTCAGCTGTCTATATGTGCTATATGGCACAGTGACTAATTGCAAGTAAATTTGCTACTTGTATTTACAGGTAGTAGATTTACTTGCAATTACAGCCAAATACTCTAAGTAACGTGTAGATGGTGATGCTTAATGTGCAGTAATCAGCTCAAATCTTGAGTAAAATATCTCATGTAGACATGCCCACTCTCTCCAAATTAAAGATTCTGTTCTGAAATCTTTCATGTTTAAATTCGTTTTATTAGAACGGGGGAAAAATTGCTCCTGTGTTTGGGAAGAAACTTCATGTTAACCTCACCCAAGAAATCTGGACATTTTCTTTCCATTTTAAAGGAGAAAATATGGGTAACTAAATGCAGTGGCCAGCTCTGTTGCAAGCCAAGTCAATTACAAACTGACTGCAATCACGGGCCAATTAGACCTCTGTTGAAAATTTAATGCAGTATGTTGGACACTGCCAGGGTTTTATGATCTCACGAGATATTAAAGTCCCTAGTGTGTTTTCTAGTCCATAAAAAGTCCACTCAACTGAAAATAAGGGGAAAATATTAACATATTTGAAACATTGAAAAAAGAATATAATATTGATGCATTTTCTTAAGATTACATTAAATATATCCATACATCTCATAGGGGCATTGAAAAATACTTCTGAAACTTAAGTAAATTTTAAACAAAAGTGAATGTTTTGGCTGCAGGAAATACACTGTGTCCTGTATAATAAAGAGGTAAAACTGAATCCTCATCTATGGTATACTTCACCAGCCTTGCTGTCTTACTGATCCACATAGTGCTAAGGATCTGAGCCAACAGCCAGTAAGAGTTAAAGCAGCCACAGTGAGGTTGTAAGTTAAGTTGGCTGGAGGAGTCCTCTGTGGACTGCTGTATTTATGTTAGCTGGCCTGGGGACATCATGTTTGGCTTTGCCTTCTTCCTGCCTTGATGTGCCTCATCTACTGGAGGAAATATGGATTGTGAAGCTGGCTTAGTAAAGGATTGCAGCTTCCCATTTAGGGCTGGTTTGTACTGCAGTGGTGATTTAAAAGGATATTAGTAATGGCCAAGAATCTGTCCAATAATAATGTGTAACACAACTTTACTTGAAAATGTAGTAGGAACCCCTCCAAAGCATGGAATATGGCTATCTAATCATGTACCTCACATGCACCTGAAGTTTAGTAGTACTGCTGATACATATCCTACTCCTTTCATTGTGATTAACTGAAGATTTTGCATCTAATTGCTTACTGCCTGAGGTGATATTGGTTAATGCTTTTTTTAAAATTACGTCATATCCATTAAAAGTCATCAAATCCTGATCTCTCAAATCAATGAGACTTTTGCCATTGGTTTTCAGTTGAGTCAGGATTTCACCCAATGTATTTAAAAATCTCATGTTTTATATGATATAAATTGCAGTTACAATAAATGACAGACTTGCAATAAAATGACCATGAGGAATATGCTGTGTTTACATGAATACAAAATTTAAGACTTCAAATTTAAGATGTTCTCCCCCTATAATTATATTCAATACATGGCAAAAGTTGCAAAGGTGGCCCGGCAGAAGCCCTGGGACTGGTCTCCAGCTCGCCCACTAGTGGCTGGGCCAACCCAGCAGGGAGACTCCCACATTACTCCGCAGTAACTAATTGGGCATAAATATAATACCTTCATCATACAGGTATCAAATTTTGCCCAAGTCGGCATACGTCACCATAGTTACCACGCAGTAATGGTGTGCACGTGTAGATGCATGCCCGTACTATGAAGTAATTTAGGTTACTGCACAGTAAATGTGCATGTGTAGATGCTCCCTCCTTGTGGTATCTGAAGCATCTCAGGTTCACAAATTTTTTCTCCAGTTGCTACTGGTGGCTAACTCTTACTCTGTTCAGTCTGAGACAGTCTGCTCCTTTCACTAGTGTGTTAGCCTTCTCCATTGGCATTATTTCCATGCTACCCCTCTTCCTGATTTTTTTTGTATTTTTTATTGTCTTTTCCCTCTCTCCCCCCTATCAGGCCCCTTGCTCCACTCAGAAAAGAAAACAAAGATGACAAAAGACTTCTCTGTTTGAGCACAAAACCACTCAGAACTTACGTTACAAAAATGTCCTGAAATTTGAGAAGTATATTATGTTTTCGGCAGAAATATTTTAATGAAATATTCTGTGTGCATCTCTTCTACTCAGTCTGAATCATTGTTAGCCCATCACTTGTGGGAAGTAGGTGTTGGTGGTATCTAACGTAGGTACAGTCTCCCTAGCAGTGCAAGAACTACTTTGGGATTCTTTGTTATTCCGCAAATGAATCCATTAGCCAAATAAGTTTGTTAGTGTCATTATGGTAGCTTCTTGCATTTTGAAATTTCATTACGTTTCAAAGATAATGCAAGCTTTGTAATGCAGAAAAATGCTTTTAATGATCAGCCTATAAAGGAGGGAAAATGCTACTCAGATCACAGAGGAAAATGAAAACAGCTTTCTTATTGCTGGCTGATGTAGACAAATTGGAGAAATTCCAAAAGAAAGCAACAAGAATGATAAGAAATGTAGAAAATATGCCCTGTGAGGAAAGACTGAAGGACTGAGTTTGTTTAGTCTATGAAAGAAAAGTGTGTGCACATGAGTGCGCTGGGGATAACAGGCTTGATAACTGACTTCCCAAATGCAAAGGTCCATTATGATGAGGATGGATCAATTATTCTTCACGGCCACTGCAGGAAGGACAAGAAGAGTTCAGCTGAACTTGCAACACAGAGGATGTAGGTTATATATTAGAAAAAAAAACACTTCCAAAAGGGTGCTAAAATACTAACTGACTACATAGGGAGATTGCAGGTGATCTACTGGAGGTGTTTTTTAAAGAACAGGTTAAATGAACATCTGTTGAGGAAGTTTTGATCCCATCTCAGCACAAAACATCAGACTAAATGATCTCCTGAGATACCTTCCAGCCTTACATTAATCGAATTCTCCCCACAATTAGTCCAAAATCGCTTAATCTCAAGGAAATATATGCATGTAATATAAATGTGTATTTATTACCATGATCTCTCATAAGAAGTGATTTATGTGTGATTACATTAAGAATACAAAGACAAGGTGGATTTTTTTTTCTGGAATCATTTGAGGAATGAAATTCCATTTTTACAGTTATAATATAGTCAATAAGAACAAAAATACATCAATTGCACTGAACTGTTGTGTATCTCAGCACCATATAAGTAATATATTGTTAAGCTTTACATGAATAGATATTACAATCAGGGCATCATCCTTCTCTCCCCTTTTAAAACACAATGTGTAGCGTGGTACATCACTACTGCATAAACTGGTAACAGAGTGGCAGCAGACTTGTATTTTGATAGCTTGAACTCAAACCCTCTTTACCCCGAATCATCATAAAATCATAACTATCAACAGGATTTCATAGTTTCAAATCAGGAACTGACTTGAGAAAAGCTGGTTCTCTAAGTTCATACCAGTGACAAACTCCTTTAACCCGTAGATCTTTCCTTGCTTTGGAGGGTCTTGGAGAATCTATTTTACTGACTGAGCAACACAACGTTTTAGGCCTGACTGAGGGGGAAAAATCACAGGCCATCTGCCCTCAGGCTTTCCTCTGTTTTGTGGAAACCTGGCAGTTTTTTCTGCTGACTGGCCACATCTACATGAGACCCTGACTTTGCAGTTGTCAGTGCAGTCATTTAGCACTTGCATACCCAAGTACTAAATGATTATGCAGTAACCAGCATTACAGCACAGTAGCGTTCCTGCACAGCTTCCTGGTGATGCTGATAGTGCAGTAGCTTGTTACTACTGCACGGTAGCATCACATCACAGTAGGTACCATGCAATGCCACTGCACAGTAGTAATGAGCTACCATGTAGTAAGCATCTCATGTAGACTTGGCCACTGAGTGGACAACGGAGCCTCCAGTTCATGAAAGAAACCCTAATGCCTGTTTAAACAGTGGCTGCCATGTGTACTAGCATGTCATGAAAATACCTCCTAAATCTGGAAGAGATGCACCCGTTCTGTCAGAGCAGCCCATTGCGAAGGCTGCATCCTCTCCTCTCTTCCCATGCCCTTTTATTTGCTATCACTGGAAGGCATTCTTTCTAGGTTTAAGAGTGTAATGGCAGGGGTGACTGATTCAGGGTATGTCTATACCGGGGTGGGCAAAATGCAGCCCAGGGGCTGGATGAGGCCCACGAGGCCATACTATCCGGCCTGTGGAGCCCCTAAAAAATTTAGAAAATTAATATTAATCTGCCCTGTTCTGCCTGTCATGCGGCCCTAGATGGTTTTCCGAAATTCAGTAAGTGGCCCTCTGCCCAAAATAACTGCCCACCCCTGGTCTATACCATGGTGTCAGAGAGCTAAATCTTTCCAAGGAGGAAATAAACACCATCTACTCACCCATCCACCTCCTAGTACTCCGTGTGTGTCATGTTTGGATACAATTTGGAGAAAATGCCCTGAGGGTATCCAGTCCTTTAGGCCAGACTGGAAACCCCTATCTTTGTGTATGGTTCCAAAGCTGCTTCTCAGGGTGTTTTCACCACCTCAGTTCTGGGATTGATGCATGCAGAGTGGGAATGGGAACTAGCAGGTGAGAGGTTTTTTCTCAGGAACAAGGCTGAGAACTCTGTCACCATGGTACTTTTAAATGCTCCTCGTTTCCCTGGCAGTCCCTGCTTGATCAGTGCAGGGGATCACAGAGGCAGTGGGATTTACACTGCCTTTCACACCCACCGAGTTGCAAATATTAACAAGGAAAATCAGAGAAGATCTGGCACAGAGCTAACAAACATTGCAAGGGTGAGAAAAGATTCTCTTGCTCAGAATAAAAAAGAATGAAAGATCTTATTCATGATTTAGAAGATAGGAGGTTTCATGAGTGTGAAACTAGCATAGAAAACATACAGTCTGTCATTGTTGGGGGGAACATGGACACTGGTTTACTTGATTACTCCACAGAATTATTTTTTGTACAGTCCACGTACTAGTCTGAATCTTGTCTGTGTAGCGCATAGTGTTTTCTTACAGTATGCATTATATGCCATACAGAAGCAATACAAAACAAAGCTAACCACATAGGTCATGACTCTGTCCATGTGGGAATCCACTCTCTGAGCATAAAAGTTAAGGTAAATATCCGGTATTGATAAACACATTGTATGTAGCTGAGGTGACCACTTTTCCGTGGGTGCCCTTTGTTATTGCAAATAAGCTTCATCTCGGTTTGTGGCAAACCTCAAATATTTGACTTCAGTCTCAGAGTGCTGTTGAGCAGACACTATAGAGAGTTGTTCATCTGTTCCTAAGCAAGGTTTTTAGCACTGTAACTTATCACATTAAATCGTTTATGACAATGAAACCCTGAGCCTTTCCAAAAAATACACTAAAAAGGAGTGAGAGAATTGTCTTCTTGCTCAGTCAGCTGCTGTTCTGTGTAACAGAGGTTTAGTGCTAACAGTGTTAGGCACAAACCCTTCTGCTATGCCCCCTCTACACTAAAAGAGACACATTAAAAGTTTTCCACTGATTAAATTTCACTAATTTTAATCATGTTGGGAGCCTTATTATGCTCCAATCAAGGCATTAGGACCTCCTCTTGTGCCACCTAAACTGGGACAAATTATCTTTAAGGCTGATGTAGTACTTTTGTCATGGTAGATAAGGAATAACAGACTCATCAGGCCCTGTGGGCTGGATGAGTGGTGCCATGCCAGTCTGTGGGACAGATCAAGCTGATAGGCGGCCCCTTGTGGCAGATCCAACATTCAGAGCTGGTCTGGTGTAGGCACCATGTCCAATACACACACCAGCCCTGGCCCTATACACAACATGCAGTGCACAGAGCTGGGGCTGGGGCTGGGGCTGGCTCTGGTGCATGCTATGTGAGACATGGAGGCAAGTCCGAGGCACACACTGAATGTGACACATGGATCCAGAGATCCATGGGCAGCATTGTGGGCCAGATGACAGGGCTCTGCAGGATGGATCCAGCCTATGGGCTGTATCTTTAACACTGCTTTAGATGCATCCTGTGCTGCAAAAGTCCATGTATAATTGATGCAGATCTAGGTCACCTAGCTCTGAACCACTACTGTATCAGTATTAGAGATGATGGTGTCACTCCAAGGTGGACCCATGCACTGATGATTCTGCACCTCTGCAAAGCTTCTAAAACCTAATGTGCTGCATGTTGTGGCAGCACAATAAAGCATTCTATGATCAGCAGGGATCCTGGTTTTCTCTGATAAAAAAAAATCTCCAATTTGAAAAATGTGGATTTTCAGTTACGCTTTTTATATCCGAAAATTGGGGATTTTTTTTTTATCAGAGAAAACCAGGAGCCCTGACAATCAATAACATATGTTCTGACCTGTGCTTTTAAATGGACAGAGAAGAGCTGAAGTGTTGCAAAGTGGCATCTCATGTATAGGCTCACTTACCCCATGCAGATCAGTTAGGGTACAGGGTATGGGAATATGTAATAGTTATATAGATAGCAAAGTACACTAGTATATAGAAGTTCAGATAAATCTGTTATGTCTGCATGCTCCTGTAGTGGTGTAAGTGGAGCAAAACCGTTATAACTTTAACCCTATTTCATCCAGGATTAAAGTTACAGTGATTTAGGTAACGTACGCTACTGCAGGAGCATGCAGCTATAACAGTTCTATCAGAACATCTAATGTGCATCCTAAGTGATAACTGTCCTCTCCTTTTGAAACAGCTAAAAGTTGCATCTGCCCTGAGCCTGAGGCTGAAATGAAACAGGGTGTTGTCAGATTCCTTGCAACTGAGTGATTTCTAAACAATGCAAAAATGGTTTGATAGGTTGCTGGAAGAGGAATAAATGGGCATAGGCCTAGGATGCTTCATTCCTAGTCTTTTTCATTCACAGATGTCTATGTAAAGTGGTCACGCGTGTAATTCGTTGCTTATAACACCAACTAAGTGAATGTGTCAACAACTTCACCTACTATAAGCTTGCTGGTTGCGCTCAGAACCACAGTCATTTAGATGCTGATTTGTACCAGTGGAGTAATTCTATTGACTTCCTGCCCCCAAAGGTCATGGGAAGTATATCAGCACTACAGTCTCTCCCAGAAACACTTAAGACTTAGATGCCTGACTTTTTAAACATTAAGTCCAAAATTTAGATTTTAAAAAGTCTTGCTTAGCTGGCATCTACTCCTTGGGCTCTGTGAGTTGCAGCCAGCATAGTTCCCTAGCTGCTGGGTGTATTCAATGACTATGCAAACAGGACAGGCAAGCTAGGTATCCCTCTAGTAATCTCACTTACCATATTCATCCTCACAAACAGAACCCAATTTTGTGGCCTGGATCTTATCACCCAGTAGACAGAACATTCATGGCAGAAATAAGACACTGAGTTCAAATTTCAAGCAGGGATTTGAACCCAGCTGAGTCACCTCTCAGAGGAGAGTCCTACCCACCAGGCTATACAGCATTCTTCAGGGCTCTCAGACTTTCTTGTTGAAGGCTATTTCATTCAGCACAGACTATGTTAATATTTATTGGGTTAAATAGAAAATAAGAATGACTCTCTGGACTCCTGTGTAGGGTCTTGAGTGGGAGAATTCAGGTTCTAATCCCTGAATATAATGACCCAGGAGGTCTTATATTTTAAGAAACCATTACTGTGTACATAAATACAAAGCAGCAGCATTTGGCTGGGCAAGGTACAGCCTCAACTACTAATTCAGTGTCACATCTAGGATATAAGAAAGTTATCAATGTCCTGCCTACCATCCATTTCAGGACAACATCCTGGCTTGAGAACATTAATCATTCTAATGATCCATACTCATTTTTGTCATGAGCATTTTTCTCTCTTCCTCTCTCTCACCCTTTATTTCCAGCCTAGGTACTGGTTTTTCACTGTCTAGTCTGTGTTTCATTTTAAATGTTCTGTTTTGCCCCTGCTTCCCTTTTCTGCTCCTACCACCAGTCCATCCTCAGTGAAATGCATACCCCAAAACCTTTCTGAGTTCAGGATCTGGACTTGGGGTGTGGGGACCACTACATGAGGCAGTTTTCCCTCTCTATACTTTATGTACTTTTCTTTCAGTGTAGTTACTGAATTTCTCCTTAGCCCTGAGCAAATATGGAATAGCTGCTGTCCTTGTCCTTGAGCAGACTGCTTTTGAAGCCCAAGTGGTGAACTGCAGATGGTCTGCTGGGGTGTGGTGACTGGGCAGATCAGAATGTGGGGTGCCGTCAGCAGTGTCAGTTCTTGTTAGTGCTTGGCCAGTGGTATCAGTTTCCAGGCTCTTGTCCATCCCCACCCACGTGTACAGTACGTGCAGCAGTGGCTGGATTTCCCAGAATGAGACTGGCAAGGAAAGTGCAGAACCTTTGGCTCTCATTCTAAGTTTTAGCAAAAGTCTTTCCCAGGAACAATGTTAATTATAACAGTGTGATGGTGCTTGTAAACTTGAAGCACGAGTAGCAGCCTATGTCCAAAAAGTGTCTCTATTTGTTATAAAAAACAAAATGTTTGAAGGAAATATGACACACCCCCCTGCAGAATTTAAGTCCAGCACTTCAGATCTCAGAATGTCTCTCACTCAGACATTTCCCTGACTCTCAGCAAAGCAGGAGACCAAGCCTTTCTGCTACTACTGGTATATGATGAAGAATGGCAATATGCACATCTGAAGAAGAAGCACATTTTGCTCAGAAGAACAAATATTTTAAAGACCCGTTTCCATACTAAAGATTCCTGTGTTTTGCTCTCAGTTTTGCCCCACTGTGTAGGGCAGACTCATATAAGCCCCATGGGGCCTGTCCACAGCCCAGCTTGGGCCTACAAACTGGCTCCAAATGCCAGGTCCAGTGCCTGTCTCTGAGCAGTCTGAGTGGGCACTGCATCTCCCAGACCTGCAGCTCTGGGGCTGCACTGCATGTAGCATCTGTAGCAGGGGCAGCTGCAGAGAGAGAGACCTGGGAGCCCTTCTCCCATAGCCCTTTGGCCAGACAGCAGCTTGCCGTTGTCTGGCCAGGGCTGTTGTCAGGGGTGGGGAGAGACCTCAGATCCCTCTCCCTACAACCCCTTCCTCATGGGTGACTGGTGCCTCCTGCGTCTGGGAGGACACCTGCAGAAGCTGCCAGCAGTGTTGGTAGTGGGGAATGGCCCAGTTGCCTATGCCCTCCCTGCCAAGCAGCAGTGTGCTGCTGCCTGGCCCAGTCTGCTGCAGGGGAGAGACCCCAGAATCTTTCCCTCGCAGCCCCCCACCTCCCTCCCTGGCAAGGGTGCTGGAATCAGAGGCTGTCACTGACTAGCCCCAGTGACAGCCAGGCGGGTGGATCTGGCTCAGGCTTGGGGAAAGCAAATGAGTTCTGCCTGAGGCTAGAGCACAGCCCTGTGCATCACTTCCTGGGATGGCGATGATCGCGTTCTAAGTGAACACTTGATGGGATCTGGCACAGGCGTTCAATGAAGGGCTCTAACAGAAGGCACTTTAGCCTAATACCTCATCCATCAAGGGTTAACTTAGTGTGCAATCCACCACTTTTAAAGCACTCTAAGAGCTGTGAACATCTGTTCAGTTATGGCTTTAGAGTACTTTCTGCCTACTTAATGCATGGTATGTGCAATATCTGTACCTAGCCTAAAATCACAGAGAAGAACATGTTGCACCGTTCAAGTGATCCCCCTTTTGTTCTGTATACTTCCATTAATGGCTGTGAACTGGATTTCAAACGCATGTGATAAATTCACTAATGAGCTCAGGGAATTTTGATGCAGCAATCAGTCACTGGCATGTGTGCCTGTTAGGGAATGGGACTACAGTACAGGACCTTGCTTCAAGGGTTGGATAAAAATGCAACCACTAAAATGTATCGAATCTCTGTGGTTAGACCTCAGGTACCATCAGCTTCACCCACAGCAGTGCAGCACCTCTGTGACTGTCATGCTGCACATGTAACCACTTCACAGGGGCAAGCCCGACTAAGCAAACCACAGACTAAATGAAGACAAACTGTCATTTCAAAATTCACACGGGAATATAACTTACCCTCTGTGTTATACAAACTCAGTAATTATACCTGTCAGCAGGTTGATATTTTACATAGATAATGTGCATGTTACTGGCTAACTCAAGCTACTCCAGAGAGCAACTCTTCTGCATGAAATATATTTATAAAGTAAGTTTTCTCATAAGTTAAAAATAATGTTTATAATGGCACTGATGGGATAATTTTATAATAAAATGGCTGTAATTAGTAGGGCAATTAAAATGGGACTTCAGATCCCTGTACTGCAGCCATGACATTCTTGAGTCACACTGTAGTCCCCATGCTGATTGCATGTACATCTTTCTGAAATTCAAGATGAAGCTGTGCTGTGGCATTCCCTCTGTTAACCACTCTTAAATTAATGCTTCCCTAAACTGCAGATGCCTCAGTTGAGAATGTGTCAGTATGGCCTGTGTCAGTATGGCCAGTCTCTGCATTTGCTGGATCTTCATGATCACTGAAGATTTCATTCAATGTACATCAACACTCATTAGTCACAGATGTGTAGAAATAATTGTCCTTGCTCTCCAAGGGGCCTGGGAGGTTTCAGGAGCTATGGTGAGAATAAGAGCAAACAAATCCCCAAATTGCTCCATCCCTTTACCACAAATTCAACGTGCATTTTGGCCTGTTTCCAAAGGGAAGAGAGGCCAAGAGAGATTGCCTGAAATACTAATAAAAAAATCCAATAGTGCTTATATAAGCGTGGTCTAGCATCGGGGCATTTCCCAAGTGTTAATGACTTGCAAGAAGGAGCCAGTAATTTGAAGAGACAGCCAAAGAGCATTCAGTCTGCCCAGTCTTTGTAACTAAGAAATCCTCTGCACAGAGATGATACATTTTTATTATAAAGTGAATTTGAAACACAATTAATAATATTTTTTTATGGGTTGTGCCCTTCAGTTTGTTAATACAGAGCTCTTAAGAGATAATTATTATCCTGCACATTAGCCAATCAGATTGTACAATTCAAAACTCAACATTCCCAGTCTGTTTGTTAACGGTTTTATTGTGACCTTCACTGATAGCAAATGCAATAATCCACACTGAGACCCAGCCTCTACCCCTGCTTTTTAAATTGCTGGTATATTTCTATTCCAAATACTCTTCTGAGACAGAGGACTTTGCTTGCTTGGAGACTAGTTTAGAGGCGAACAAGTTAGGAAAGCCTAAGGAAAATGGATTCTGCAGCTAACTAGTTAATGTGAGTGTGCAAAAGGAATAGAATTCAGCCATATATCCTGACTGATGGATTTTGTTCATCCAAATCATAAATAACTGAAATCAAGGCTCTCAAACATTGTTCATTGTTTCTTCACGGAAAAGGACAAGGTCATGTAAGTTCAAAGAAAACAGACTCCATATTTTTGAAGTAATGTCCCTGTATACACTTCTGAAACTCATACTGTTGGCTTCTTTTTCTTTCTCTGCATGGCTCCTAATATTATGGTATTTTAGTATGTGGGACACGTAGGGATTAACTGTAAGTTTGAGATGTCCTTAGAAGCAAAAGGTCTGCTGAGTTACATATGGCTGAGTTAAGGTCATGCCCTGTTAACAGGGTCTTTGTTAAGGCATCTTGAGTTAATGACCCCGCAGTTAAGGACACATTGGAAAAGATTAGGGTAGTTAAGGACTCCTGCAACATAGCAGTCTCTGCTCAGCACTCTGGAATTAAGACTTCTTTTACTGAAGAGGATTTCTCAGTTAGGGACATATTGTTACTGTGTTTTTAATCATATTTTACCATGTTTTAAAAAGATGTATTAACAAACATCATTGTAAAATTATTGAGTAAATGGGGCATACATGTTAGTTTCCCATTGTATTTAGCTGTGGGTTTATATCAGTTTATCCTGGGATTTTCAATTTATTTTTAATGCACATGAGTAAGCCCTTAGTGTTAGGTCTTGCAAGTGATATGGTATCATCAAGACCTACTGGCCATCTTCATTGTAACATCCTAAGCTTGCACCACACTTGTGGTGGCCTTTCTCTCTATACCTGGACACTGTCCCAAACTTTGGAACCTGAGTGCACTGCTGCACCCACTCTGTTGCAGGCCCTCAGTCCCTAGGGTGACCACCCATCCCTAGTTGGGCAGGACAGTCCTGGAATGGTAAAGTCCCAGTCCTGGGCTGCATGACTCTGGAACAGCATTTATCCCAGATTCACAGCATTGCACAGGGATCTGGGTTTCCCCTTGCAGGCTGGCAATGTTCCAGCCTGCAAAGGGCTGCTTGGGGCTGCCAGGAGTGGGATGCAGGGGGTACCATGTGCATGTGTGTGACCACACACATGCATGTGGCTGGCAAGACAGCCGGGAAGGGTGGAAGACAGTTCCATGCAGGTAAATCTATGGGAGGTGGAGCGGATATGGGAGGGGGGGGAGGCAGATTGAGGTCCCCATGGTAAGGGAGGGAGTGGGGCAGGAGCTAGGGACACTGCCCAGCCAAGACAGAGCATGGGGTGGGGAGCAGGATAGAGGGATGGGTCATCCGGGGGCACAGGGGAGAGCTGCTGTCATTTCCCCAAGAGCCCACACCACCATGGTGATGTCCCCTGAGCAGCTGGGCTGGAGGTGGCAGTGTGGGGTTATGCCACCCACTGCTGCCAAGCAGTCAGGGGGCACGCAGCCAGTGTGGGGCTCCCAGGGGAACCCCAAGCTTGCAGCTGGCAGCCTGCATCCACCCTGTTCCACAGCTCTGCTTCAGCTGTGGCACTTGGAGGGGGTGGGAGGGGAAGGAGAGGGGTGAGGATGTGTCCTGCCTTGATATTTTAAAACAGTGCTCACCCTATCAGTCTCTGCAGTTTAATTAGAACATGCTCATGTTTTGCCCAGCCCACTTGCAGGGGGAATGCCTAGTGTGAAAAGAGCACACTAAGAGTACTTAAGGACAGTACTGGGTATGTGACTTCTCCCAAGCATGCCCAGGAAATCTGCTGGCAACAGTCCCATAATTCTTCTTTCTGTCACTTGGCACCTTCCTTTCTTGCACTTTTTCAGCAAAACAGGCAATCAAATGCACAAAATTTAGTTAACTCTTAAGTGACTCCTTTTCACCGCATTGTTTCTGCACATGGTATGCCATTGCCTGCTCTTGTTTTCCTTGCTACTGGTTGGAGTGTGTCAGATAGGAAGTACACCCCTGTGTTTGTGTCAGTTTAAAGCAGCAGATCCTTTCTGGGTACTCTGGGACACACTATAGCTCAAAGTTTTCCAACTGTTCCAGAGAACAGACGGAGGCCAGCTGCTGTGCTTCCCTGTGAAAGGAGACTAATAAAAAGGGAAAGTGAGTTTTTTGCAGTTCTCATGCTGAGAGAAGGACTGAAAGATAGAAGTAGCTCTCTTTAGCTCTATAACATTCCTGTCCTCTACATACCCCATTTGAATTATTGGATTCTCTCTTGTTAACAGTGGACATTCCTCCCACGTGACAAAATTGTCCTTTTAAGCAGTTTAATTGCCCTCTTTTACCATTTCAATGGCATCACTGTTTACACCTGCAGTGGTGCATTTCATTTTAATTTTGTCACAGTGTACAAGTGCAGTGGTGTATTTAATTTTAAATGACTTTGTTATATAGCAAAGTAAAACACATCCAATGTATTTTAGTTTGTGATGTAACAAATTGCAGTGCTATATCTGGAGAAGGCGGCATGGACGGTGCACAGGGCACTGGAAGCCCAGGTGTGCTTAGGAAGCTCGGGCTTGGTGGGCTTGCAGCATCCCATGTAGCACCCCTGCCACCTTCTCTGGCTGACAGCACACCCAGCCACCCTCCTGCTGCCTTCCCACAGTGCTCCAGGGGCAACCAAGCCTGTTCTTGAGTGTTTCTAGGCAGTGGGAAGGCAGCAGGGATAGAGTATGGGGTGCTGAAAGCCTGCCAAGCACATGCTTCCCTGAGTATTCCTGGGCTTCCAGTGCCCTGTGTACTCTTTCATAGTTTCATAGTTTCTAGGGTCGGAAGGGACCTGAGCAGAACATCAAGTCTGACCTCCTGCCATGGCAGGAAAGAGTCCTGGGGTCAAACGACCCTGACTAGGTGATTCTAGCCTCCTTTTGAAGCCCTCCAGGGTAGGAGTGAGCACCACTTCCCTTGGAAGCTGGTTCCAGATCCTAGCTGCCCTGCCAGTGAAGTAGCGCCTCCTGATGTCTAGTTTGAATCTACTCTCAGTCAACTTATGGCCGTTATTCCCTGTTACTCCTGGTAGTGCTTGAGGGAACAGCTCCCATAGCCTGCTGGTCCCACTTGGCCAGTTTATAGATGGCCACCAGATCACCTCTCAGCCTTCTCTTGTGGAGGCTGAACAGGTTCATGTCCCGTCACCTCTCCTCATAGGGCCTGCCCTGCTGCCCCCTGATCA
>NW_017729032.1:214807207-214824168 GCF_001723915.1 Gavialis gangeticus
GTCCCTCTCCTCCAGCATGCCCACTTCTCCCCACATCTTAATGTCATCTGTGAATTTGAACAAGGTGCTTTTTACCCCCTCGTCCAAGTCGCTGATGAAGATATTGAACAGTGCGGGCCTGAGGACTGAGTCCTGGGGAACCCTACTGCCCACGTCCCTCCAGGTCGAAAATGACCCATCCACCACCACTCTCTGGGTGCATCTCTCCAATTTGTGACCCATCTGACTGTGTAGGCATTGACACCACAGTTACCTAATTTTTTAATGAGAATGGGGTGAGAGACAGTGTCAAAGGCCTTCCTAAAGTCCAGAAAAACTAGGTCCATCGCGACACCTGTGTCCAAGAATTTTGTGACCTGGTCATTGAAGGCAACCAGGTTGGTTGCCAGGTGCTGACCACCTGTTGGATCAGGCCAGGTACTGCCTGAGACCTCGGGCAGCACCCACCCGCTAGCACTCAACCCAGGCAGCCCCAGGGGGAACTGCCACCACAGAGGAAAACACCAGGCCCCCCTGCAGCTCAGGGGCTGCACAACCCAGTGGGAGCTCATGCAGGCAGGCTCCACCAAGAAAAAAAAAGCGGCAAAAGGCCCACCTTTTTTTATTTAGGTGGAACCTGCTGGCCTCTCCCATGGCCAGGGAGCGAGTTGCTGGTGGGCCCTGAACTGTGGGGGCTCCTGGACCTTCCCTCCATGGTGGTGGCACCCCCAGGGCAGCACCCACCCACTAACACTCTGCCCAGGCAGTCCCAGGGGGGACTACCACCATGGAGGGAACCACCAGGGCCCCCTACAGCCCAGGGACCACTCAGCCTACCAGCAGCTCACCCCCTGGCCATGGGAGTTGTGGGGAGGCTACCGGACAAAAAAAAGGGGGGGGACCAGGCCCCTCACTGTTTTTTTCTATTTTTTCTTGGTGGATTCTGTCTGTGTGAGCTGGGGGGGTGGAAGGGGCAGTCCTTCCCTTTGTGGTGGTAGACCTCCAGGGGGTGCCACTGCTGTGGAGGGAAGGACTGGGCCCCCCACAGCTCAGGGCCCACTGGCAGCTCACCCGCCAGCCATGGGAGAGGTAGGCAGGCTCTGGGGGAAAAAAAAGGATAGGGCCCCTTGCCACTTTTCTTTTTTTTCTGGTGTAGCCTGCCTGTGCCCAGGGGGTAGGGAGCTGCCATGGGCCATCACTGTTCTGTAACAGTGATGGAAGCCCCTAAATTGAAATAGTGGGTTTTTAATCAACACAATTAAAAACCCACCAATTAAAAACACAGTCTTTCAATTTAGGGAGAACTAAACCTCCGTCACATGTACAAACGGCTTATCAGCCTAAATATTAAACCTATTAGAATGAAGGAAGATGTGAGGGTCAATCCCAATTTTCAGTTTCTTGATTAGCAAATGAACACAGCTAACTTCTTTATGTTGTTGAAAAGACTTTTTCTTAGGGCAAAGTTGAGTGTGAAATTTAGGTTGCAGAAATCTGCCTAAAAGTTTCCCAGAAATGAATAGAGCCTGCCCTCAAAAAATGTGGACTGGGGAGCTTTTACATCAAGATGGCTATCTCAGTGTAATAGCTTAAACTTTTTTTTGTTTAGTTATTTCTTTTGTTAGTTATTTAAAGTAACCCTTAGGTTAGGAGTATTAGGTTGAGCTCAACTAACTATATCGGAATAAAATCCACTTCTTCTTTCTCTCCATTTAGATCTTACACTAAGTTAACTGTCTTCTATGAACTTTCTCAATGAAAACTTACTCTACTTTGCAACACAGACAAAGCCTGATTTGTCATCAGACCATTCCTGTATTTCCCAAATTGCAGCAAGTCAGGGACATTGTAAAATGAGTCAAAATAATCCTTGCAATACCACGCAGGAAGCATTCCAACCAGAACTGTGGGGTTGTGCAGAGTTTAGGACACGTCTTAGGTAGTCCAGAATTAAATCTTGGCAAAGAAATTTAGTACTGTATTGCAGAGCATTAGTCAGACAAAAGAAATCTAGTGTTGGCATCTTTAATAACATTATGTTACACTGAGGAAAAAGAAAGATGACAATCCAAGTACTCATTTATTTATCTGCTTTTGTACAGTACATCCTAGTCACAGACACTGGATGTTGTGGCAGGATTGTAGGGAACATGGACAAATCTAGCATCAGATGCCCCTAACCAACAATAATCATTGACCTCTCATTGTCTTTGGATTCTATAGCCAAACTAATTATACTGAATACTTATGTGCTGGTTCACTCCTTCATTTTGCAATGATTTTCAGCCAGTTGCAAAATGAAGCCCCAAGGGTGTGAGGCTACAGCATACACAGAGAAAACATTAATGTACCCAATCTTTAAAAGGCTGTTTTTATTTTCTCTGCATTTATGATCTTTGGGGTCTGATGAATTTTGCTTTCTGTTCTTACATTTGCCTTATTTCCATTTGTTGATTGAGGGGATAGACAATGTGGTGGAAGATAGACAGATATAAGCTGTCTGCTATTCATTTACATATATTCACACTATACAAAGAATTCAGAAGCAGTAGTGCTAAGGGAGAGGGCACTGAATGGAGTTGGAGCGGGGTTTTGCCCTCCTGTTCCTTCCCCCTGTCCACCTTCCCTGCAGTGGCCCTGGCTCTGGCTCCAGCAGTAGGCAGAGAAGCAATGGCAGCTGCTGTTGGTTCACTCCCACTAAGGGAGATGCCACCTCCTTTTTTGCTGCTGTTAGTCAGCATGTGAAAAATTGTTGAGACATGTGGTAGCATCCTCTCTGGGTATGTGCAGTTGCTGTAGACTGCCACTGAACTTAGCAGGCAGTCATGGACAACATATGACATGGTGTGTGTTCTGCCACAGCTACCATCCAGATTGTTGCAAAGACCAGAACCTATTAGACTGTAGGATCTGTGATAAGGAACTTGTTTGGTGGTTATGTCAACCTCCATTCCTCACGTGGGTGTCCACCGTGCGGTCCTGGTGCGGCAGTTTGGACAACAATGAGTGTTGTGATAGTAGATGTGCTTCAGAAAACTGCTGCTGAAAACTGGTGTTTTTTCTGGCAGCTTGACATGAATGTCACTTTCAAAACAATCAGTGTTGTGCCTTTAAAAAAAGATGTTTTCTACAGCAGCTTTTTTGCAGCTTTTTAACTTCTGGTGTCACCTCTAAAGGTGTTCCATGAACGGTTCACCACTGGCTATGTCTACACGAGACGCTGACTGCACAGTTGTTACTGTGCAGTCATTTAGTACAGGCAGTCCTTGGACTTACAATACAATTGGTTCCTGAAAACCATGTTTTAAGTCGACATGTTGTAACTTGGAACCAATTTTCTCATATGAAACTGTTATAAATGGGGGATTCATTCCTGAACCAAGGCCCCATACCCTATTTTCACCACAAATACCCCAGAATTTTGTACTCAATCAATTATGGGTGATTAATATAGCTACATTAATGTATTTATATTGTAAATAGCAATCATATTGATTTGGAAGGACTTATTTGAGGTGACTTTGCTGGACTTTTTGAAAGGCTCTTGGTTGGACTTTTTGAAGGGTTCTTGGCTGGAGTCCTCTCAGGATCTTGGCTGCAGGTTTTTCTGGAGACTTCTCCGCTTTTTTAAAGAAAGTGTCCACGGAAGTTCAGACAGATGTTCTCCAGGGAGATGAGTGAGACATAGAACTTGTTTGCTGGCATGGCGTTGCATCGGATCAAGCACTGTAAAGTCAAAATTGGCATTGTAAAGTTGAACCAGGGTGTCAATTTATAAATGTTCTAAGTGCAAAACGTTGTAAATCGAAACATTGTAAGTCGAGGTCTGCCTGTACTTGCATACCCAAGTATTGTGCACTAACCGGTGTTACTGCACAGTAGTGTTCCCACACGGCTTCCAGATAATACTGACTGTGCAGTAGCTTGTTACTACTGTGCAGAAGTGTCACATCACAGTTCATGCCCCATGACACTACCTTGCAGTACTAATGAGCACAGTAAGCGTCTCATGTAGATGCAGCCATTGAGAAGTACTGTAGCTAAAGTACACCCTGTTCTTGTGAGCCTTGGAAAGTGGCAGTTCTTAGGTTAATCTTTTACCTTCATTCCTTTACTAAAGCTACGTAGTTAGCTATGTAAGTCTGAAGTCAGACAGAAGGCAAGGCAGGGTGGCAGCTTAGAGACTGACTTATTCAGAGAGACTTTTGTGGGTGACAGCCTGGTTTGTCAGATGCTAAGACTTTTTGTTAAAGGTATAGTAACAATTAGTTGTTGTTGATTACCCTTTTTAATTGATCAACCACAAACTGAGGAGCTTACAATAATTACTGCATATCACCTATAGCATTGCTTTATGAATAGTATATTGTCAAGACTAAAAGGAGTGGGGTGGGGGCAGCAGCACCCTAAGTATTGGAAATATAGTGAGATAGAAATGAAAAATCTTGCAAGACAGAGAAATTTCAAAATTTACTGGAGACCTTCCAGGATTACTTGTGTGTATCTGGTCATGATGTTGCTTTGAGGCTACTTTCTTCAATCCTCGTTCAAAAATAATGTGGCATGCAATATAGCATTAAAGCAGATGCAATTAACTGTACTCATAGAAGGCACTATGAATTCCAGGCTATGTTGAAAGTGAGGGAACTCAAAATGGAATCTATGCTCTAAGAACATAAAATCCTCTAGTATTTTTGTTTCACAACTGTATTTCTATATATTTCAGTCTTGATGCAGCACAGTCATACATCAGTTGTGAGATGTTCAAGAAAGAAAAGACGTATTAGAAAGGAGGGAAAGCAGGCAATCAATGAAGACAATCTATATCTCATTCACATTGTTGAATAAATAATAGCAGAGTGGATCTAAAATTAGGGCTGAGCAGAAATCAGAACCAGTCTGAAGATGTGGCTTTTGAATCTCTCCAACCTGCTTGAGGACCAGGTCTTTAGTTGGTGTAAATCTCCTGAAATCAGTGGAGTTTATTTGCATCAGCTGAAGGACTGCTCCTACTAGTCTGGATTAGCAGGCCTGACACTTTTGTCTTCTCCGTTTATTGTGATTTTTTAAATTATTTGTATTATAAATGTTACAGAATCTCATCCCTGCAGTGCAGAGAAGTCTGGCTGCTTGCGTAATTGCCTATGGCTGTCCCAGAACTCTTGGTTCTCTTAGGATTTGACCTGGTAAGTGATTCTTGGTGATTCTAGGCACCTTCAGCTGACTTTGATTCCATGAGTTGTTCACCACACTGAAAGACTGGACCTTAATAGCCCATTTTTGTTTCCTCCTTTTGCCAAAAACAGCTTGATCTCCAGGAAAAAACTCCTTGGAATATGGCAGAACAAAGATGGCCTCATGGGACCAGCAGTCAACCAAGAAGGAGAATGATGAATTCTCACTTAGGCCATGGAAGCCTAAGGGAAACTTTAGAGTTAAACATGGACTTTGCAGTGTGTAGGTGAAACAGCAACAATTATTATGATTATTTTTATAAACCTAACCCTTTGGTTCATCATCAACAGGAAATAAGAAACCAACTTGCTGTAACTTATTTTAAAAAACAATGGGTAGTAAGTATGAAGGAGAACTGGAGTATGGGTAGGATGAAGGAGAACTGGAAACTATACAAACTGTGCTGATGGGAGGCCTGCCTGCGTGACTGTGAAGACCACTGGCAGTGGAGATATGGAACTCTGCTAAATAATTGATTCTGCCTCAGTGTCTGCTCAGCAGTTGGCAGGTATCATTTCCTCTATAGATATATAATTTGCTCCTTTAAAGCCTCCCACCCATCCTCACCCTGCAAAAAGAGTATATTATAGAGCAAGCTAAAAATCCTCATTTTGCCTTGACATTTGCCTTAGATGGCAAGCTGTTCCTTTTCAGTTCCTGTAGGATGTAGCTCTCAGCTGATAAGTTTTGCTTCCTTTGCATCTTTAAAAGGCAGAACCCTGGGGTTCACTCATTTTTGGGTTCGGAATCTGGGCTTTTGCCTCCTAGAGCCATATTTTCCTACTGTGCCAAGATTACACGTTTAAGTGTTTTTGGCACCTGAAAGAAACTTCCTTTTAGGAGCCCGTGATCAGTGACTGATTAACATGACTCAAAACAACTTGTCCAAGAACAATGTTTTATTCATTCAGCCCTGCAGTATGCAGGGGACAGGGTTAAAACAGCAAAAGTCTATACACATCTGGCCTTACCTAAATTGTATTATTTTTGCAAGCTTTATAAGGTTCCACTCAGTCTAAACAGATCTCTGTTTCTGGTCTTGCAGAAAAAAGCTGCAATCTCTGCAATACCTTGTTTAAGCAGTTGTTATCTACTCATCTCTTTGTAAACAGGTGTTTAGCAGTTTAATGGCTCCTTTTGATTTTAGGCCGTAGACCTGGAAAACTAATCTGTCAACCTAGTCTGAGGAAGAGTGTTTTGTACCTGAAAGCTAGATTAACAAACCTCCCTACTCATACTTGGTTTAATAAAAGATACTATCAAGCACATCCTGCTTCTTCCATATTCTCAAATCACAGCTACAGCAACTCTACACTACAACACTACTACAACCTGGCTGGTGTTAGGTGGGTCAGCAGTTCACCCATTTTTCTGTTAAGGATCCTTAGAATTTTTCTTGGAGAAGTCTTTGCTCTAGTCATTGTTTAAGCTTCCTATGAACTGACTGCTCAGAGGAGTTTTCCATCTACTGACTCCTCTGTGAAATCCTATGAAATGTGAACTTTCATTTCTACCCAGGAGAACTTTTACAATTTTTTCTCCAATGCCTGAAGAAAGGTGCTTGTGCCCAAAAGCTTGCAATTAAAGATTAAAAAAAAAATCTTGTTGGTCTAATATAAAATATCATCCCTACTATAAGTCCTGATTGCCTTTTCCTCTAGACCAATATGGCTACAATCTGGATACCTGACACATGGAAGATATCAAATTTTAGCCAATTTTTTAAAGTGAAATCTTCATATTTTCCCAAGAAGGAAGCAACTGTGACCACCTGAAACCTGAAACACTGCTCCTGCCTTCATTTCAAGGTAATTTGCATCATCACAGATCCTCACAGGAGGAAAGAGTCTCCACACCAGGTATGAACTGACTGCTCAGAGGAGTTTCCATTTATTGACTCCTCTGTGAAATCCTATGAAATATAAACTTGCATTTCTACCCAGGAGAACTTTTACAATCTTTTCTCCAATGCCTGATGAAGGCTGTTAGTTCCTTAAAGCTTGCAATTAAAGATTTATGTTTTGCAAAAATCTTGATGGGCTAATAAAAGATATCATCTCTACTACAAGTCATGATTACATCTCATTTCCAAACATTTTACAGGTAGTGACTGGCTAGAATAAAAGAACCAAAGAGGACAAAGGTATACCTTTCTTATATGTTATAGGCCAATGGTTAGAGCACTTATGGGAGATTAGGTTCAAGTCCCCTCTTTGCCTGATTCAGAACAGGGACTGGGTCCCAGGTGGGTTCCCCTCAGAGCTGAGTCCCCTAATCACCAAGCCATATGGTACAAAAACAGAAGGGACACTAGTGCCACTACCACCACCACCTTCTTCTTGCTAGTTTAATGAATGGTACCTTGTACATCTCGCTTGAAAACTCCAAGCTATTTCTTCCTGAAATGCCAAAAGGAACTATTTCGATATTTCTGAAATTTTTAATCTTGGCTGAAACTGGGCTAAATCTGACCTGGATTTACAAATAGTTTTAGGTCAACCTGCATTTCTTAGCAAATAATTTGTTGCCTGGAGAGAAAAATTGCCCATCCAAACTTGGCGGTACATATTAAAAAATAAAATGGACTCCTGTTGTTATTATTCTTCACATGGGAAGATTTTTAAAAGCACAAAAAGAAGTTTGATGCCTAACTCCCACTTTTGCCTTTGAAACTCTCCCTGCAGATGGATTAATCAATAATGACAAATCCTTGAAACTCTGAGTAGTAAATAAACCTAATAATCCTTCCATATAATGGCAGAAAAGCCCAGATTGCTTTATGTGAAACTTAAAGGAGCATTAGCTCAAATGATAAATAACATCTCTAAATGGACTGAACCCAATTTTTTGGATTTAAGCTGAAGGAGTTGTGACATTCTTTGCCAGACTAAATAATGTTATCAAACCCATTTCATTTTGGAGCGTCACATAGATCAGAACAGACTGATGCACTTCAGTCTGTTTTTGCCCTGGAAAACCCCATACTTAGAAGATTTGAAGTCAGCTGCTGGACAGAGCTCAACAGACAGAGTGCTAAACCTGAGAGAGACTGACAGACTCTTATTATAAATAACACAGGGCTGGGCTTGAGCCTAGGAAAAGTATCCCAGGAGGTCAAGAAAAGAAAGTTGTAGTTAGGGATTGAGTGGAAGGGAAAGAAGCTTGGAAAAAGAGATAGAAGTAAAAGGGAAACATCAACATTTTGAATCTATTCTGAATGAGCAGTGGACTGACTGCCATGTGTTTTTCATCATTAAAAAACAAAATCAAGAAGTAAATACCCAAGTAAATAATACCTAAACATATAAAAAGATAAAGGAATAAATGACAATGGTATCAGTTTGAAGTCCTGATGTCTATACAAATGTGAGTGAGAAAAAAATAAATACTAGAACATTGGTAGTGTGACTGTATCAGATAGCATTTTGTTCTATAAAGCTTCTAGTAAAACATCTGCATCCCATCACTTTCAAATCTTGTGATTGATTATAATGGATTACTTAGATATATAGCATGTTCATTATTGTACAAGAGGCCGGATAACTCTTATACAATAGGGATTCTTTATTTATGAATGATTAAAAATATTTTATAGCTGCCTATCACTAATTTCCAATGCAGGAACGTAGTGAAATCAATTAATAGTAAGAACAAAGAGTAGGATCCTAGAGAGAGGGAAACTTTTATTAATTTTTTCAATTTCTTTTCATGGAACTGTCTTTTGTGCCATTCTTTTTCTCCTTGGTTTAGTTCTGCTGATTTAGAGTTCCCTGGTTTACTCATGATTTAAAGGCGAAGTGAAGAGTAACAAACACTGACAGGCTTTAATAAAGAGATGTACAAACTCTCTGATGTATTTGAGGGAACCTTTGCTGCTTGTGGTTTTGTATATAGTTATGGTAAATAACTATCATGCTGATTTTTGTGGTCTGCCCTTTGCTGGGAACACTTGACCACTGGAGACTCATTTAACCTAAATAACCCAACCCTATGCATAGTCTCAAACAAACAGAAAAAGAAAAAAAAAATCTGAAAATGACCTGCCACAATGACATGTCTGTTCTCTGGACTCCAATGTTTTCTTTCATACACTATTAAGGAATGTGGTTCTGACAGGCCTCAGACCTCAGAGAACCTTGTTATATGTTAGGTTTGTCACTGTGAGTTTCCCCTTTCCCCATGGCTGATTCCTGCAGATTCTCTTAATAAATGAGCCCAAATGGGAGATAGAATGACAGGGTTGAGGCCTTGAACGCAGCTAGCTGTACCTCACAGGGGGATAGCAAACTTTACATCTTGACAGAAGGCATTCAACCTGAACTGAAGTTGCAGGCAAGATTGAGTGTCCCTGTCTCAATATAGAGCAGAAAAGCACATGCCTTTGGACCTGAGGGGCTTTTGCTGAAAATTATTTTATTCTTCTGAGTAGCACTTATAAAGCAGTTAGGGAGAAATTAGTGTTGTGCTCACTATCAAGCAAAAGCAAGCTAAATAAAATAAATCAATTTAAAACATGTGTAACAACAATATATTATTTTTGTTGTTATAATTATTATTATTGTTATTATTATTATGGGCACAGGTTAACACTGACCGATGAACCCAGAATATACATCTCAGTTTATGTGTATGTAGGACTGATTATTGTCAAAAATAACTCAGTGTAACGTCTTTCCCTGTGGGTCTTTAAAAATGTTTCAGTATGTGCTGGAGCAATAGTTAATATTATCCTGAGGCAAGTTAAAAACAGTTACAGAGCTTAATAAAAAACTTAAATGACCACCAGGTAGCAGAAGGAAATTTTTCTGAGATTTCATTCATCTTTGCAGCAAGATGTCAAGCAGGGACATATGCAGTCCGATAAACCGTGAAGTCAGAAGCATGACACTATCAGAAAACTTTTGGGTTGAGTGCATCTCCACAGCATGATACTATTTTTGGTAGTTTATAAAAACTGACTATAAATTAGAAATGATCTGAAAGATGGCAGGGATTTTTTCCCTTGAGGAAAATTATCAATTTTTTGTCAAACCCTTCTCCCTGCCAACTTTTTTTTGGTTTTTGAGCAGCCAAAGATATTCTTTTTTGACTGAAAATTTCTGTGGCTTGGTTTTCTGATGAAAAACCAGTCTTTTTTGGGAAAAGTCAAAGTTTTCTGTGATTTTTTTTAAATTCCAATTTGATTTGCCATTGGATTAATAGGGAAGAGTTGAATCAAGGTAAGCTGGGTGAGTAATTCAGTGAAGTCACAAGTGGCTAAGGACAGGATGAGCATCTCCTACAGAATCCATGAAGGTGTTCTTTGGATAATCAGCCTGTTCTTTGAAAGACTAACAAAGAAACAACAATTAGAGCAGTTTGCCTCTCATCCAGTGTAGCAGTTAGAAGAACCATTTTGTAACCTTTTCAATGTTCACTAGATTGCTTTCTAATGGCCGTGAGGTAGAGACTCTTTAAAGCATCACATTGCTAGCAGGTTCAAAGACTGGAATAAAGATGACACAAGAGGGCAGTGCCCATTCAGTACTGGTGTTTCTTATCTGAGTGACAAAAATACTTTTTGAAGACTAATTTTGTAAACATGACTTGCTTTGAATAGATTTCTTTTAGGTTATGAAATGAATCTCTGCTTTAATAGCAAATGCAAAGTTCAAATACTCAAGATAACAGTTCAGGAAACACCTTTTCAAACCTAAACACTTTAATAAAGGCAGCTTTTTGACTGATGCCATTTTTAAATATTTTCTTACTATGATCTTACAATCTTCTAATTGCATTACTTTATTGCTGTTCAGTAGGGGTGTGCAAAGTGGACCGTATTCGATTCAGATTTGGATTCGGCCCAAATCAGGGACAGTGATTCGATTTGTTGTTTCGGATTATTGTCCCCAATTCAATTTGGCTGGATCCAAATCTAAAGATTCAATGCTGACTCAGAGAATCAGCGATTCAGCCACAGACATAGCTTTAAATGTTTTTTCTACATACCTCGAGGTACCAGGCATGGCTCATGAATGCTGAGATGGTGGGCCAGGTGGAGCCACTTGGTGCCTTGAGCTATGTAGAAAAAACATTTAAAGCTGTGTCTATATCCAAATCACTGAATCTTTCTGAATCTCTCTGAATTGATTTGGAGGGTTCTGATTCGATTCAGGAGATTAAGGGGTCTCCTGATTTGATTTGGATTCAGAGATTTGGCCACAAAATCTCTGCCAAATTGAATCAGGGACTGAAGCTTCACACAGCCCTACTGTTCAGCACTCCAAATATCTAGACTCTATCATATTACCCAGTATTCATGTCCCATCAAACTATCTCCCCTGAACATTCCTGGCTATTATATGTAAATTAAGTAGTTGGACAGAGTGCAGCAGCAAGAAGGTGGCATAGAGAGTGATTAGCTAAAAGTATTTCTGGATCTGTCCAAGAAAAGATATTTGCCTTTTTAGGTGAACAGCTTCAGTTCCAAGATGTGCCGTAGAAAGATTTTGCACTGCTTCACAGAACATTTCCATTAAAAATGGTAGCTGAGCTCTGCAAGGAAGAAAAGGAAACCATGCAAGGCTTTTGTGTTTTTTCAAGACAAATAAGGGAATTTATGGGGTTTGTACTTTTTGTACAATTTCTTTATAAGGGAGAAATGCCAGATCTTTTCATTTGGTGAGATGCTGAAATCCCAAGCCAAAAATGCCCATACCAGTATCTAAACATTGAAGTTTATAGGAGTATTTACTGAAAATTATGTATAGGTTTAAGAACTTTGCCAGCCTTGCTCTCCAGAGGCCTTGTAGGTTTGGAATAATTTGTGTAATTTCTACAGCTCACCCTTCTCTTATCTAATGCCACCTTTTTCTCTTGCACTGTATTTTATTGTATTATACACAAAAAACAGTGGTAGTATAGTAGGAGGGGATTCATATTTTTGGAAAATGAATATGGACTTAACATTCATTACAGAACCAAATACAAAGTTTAATTTGGACAAAATGCACAAAATGACTGTACATGAGTTTTGAAGTCCCAGAGCCAAAACTCTGTTGAAGTACTGAGCTGACATGCATGGATTGAATTATTGACTCTTAATTTGTTTGACTCCATCTCTTTTTTTCTAGATAACACACTGAATCTTCTGTGATAATCTGTAGCAAAATCTTCTGACAACTTAGTAAATAATAGAATAGTTTATATGAATCAGAGCCGTTTGCTTGCACTTGATGCACGAGGACCTTGCAAAATCAAAGTCACAAATTGATCCAACATCATCAACCTGCTCAGCACACAATGTATTAAAATGAATTTCATGTTAGTTGTTAGAAGCAGCATCTTGATTGGTATCTCTGTACAGAATGTTTTCCTGGGGCTGTGCCAATGGTGCCTCATTGTCTGATTTCAAAGCACTGTAATTGAGTGATAATTGCAAGATCCTATTTTGAACCAACACCGTGTGCGGCCTGATAAACTTTGTAACCGTTTAGCTGGAAATCTGAGAACCCTAAACAATTTATTTACAAAGAAAGACACAGATATATTTTAATATACTTCATAAATTGTCTGCTCTTCACCACAAGGACAACAGATGTACAGGCAGCTAGGAAGGATCAATTAACATTGTACTGCCATTTCTTTATTTAAATCAGTCCCCTCTTTTGACATGCACTCTATTGGCCACATACATACTTAATAAAACCATGGTCTCTTTCCAGCTGTATAAATGGCGGCATTGAGCCTTGTTTTGCAGTGTTTTGTTTTGTGGTGTTGTTCTTGATTATAACAAAACTAGTCAAAGTAATATTTGGGAATTCCTTGAGAATGCCACTTGGGAATTTCTATAGTAAATAACTGATTCAATGAAAAGAAGAAAAAATCTGAAATAATAAATAAAGACCAGGGAGTCTTAACAGAGATGTTTTTATTTTATGGAGTGACTCTTACTTTCTGATAGTCTTGTTTCATGCTGATGGTTTGTTCAAAACATTGTTTCCTTATGTCTGTATTCTCTCTGAGTGGCATGCTATAGGATTATTTATTAGGTTGTATCTTACTCTTACAGCTTTGAAAAGAGATGGTTTTAATCTCTCTTGTGTAGAGAGGGGGGGTAATACAAAGGCACCTAAATATCTACTTCAGTTTAGGTGACATTTACAGTACAAACTCTGAGTGTGTGTAAATCAAGGGGTAGATGGGTAGTTACACTTCCCAGTGGCCACAGTGCATCCCATCACCACCCAGACTGGCTCTGCTCCTGCCGGCAGCGTGGGGGTGGGGGTGGAGGTGGGCTCCAGAGAAAAAAGGATTGGACCCCTTGGAGCTCAGGCAGTGGGAGGCACTGTGGCTGCTAAAATTAGCAAGGTACTTTCTCAGTAGCTCAGCCAGGCAGAGCTAGTGAGCTGCAGGGTTGTAGCTTTCCTGGGGTCTCTGGTCTCATTGGAACTGACACATCAGCTCTGCACTGCGGGCAGGGCTGTTGGGCTTAAGCCGGGCAGCCCTGCTCTCAGCACAGAGCTGCCAGAGATCCATAAAACCAGAGAGTCCTGGAGAAGCAGCTTGGTCTTGTTGAGCTGCAGCAGGTCTGCACTGAGAGCAGGGCTGCCAGGGCCTAAGCCTGACAGTCCCATTCAGTGCAGGGATGCTGTGTCAGTTCCAGCTGGACCAGAGGGAAGCTGCTCCTCTGAGTCTCTCTGGTTTTGCTCGAACCGACACTGTGGTGGGCCTGTTCTCTGCCAGGTGGGAGCAGCAAGCTGGTCCTGCCCCTAGCTCCTAGTCCTGCCCCTGGTCACCAAACCTCTAGTGGCAAGTCACAGTTGTGCAGGTGAAGGACCATCAGAGATGGTTTTTCATCTTAAGGTGTGACTGCTCCACTAAGATGAACAGCACTAAGCCAGTGAGCATTCGTTCAGCTTACAGAGTAAGGCATAAGTCCTTTGACAGCCTGCTAGTTTATGAAGCTAGCCAGAATGGCTCAACGACAAGCACTGTCAACCCACTCACCGATGCCCTAAAGTATGTTACTTTTCTGGGAGCACTGGGGTAACTAGCATCTTAGGAAGGGAAAGGAAAAAAAGAATGTCTTTCATAAAGTTTAAGAAAATCTTAGAGAGTCCTTTTATTGCCTGCTATTCCTTATCTCTCAGATTTCAGTTAGAGATATTTTAACACTGTTCTCTGAATTTAACCATAAAGGAAGCAGCAGACTGCCTCACATTTACCAATGCCCAGTCTGTCTGGGGTCAATAGTTCAAAAGAATCATTTTCACTTGTCTGTAAAAACACAAAAAATTGATTTGTAGAGCCAACAGCTTAAATTTATCTATTTGTCCAGCCGCAGCATACTGTGTGTATAGGAAAGGGTACCACTGAAGCTTTTAAATGGATTTCTGTTTTGCTTAATGCTCCTTCTATGAACTATAGCTATTAAAACATGAAAGATATTGATCTTTGCTTTACGTATATTCACAGAATTTAACCAACATGAATATGGATGCCAAAAATATACTTATTGGACAATCTGTTTTTTTTGTAGAAGGCCAACTTAAACAGTTATTTCTCTTCTTGTAGACAATACAGCTCTTTAAGAAGTTGTGTTCTTTTGACCTTTGATAGCATAAGAATTAAAATTTTAGGAAGTAAAAATATCAAAGGACATTTATTAAACACTGTTTTGTACAAGGCCAACTTCAAAAGGCGTATCTTTTATCTAGGAGAATGATGGGCTTTTCTATGAGTCAGTCTCAACAGCTACTACAATCTGTGCCATAAATTAGAAGGCTCCAGTTTTTTTCTCAAAGGCTAATTATTTTACTGGGAAGAATAAACTGCCAACCTCGCTCTAGTTGACTTGTGTCTTACAGGGCAACAGGATATGCATGCTGCATTGAAACCTTTCTTCAAATGCACCCCAACATTCCTATTAATATGTTATCTTTTTCCCTCCAAATTTAAATGGGTGCTGTAAGCTTTTATACTGAGCAATTTTTACAGATAGAAAAACAAAGTGAGTAACCTCCTCTGCTTCTTCCAAGGAGGAGCCTTCTTTTGCTTCCACAGACATTTCAGTTTATTTCAGTGAAGCAAAATCAGCATTAAAGTATGAAATTCAATTTACTGTTGTGAAGGGCATGAGGCAGGGTGACCACCTTTTAAAAATGTAAAGACAAGACACATTTCTACCCTTTCCCCCCCTCCACCAGTGGCACGGCTGGAGCAGAGCCACGTGGGGGTGGATGCAGACTGCCCGCTGAGGGATTGGGGTTGCCCACCTTTCTGCCTTTCTCCCTGGAGTCGTGCACTGGCCAAGTGCCCCCTGCCCACCCAGCAGCAGTGGGGAGCACAACTCCATGTGCCTGCTGCTGCCCCTGACCCATTGCTGCCAGGCTGTCAGGGGACATAGTGCTGTGGTGGCACAGGGTTTCTGGGGGGAGGGCAGCATGGCAAGGAGCCCTGAGCCCACAGAGGGCAGCCTACATTTGCCCCTGCCCTACATACAAAGCTGGGGAGCATATACCTCCCATGCCTTCCCAAGGGAGTGCATGCAGCAGCAGGGAGCCACCCCATGCACCTGGCTGGGCAGCACCCCCAGCCCCTGCCCCACTCCCTCCTCACTGTGGGAGTCTCAATCTGCCTTCCCCATGTTCCTTCCCCCCATAGACTTATCTGCAAGGAGCTGTTCTTCACATTGCCTGGCTGTATAACCCGGTCATGTGTATGTATGTGTGACCCTCCCCCTGCTCCTAGCAGTCTGAAGCAGCCCCTTGGAGGCAGGTACACTACCAGCCTGCAAGGGAAAACCCGCCATGTCCCATGAGTCCCTGCATGATGCTAAGAATCCAGAACAAATGCTGTCCTGGAGTCATGCAGCCCAGGACTGGACTTCAGGTTCCAGTTCCAGGACTGTTCTGCCCAATTAGGGACAGGAGGTCATCCTAGCATTAGGCTGATGAAGGTAAATCCAGGCCTGAGCCTCAGCGGCCTCAAGTGAATCCCTTTCAGAACAGGACTTTACATTTAGAATGATGACCTTTTCAGTATTTCCTTCCTAACCTCTTCCCTTACTATATGACCACCATCTTCAAAATTAATACCAAATGCAGGGATGGCTACACCACTCATTTATGGAGTCAGGAGGCACTGTGATCATACATGGCATACTGCTCCTAAACCAGGGGTTGACAATTTTTTACCAATAATAGGTCAGTACTTGTGACCTGGCCTCTGTGAGCTATTGATTCCTCCACAGTGTCCCAGCCCTCCCTGCTGTCTGCCGAGAACCATTCTTTGACCCCATCACTCTCTACTGCAGCCTCTGCCTACCCTTGCCTTTAAGTGCTATTGACTGCTGTCCCAATGATGATGGGGAGTGGCAAATTTATCAGTGAGGGTAAGCAGAGGTTGCAGCGTTGAGGTGAGAGAGCAGTTCTTGGCATACAATAGAGTGGGCTGGGGCAGGTGCCTTAGGTGCTGAGGAGGGATCAGCAATACGTGATTGAGGAATGCACAGTACAGGGCAGAGAAGGTGTCCCTCCTGTTGCATTTTGCTGTAGGCCACATCACACCTTTGTGGGACATAAGTTACCAACCTGCGCTAAACCCTTCACTTTTGATCCACAGCCTTCTGGCCCTGCTGGTGCCCCTCATGCCCCACCCACAGTCCCCCTACTGGTGCCTTACTGGTGCCTTTCCTCCATACTCAGCCCTACTTGTGCCTCTCACTCCAAACCCTCAGCCTCCCACCCACCCCAGGTGCTCCTTAC
>NW_017729032.1:214824179-214826062 GCF_001723915.1 Gavialis gangeticus
GGGCTGGGGCAGGTGCCTTAGGTGCTGAGGAGGGATCAGCAATACGTGATTGAGGAATGCACAGTACAGGGCAGAGAAGGTGTCCCTCCTGTTGCATTTTGCTGTAGGCCACATCACACCTTTGTGGGACATAAGTTACCAACCTGCGCTAAACCCTTCACTTTTGATCCACAGCCTTCTGGCCCTGCTGGTGCCCCTCATGCCCCACCCACAGTCCCCCTACTGGTGCCTTACTGGTGCCTTTCCTCCATACTCAGCCCTACTTGTGCCTCTCACTCCAAACCCTCAGCCTCCCACCCACCCCAGGTGCTCCTTACTCCCAAACACAGCCCCCTGGCCCTGCCAGTACCCCTCACTCTTGACCTACAACCTCCTGCCACCCCCAAACCCTGCCAGAGGGAGCCCCCAGCTGCCAGGGCTACAGGGCCAGGGATCCAGGTCTGTAGCCCCCTTCCCTCCCTAGCAGTGCTGGAGCCCCAGCTGCCACCCATGGGAAGTGGTCACAGCTGCAACTAGAGCACAACCTGGAGATCAGCTCCCTCACCCATACGGGCAGCTGGACTAAGAGAGAGATTTTGTGACCCTGCACATGGAGCCTGGGCAGCCCAGCATAGGAGTCCACAGTGGAGCTTGGGATCCCATTGGTTAGCCAGGACTATGTGGACTGAAGGAGCTGGACTCAGATGTGGAGGCAGCTACAGGTGGCTGCTGTGTGAACATTCAGGCACTAAAGGCTTGTTTGGGGACACCTCTGGAGGTGGAGGGTAGAAATTAAGGTACTGAGTGGGTATTACTACAGTTGGTGTTTCTTTATCTTTTACCTGTTCCCTCCCTCTGGTCCATTTGCTTGTGACCCTAGCCCCTATGATGTTCTGTATAAAAGTGGGAATTCTCCCCTTTGTGCCAGTTTCTGAGGCTGAGGGTTGGCACACTAGTTTAGCAAGTGCTGTGCTCAGAGTGGTATGGTGTGTTTTGGCATGGAAATGCCTGGCATAGTAAGTGAGCAATACAGAACTTCTCTAAGTGAGAGGTATAGACATGACCTTAAACTACATATGCTGCTGTTGCCATCTTGCCTTCAGTCCTGCTTCATCTCCCAGCCAATTGCCTTCTCTACACATTTGTATGGAAAGATTGAACTCTCAGTGTACTGCAGACAAGCACCTTAAAAAGAAAATGGTTTTTGCTCTCACGCATGCACACACATGAATACAATATCTCACTGTCTGTCTTTATTAGAATTTCCTTTGCTAAGCTTGGGAGTGTTTTACCAGCTATAGCAACATAATTACTCAGGCATCCTTATACCAGCTTCTCTCTAGTAATTTTTTTTACCAGTTCAGCTCATGTCCCAAGTAACACAATAGTTTTTTATTTTTCTTCAAAATGTCAACATTTTACAGTATAAACACCCCATTTTTGTATACTACTACCACCTCTGCTACTGACACACAAAGTCTGATGAAGTCCATTCATGAGGCATCAGAGCACATTTTGATTCCATTTCTGTATGACTTATAAAACTCAAGGAAAGGGAATATGCAGTAGTTTGTTTAGCTTCACATTTGGGTGTGATTAGCAAGGGTAAAAACTTTAGTGTTGAAATTCATGCCAGTTCAGAGGATGCTTACACAAAGTCAACAGCTCCACTTACATCCTTGCATTAATGGCCTAAATGGGGCTTTAGCAGAGTAGAAGCCTCTTTGCAGTGAAGTTTACCTCAAGTGAACCATCTCAGCACTGTGAAAATGAATCAATGCACAGAGCAGATCAGTGCATCGAAGATCATAGTGATGCTAAGCATAATGTGAAGAAGGTCATTTCAAGTCAAGTCTAACCCATTCATCTGGTCATTAGGAGGCATTATGACTGCAATTTTATTC
>NW_017729032.1:214826073-214828931 GCF_001723915.1 Gavialis gangeticus
ATAGTTTTTTATTTTTCTTCAAAATGTCAACATTTTACAGTATAAACACCCCATTTTTGTATACTACTACCACCTCTGCTACTGACACACAAAGTCTGATGAAGTCCATTCATGAGGCATCAGAGCACATTTTGATTCCATTTCTGTATGACTTATAAAACTCAAGGAAAGGGAATATGCAGTAGTTTGTTTAGCTTCACATTTGGGTGTGATTAGCAAGGGTAAAAACTTTAGTGTTGAAATTCATGCCAGTTCAGAGGATGCTTACACAAAGTCAACAGCTCCACTTACATCCTTGCATTAATGGCCTAAATGGGGCTTTAGCAGAGTAGAAGCCTCTTTGCAGTGAAGTTTACCTCAAGTGAACCATCTCAGCACTGTGAAAATGAATCAATGCACAGAGCAGATCAGTGCATCGAAGATCATAGTGATGCTAAGCATAATGTGAAGAAGGTCATTTCAAGTCAAGTCTAACCCATTCATCTGGTCATTAGGAGGCATTATGACTGCAATTTTATTCATTGTTAATTAGAATTGGTTGAAAAAAAGGTGTGGCAGGGCACTGTTGGTACCTGCCACTTTAAGGGCTGAGCCAAACAGCCAGCAGGTGCTTGATTGTGGCAGCCATTTTAGAATTCTGGTGCCCTAGATAAACAGAGCAGTTCACGGCTGGTAGGCAGGCAGAAACATTGTTTGGCTGTAAGTGTTGTTCTGGAGGTAAGGGCAGGAGCTTAAGGCATGGTTTGGAGGCTTCTGGTCCTAGGTGTGAGCTAAAACTGCACCCTGCCAGGGATGGGTGGCCTGGTGGGGCTTCTGGTGGTGTGGGAACTCCCAAGAAATACCAGGCCAGCTACCACCCTGGTGAAAGGCAGGTTGGGGTGCTTTTATAACTCCAGCTCCCATAAGTGGGTGGGTTACCCCATAATGGGGCCAAGATGGCAGACCCAGGTTAGAGAGTGGGCTAGAGGCTCATAAACCTGGCTTGAAACACCCTTGACTGGTCAGTGCTGGGGCCAGGAATGAGATGTGACAATTTATATTATCTTGTAAATGTGAAATGAATGTTCAAGAAGTCTCCCCAGCTTACATTCTTAGATATGTCTGTACTGGCCAGATTCTTACTTCAGTTACTCATCTGATCAGTGCTGTTTTCTTCCTATTGCATAAATGAAACCTGGTATCCAAAATTATTTGCTTATGCACAAAATAGTCCAATGAGACTGCAACTTTAAATCAGCCACTCCTACCTACATAATTTATTTTAGTATAGTCAAACATTTAAATTTTGATCGATTTAATCAAGGCATCAGATGATGACGATCATTACTCATCATATGTAAGCATACACAGAAAAGTGTAGTGTGATTGTTAGCTCTTCCTTCCGGCCAATGATGGCTGAAATCCCAGAATGATCCAATACAAAAGACATATTACTAATTAAACTTGGGTAGTAGCTGTTGCTGAACATTCCTTCCCACCTCTCAAATCATTAGAAGTATGGAGAACAACCTATTTACTGTAGCTTACTTCTAATTACAAATCTCATGGGGCATCCGATTCCTGCAGATTACATTGTTGCTGTACGACTTGTTTCAGATGGAACCCATGGTAGGTTTGGCACCTTCCAAAGAAAGAAAAGCAATGGGTCCTTCCCCAAAGAGACCACAATATCTTATGGTCATTGACATCCCTCTATCAGAAAATTTCTATGTTTTTCCTGCCACTTTAGTATCTTTGGGTCTTCTTTGATGCTATCAGTTAATCACCCTGTACCTTTCCTATGTTTTCTTTCATTTTTAGTTTTCAGTTGCAAATGTTATGTTACTACTTTGAAATGTTTCATAACAGACTTTCAGTACTGAACATTAGGGCTGTGTGAAACAGCACCATTTCATTTCAACTTCTGTTTCGCCATTTTGATGGGACAATGTTTTGTTTTGAGTTTCATTTGCTTTCAAAAGCACTGTTCCATTTAGTTTCATCGAAACCGTTTAGCTGTTTTGACACTTTGCCCATAGGCTATAATGGGGAAGCATGAAACTGCCTATAACTTTGCTATTTCCTGCCTGATCTGGATGAAACTTGCAGACATGATAGCTCCTTCTAGGGGCATGACGCCCTTATTTCAAGGAGATAAGTGCAGGGGTTTGTGGGGAAACTGCACCTCAAGCTGCTGATAAGCAAAACATGTGTGTGAAGGTACAGCTTTTTTTCCATCCATCCCTCCCCCAGAGCACTGGTATTCGAAAGGATCTCGGGAAAGGATCACAGTCACTGGCCAGCTATATGTGTTAACATTGGAGCAGTCCTTTTTCCCGCTCCCCACCCTTCTCCTTGCCTCTCCTTAGTTTCTGCTTCCCTGCAAGGAAGTCCAGGTTCAAAACCAAAACATTTAGAGTGTCCACATTTTGTTTCAAGGCTGTTTCAAAGCCTTTCATTTCATTTTGATTTCACTGTTTTGAGCTCAAAACGAGGTGAAACAGCATCAAAACAAAACACCTGGTGAAATTTCGCACAGCCCTACTGAGCATGTTTCAGTATATAGCAAAATAATTTGAGAGCAAGAATATTCTTGGGTGTACATCTGGCAAAATTAATTAACCCTGCTATTTTGTTTAAATAATACTGATAGCTGTGTTCTTGACAACTATATACAAATGCATGAATTGGGGAGTCCACTTTTATTTTCTATTCTTTAGAAAAAAAAATGCATATAGTATCACAGCATAATAAGAATACTGATACAATGATGACACTTCTGGAAATGACATCTTTTCTTCAGCTTCTTCTAGGCCACTGGTCCCCCCATCCAAACAAGGCAGCATCTATACATGCCCTCCTGCACATGAAAAAACTCC
>NW_017729032.1:214833931-214844329 GCF_001723915.1 Gavialis gangeticus
CCCCCTACACAACTCCAGCTACATGGTGCTACATATAGGATATATATGGGCTTCATATAGGTTCAAGACTCTGTCCACAGAGTCAGTTGCAGTTGCATGGATACAATGCAAGAAACTTGGAACAACATGGCCAGCTTGCATCTATGTAGCTTGTACCTCAGTTTTCATGGCTAGTATTGAATTGACATAGTATTGTATATGACATAAGTAGCTGGCTGAACCCTGAAAATTCCAAACATAGTTGAATTATAGTTGAAAATTCCAAACAATTCTGTAGTCTGGGTGCACCAGGGTAAGTGCTTCCTCCTTCAATGGAAGGGAAGTATTGGCTAGGCAGGAGTGCTGAGAGAGGAATCTGCAAATGCAGGCGAGTTCCTTCTATTCCCTATAGAATCAGGCCAGGACAAGGGATGCTTAACTATATATACATATTTTAATATAGACATAATTAAAAGAAATTGTTATTAATAAACATATGTACACAAATATTCTATTATCATATAATGCTATATCTTGTGAATGAAGCCAAGAAGATTACATCATCTCCAGAGTCATTGAACAATAATTAGATAAATAGTTGATCTAAAACAGGCAAACAACAGGTAAATTCAGGTAAGTATGTGTAAGTAGCAGGGAAGGGTCCTAACACAGCCTCAGTAAAAATCATATACTCTATGCTCTATTAAACTACAAATATATAAATAAAATATACAAAATATAAGGTGCATCTTCAACAAGTTAAACTTAATCATTTAACTTCCCCAAGGCCACAGCTGGTCCTGGGGAATTGGCTGTGCTCCAGCACCCAGTGGGAGAGGAAAATCCTCAGTGCCCTTCAGGCCCCAAAGGGATGCCTCCAAAAGAAAATCCAGACCCGGGGAGCCCTTTTCCTGCTTAGGTTTCCTCTCCAATAGGCAGCCGCACAAACCCGGGGTAACTCCCCTCTTCCCTGTGGAAAATCTCTTTCCTGGATAACTCATGATTCCGGAGTCCTGAGAGAGTGGTCCTTGGCCCCTCCAGCATGTTGCTCCTTGCTTGCAGGAGCCTTCTGGGACTTTGACCACTTCTGGGCTGCCCGCCCACTTGGAGCCCCAAGCACCATCATGTGCTCCTGGGGGCTTTGCCTTTTGCTCAGGGTTGGGGGCCTGAGTTGCCTAGTGTAGTTCCAGGGCCCGGTCCAGTCAGAGACCCACTGTGCAGTGCCTTCTGCCTCGTGCTAGGGGCTAAGGACCCGAGCCGCCCAGAGCAGCTCCCAAGATCCCAGTCCCAATTGGGCTACGCTACCAACACTGCACCTTAGCCACTTGCTATGGGTTGAGGACCTGAGCTGTCTTGAACAGCTCCCAGGGTCCTGGCCCACTCACAGACCGTTCCATGCACTACCTGTGCACCGTGTTCCTGGCCACATGCCAGGGGTTGTAGACCTGAGCCATCTCAAGCAGCTCCCAGGGTCCATGCTCCATGCACTGAGCCATGCAGCAAGACCGTGTTCCCCACAGTGGAGCTGGGGATGTGGCTGCTTGCTGCTTCCGTCTAGTGAAGAGGGGGTTTTTGGGCTCTTCAGGGTGCTGGCTTTGCTCCACTGGCCAGCTTGCACCAGCTCTTCTTTTTCCATCCTCTTCTTCATCCCTCACAGCAGCTTCTACATGCTGGCCATACTATCCTCTTATCCCTACTGGAGGATCCACCCCTGGATTGCAAATGGACCAATCAGGGCAAGGTGAAGCTGGTTTGCAACCAGGTCCAGACTTTTCACCTTGCACTTGGTAGGGGCAGGGCAAGCCCCTCCTCATGAGTTCCTTGATTGGTGGAGATAGCCCACCAATCAGACTTAAGATTCTCTGAGCCCAGAGCACTAGGCAAGGGTCAGTGAGCCCACTACAATTGAATTAAGCTTCTCTGTTACTTTTGGGTATCGCACTATGAGAGGCTTGGACAAATTAGTCCAGAGGAGAGCAATAAAAAGTATTAGAGGTCTAGGAAATATGATTTATGGAAGAAATGGGTTATTTAATTGGAAGAAGAAAAGACTGAGGGAATTTGGTAACAGTCTTCATATACCTGAAAAGTATACTTTGTGGCTGCAGGAGACAAGACAAGAATCTTAGTGTGTTGTTACACATTAGAATTACGACATGCTAAAGCTAAGCTATGATAAAGTTAGAACATTATCCATGTAGTTGAACTTTAAGGGTTAATACTTTCTCTGATCTGCATTGCTGGGACTTGCTGCTAAAGAGTTGGTGAACAGGGGAGTGGCTAGGAGCTGCCAAACTCCCCGTTTGCCCTCAGAACTCTTTTTTTCTCCCCCTCTGAAGCTCAACCCCATCTTTTGCTGGGGCTCTTCCCCAGCTCCCAATTCCCATTCATCTATGTCTGCCAGCACTGTTCTGGAGGTTATGGAAGCTCCTGTCCTCCCAAGGGCTGCATGGGGCTGGCCTCATCTTGAACAGAAAAAACACCCAGGGGAGAGCAGGCACAGAGGAGGCCCAGTTGCCATTGCTGTTTTCCCAGTCTCAGCTCAGCCCTGGGTTGTTTTCCACCAGCCAGAAAGTAGGCAGGGAGGACAGGAACTTTCCTTACCCCTAGGACATCACCAACAGCTGCAGGTGAGCAGGGATACAGGAGCCAGGGAAGAGCCAAAGGGAAAGGGGGGCATTTGCACCAGTGGTGGGGATGAGCCCAAAATAGGAGCAGAAAGAGAGAGGGAGGGGAGGGGAGGGGAGGGAACACGCCTCTGAGCTCTGAGTAATGTCCTGGAGGATGGATCATCCATGGAGTTGGGGGTGGGGAGCAGTGTATCCTTGGAGGACCACTCCCAACTTGTTTTGGCCTCATGGAGCATTTTACCATTAATGCAACATGAGCTGCTTAAAACAAGCTAACGATAATCCTCACCTGAAGAGGATTATATGTGATAATCAAAGCCTACCTAGCTCATCTTTTTCTATCTTAATATGGGGACCCTCCTGTCTTAACAGCCCTTAACATATGGAACACCCTTAAATTAAAACAATGGAAATTGAGGTTGGATATTAGGAATTACATCAGTTAAGCACTGGAACAGATTACCTAGATTCTATCCTTGGAAGCTTTTAAGACAGGTTAGATAAGCATTTGGCTGGGATGGTTTCGATAGTGCTGACCCTACTTTAATGATCTCCTAAGGTTCCTCCCAGCTTCAGCCCTATTTCTCTATGATGCTATAAACACAAAGGAGGAGAATTTCTACTTTGCCTAAGCCTCTAGGTACAGTGAAGTCTGTGAGCAGTCAGGGAACTGGTTGTAGGACATCAAGACTTGATATAACACAAAGATAACTTAGAAGTGCTACTGGTTTCCAGAAAAGAGTATAGATCCCATACTTTAGTTTGATATGAAGGAAACCCCCACAACATCTATCTTTTTTCCTCAAAAATGAGTTTGTATAGGTGCCAATCTGTAATCTAATAATTTGGGTAATGGAGATAGCATTTGAGACACCCCATCTTAGAGTGGTGGCTTTCTTTGACCTTATGTATGATAGGGCCCACTAAGTTTGGTGATATCTCAGTTATCACAACATCTGTAATATCTTAAAATTAATGTAGACATTGGACAAGTTAAAACCTTTTCAGATTTACTCTTATCCCTAAGAAAAGAATAGCTATCAGAATCATCATGAGATTGTTTAATTATGAGGAGGGAACTTTTATTTCACTTTTGAAATGTGTCCTAATAGTACATGCTGTACTGAATCATATTAGGCATGTTTTGATAGCAAAAAAAGGTAGATAAAAATTAGTAACATTTTCATTTAAGTATATTTTTTATTTTTAGAAGTAATGTCATTTACAATTAGATTTAAGTTATGACAAACCTATGTTAGGGGAGGTCCTGTTTGCTTCCAAAGTTATAAAGAGGGTGAAATCACTGAATTGGTGAAAGTCTATAGTTAAGCCCCTGAATTCAGTGTTCACTGATGTCCTAAATAGACTTTTTCATAAAAGTAGCCTCTTCTGCACGTACAGAGGGAATGTTTGTTTCTTCATTCCAGTTTATTCATCAAGTTCATTTCAATAACTAGTTCTTTTAGAGTTGAATAACCAACTGGGATTTGAAAAAGTAGGAAATCTTGGTTTCCTCCTTCAACCAGTCAATAAAAATGAGGTATGGGAAGAAGAGATCTACTAGTTCTAGGATTGCAAATGACATCATGATCAGAAACAATTATTCCCATTGACTACCTTCAAATCAGTTTCAAACTCAAAACCTGGTTGTACTTTTATCTTATGTATCCAGCACATTTTAGGTTATAAGTGAAGCAGAGGGCATGTCTACATGTGCATTTAGTCATTATTAGATTTACTGATCAGTAAGCTACTGCGCAGTAACTGATGCTGGGTAGGTGTTTACAAGTGCAGGGACCTGGTACTAAATTTAGTGCCAGGTCCCTCCAGCCCTGCTATGTGCTTCTGTGGCCACTGGGGGGAACTCCAGCCTCTGACCCCAGCCGTCAGCACTTGGCAGCTGTGTTTGAAGCCAGACCCAGTTGCCAGTACTTGGCAGCCATCTTTAAAACACAGCTTTGCTCTGTGTTCTCTGGGCAGCCAGTTTCTGTGCTCAGATGAGCAGCATGGTATGCACAGAGGCAGCACATGGCAACTGAGTTTGTGCCCCTTCTGAATTCCTGAGCTATGGCTGTCCCAGACCTGGCCCTGGCCCTGGTCCCTCAATCCTGCTGGTCCCCTTGCTCACCCTGCTGGCCCACTGTGCTCATTATCACCTGGCCCATTGCCGCCTCTCTCTACCTGGTTTCCCCACACACAGCAACTACCTATCTGTGCACCAGGTGCCCTCCCAGGGCCTCTGCAATGGAGTGGGTGACACTGACAAGGGGCTCCAGGAGGCCACTGCCAAGCTGACATTGCCCCCAGCCCCACTGCCTCTGGGCTCGTCATGCCAGCTGGATTGGTGGCAGCACCTGGTGCAACGGGAAGAGGATGATAAACACCTTTCGGCTGACCCAGGCCACCTTCACTGACCTGCTCCACCAGCTCTGGCCCCACCTGGAGTGCCAGGACACTGGAATGTGCCCAGCCGTCCACACCAACACCTGCTTGGCCCTGGAACTGTTCCCCAGCAAAATCTGCCTGGCCCTGGAACTGCTTAATTTGGCCACACCTGCTAGCCTCTGGTATGTGGGCCACTTGTTCAGTGAGGGAAAAGCCACCACTGGGAGGCTGTCCTGGAGGTATGTAGTGCCCTCCAGGATGTGCTGGTGGACACTGTCCTCCATTTTCCTGAGAAGTCAGGAAAACAGACCTTACAATGACAGGCTGAGAGCCATGGGGCTCTTTAGCCTGGAAAAGCGCAGGCTCAGGGGAGGTCTGATGGCCACCTGTAAGTTTATCAGGGGTGACCACCAGTATCTGGGGGAACGTTTGTTCACCAGAGCGCCCCAAGGGATGATGAGGTTGAACGGTCATAAACTACTGCAAGACCATTTCAGGCTGGACATAAGGAAGACATTCTTTACTATCTGAGCCCACAAAGTCTGGAACAGCCTGTCATTGGAGGTGGTTCAAGCACCTACATTGAACCCCTTCAAGAGTAAATTGGATGCTTCTTTTGCTGGGATCCTATGATCCCAGCTGACTTCCTGCTCTTTGGGTAGGGGGCTGGACTCGATGATCTTCCAAGGTCCCTTCCAGCCCTAATGTCTATGAAATCTATGTCTGCAACCCCCAGGCAGTGGTGGTAGGGTTCCTTGCACTGGGATTCCCCCAGTGGAGTGGGGCCCTGGATGGCACCCACATACTTGTGACCTGCTCACCCCACATAGACTAGTCCTATTATAGCTGCAGGGGGTTCCATCCCATGTTCTGGCAGGAAGTCATGGACCACCATGGCACATTCATGTGATAGAACTCCATCCCAGCCTCCTCTCTTTTTGGCTTGTGCATTCTTCCCTTCTCTATCTCACTGCCCATATGTCTATGAACCCAGTTGCTAGGCAACCACCTGGTTACCTAGGGGATCCCTTAGGAAGGGGGATATTCCCTCTCTCTGTGGCCAGGTCTATTGTTAAACTTCCAACCTGTCACCTGGGAGTGGTCCTAAGGCAGTGGTCCCCCTCAAGATGAAGGATGATGTTCCCCAAACTCACTGGTCAACGTCAGTGATGCTCAGAAAACACCCGATGTTGGTTGGGTCCTAGTGGTAAGGTCAGAAAGGTTATAAATAGGGTCTCTCCATCTTGGGAGAGGAGAGAGACATCTTATGGTCACTGAATCAGACTAAAGTTCTGTACCTCCAGAATCCTCTAGACGTTGCTGTGAGTAACTTATCTGAATTGTAGCCAGTAACTTAGACCTAAGTGTTCTAGATGTGTGACAAAAGGGCCGACCCTTATACAGTTTTGCTCAAGGTGGTTTTCTTTTAAAATTCCTGTTGTATTCCTTCCCTATGCCCTCTCTGTCCAATCAGTAAAGCTATCTATCATAGCAATCCAGGCAATAAATGTTTGAGGGGGATTGGGCAAGCCTTTTTTCTCCCTTTGCTTGGCTGACTAAGGGAGGCTACTTTCTATGCTTCAGGTTAAAGGAAGCACCCCAATGTCGGGGAACAGCGGCCCCAAGGTCACGGTGGGTTGAGGGTGGCGTTGGAATGAACAGGTGGGATTTGTGGCGAGAAGTCTGAGTGGTACGCGGACTCATAGTGGTTTCAAAGTAAATGGGGTTTATTCATTTACGCTTTAGTTGCGTAGGTACAGCTGCTTACTTCAGTTACAGTTACAAACAAATAACAAACAACAAAGGGGTCTGTTGGCCCACGCAGTTCACGAGTAAGCCCTTGCGTTCTACCCCGAAGGATAGGGGCGGCTGCCCACTCGCTAGTCCCAGGGCTGGTCAACAGCTCATAGGTGGATAACAAATAACGAGAACAAAACTGTAACTCGTCGGAAATGTCGTGACGCCAGTCCAAAGTGGACAACAGATAGATGTGATGGTAGCCGATGCCGAGGTCAAAAGCCAGGTGTGACGAGATGAACCTGTAATTAAGATAAGTCAGATTGAGCAGAATCGCAGTCAGGATCGAAAGCCAAAGCAGTCTAGTAACCAAAGAATCAAACACGGAATCGAGATAGAATCAAATAGTCGATTGTATCATGGAGGAGACCAATAGGCCAAAAGGCCTGGCTGAGGAGCAGTCCCTGTAAGTACAGCATCTGCTCACCAGCCAAGTGGGTCTCCCCCTGAGGGAGGGGGCTCACAAGCTTTTGTAGCAGCCTCATAGCCAGTCAGGCTGCTGTTCTGCTGGAAACTTCTGGACAAATTACCTCATGCAGTTACTGTGACTGAGCATGCGCGCGCTGGAAAAGTAGGTCACACGTGATTGACAAGCTGTCAGGTCACGTAGGGGGCACGTGCTGGGCATGCTGTGGAATTTTCCATGCACTTAGCTTGTCTGCGCATGTCAATTTCAATTCTCTGTGTTGTCAGCATACAATCACAAAATTTTTCTCTGACACCCAATATCTCACAGTGGGTTAAGCACCCTCAAAGTGTACAAGGCCTGTGTACCCTGGGGGGCACAGAGCCCAGACAAAGACCAGACTCTGAGTGGTGGCAGTGGGTATCCCAGGCTTGCAGCTGCGCACCAGGAAGGGGGTCAGCCAGATGTAGGCGCCCCATGGGAGGCACTTGAGGCTTGGTTCTTGGTTGGGTGCAGTGAAGCAGGTGGTTCGCTGCAGGAGCGCCCCCTACTGGCCTGCCACAATTCATGCATGTCACCACTGGCTGGGTGGGCACCACCCCGAATGCCTGTGTGTTCAGAAACTCTGGACTGGCCACGCCGGTGCTTCACATTGGGAGTAGAGGACCTGCAGCTGGGTGCCTTCTTCATCCCATCCCTGCTTATTGGGGACAGAGTACATGCTTCTGCTCTGACTGAGGTCCTACACTGGACATCTGGACCTCCACCAGGCCTGCTTTAATCAGTGCCTGGGGTGGACCCATGCCCTTATTGAGTGCACCTTCAGCCACCTCAAAGCTGTTGGTATTTCCTCACTGCCCGCCCTGAAGTGGCTGAAAACAACCTCTCCTGGGGCATTGTCACAGCTTGCATGCTGCACAATATCTGAAAAGCCTGGGGGCAGTTGTTCTGTGAAGCTTGGACAGAGGTAGGTGTGTCAGGTGGAGGTGATTTGGCAGTGGGAGGATGAGCTGCAGCAGCAGTGGCAGGTCCCCCCTGGCAAGGCCCCAGGCAAGGTGCACACCCACTGTACCTGCAAGACCTTGACTCTGATGCAGCACTGAGGCACCAACCAGGAGTGCCTGCACTCCAGCATTGCACCTGACAGGGCCTCATAAATGTGGGTGTTTGAGCACCTGCACCATTCAAACTGTTTCTGGACCTTTGTGTCATGCCAGACCACCACAAGGTTGCTAGTCTCCTCCAGGTTCCAGCTGGGGCCCCAGGTGGACGGCACAGCTGTGCACAAATGGATGGACTGGGCCTGGACAGGGAGGACATGCTGCTGGGTCCTGTGCAGGCTCTCTAGGCCCCTTAGCAGCTGTCTCTGTGTTCCTGGCTCTGGGCAGCTGCCAGCAGTGCCCCGTGCAGGGGCACAGCATGGGACTGGGAGCCATGTTGCTGAGGCAATGCCCCACAGCACCTGCAGTGACAGAACTGGCTGGTGGGGTGTGCAGCAGGGAGGTGGTGCTGGCCATGCTGCACTTAGCTGCCTGAAAATGGCCTTGGGGGCTGGTAGGCCAGCCCAGAGACAGCAGCCACAGGCTCAGCAGCCAGAAGCCCCCCAGCCAGCAGCCAAAGGCTCACCAAGAAGCATCCACAGGCAGAGCAGCACTGCTGGGGTGCTGGTAGACAGGCACAGCAGGCCTGTGGCCTGCCCAGGGGAACACACAGGACCTGCACTGCCCTCAGGCTCCTGTGTTTTGTGCCCCAGGGAAGAAAATGGCTCCTGGCTTTTATACCCTGTAGACAGGGGCTGCCAGTGAGGCAGCCCAGCCCTGGAGCAGGAGAAGCTCCCAGCCAAGAGTCCTAGAGCCTGGCCTCAGGCCAGCACCCTAGAGGCTGGGAAGACCTGGCAGCAAACTTAGTGCTGGGCTGTGTCTACACGTGCATTACTGCACATTAACTAATCACACTTAAATTAGCTACCTGCATTTGCATGTTTTTTACCAAAAACCATAAATTGTATCATTTATTATTATATACGTGTTTGTTGATTTCCCTGTATTATTTCACTGAAAGCAGTAAATAAATTACTACTGCTAGTGAAAAAGAAATGCTTCATTAACCACTTTTGAACACTATAAAATGTAACTATTAAGATTCCAAATTAATATATGTTGTTATATACCCACTTAAATAAATGTGCACAGATGTAGAGTAACCTCTTGATTAGTAAAAAGAAGTGCTGAATTTTAATGCAAATCTATATTTAGTAACATGTTAATGGTTACCAACAAACAAGAATTAAGAAAACAGACAAAAACACAGATTTTTAAAAATTAAATTGATTATTTAAATAAGCTTTTCCTTCTTCTGATTTGTCATGATTAAAATGATTATTTAAATGCCTTGGATTTAAATCAGTCCCCCCTGCCAAAAAGTCCCCCGCCCCATGCTATAATGTTGCTGGCTGACACAGCTTCCACCATAGGCTGCCTTTTAGAAAGCCTTTTCAACCATGTTATGCTAACTCAAATGAACTAATATGATTGAAAAATACAAAGTTTTGCCCACCCCGGAGCGACCATACATGCAAGCACATGTGCTTGCAGCAGCTCAAATAGAAGTGGTGCAAATTTGACCTGGGGCTTTTTGCCTCGGCGCACGTGCTCAGACATGCACTTTGGTGTGGAGCAAATTGTGCCACTTGAGGCAAAATAACCCTGCCTGGCTCCTCCCGGATCTGCAGCCAGGGGAAGCTAGAGCCTGGGGCCAGTACCTGTGCTGTCCCCAGAAGTATAAAAAGCTGCCCTGTCCTGGCCCCATCCATACAAAAAGCTGCCCTGGCAAGCAGCTCATGGCTACTCATTCTCTGGCGCTTCTGGGGCCCAGCCAATTGATACCTGGGGACACTACCCCTTGTGCCAGCTGGACTGCTGCAGCAGCATCTCAAATCCATTTTTTAAAATACCCCAAAAATCCATGTTCTTCCACGTTTAAAACAAAAACCACTCTACACACACAAACACACACACACACACACATATCTAGAGAGAGAGAGACAGTGATAAGTTGGGTAATGCTTTATAGGTATATTTACAATTTTAAAGCAATTTGGAAGCCTACCAGTGTTTCTATCATCATGAAAAAATAAATTCTAAATACCTATATGTGTTGATGTGTGCTTTTGTTTTTTTTCATACATGATAGGTGTGTGAT
>NW_017729032.1:214849329-214852360 GCF_001723915.1 Gavialis gangeticus
CAAGAAGCATCCACAGGCAGAGCAGCACTGCTGGGGTGCTGGTAGACAGGCACAGCAGGCCTGTGGCCTGCCCAGGGGAACACACAGGACCTGCACTGCCCTCAGGCTCCTGTGTTTTGTGCCCCAGGGAAGAAAATGGCTCCTGGCTTTTATACCCTGTAGACAGGGGCTGCCAGTGAGGCAGCCCAGCCCTGGAGCAGGAGAAGCTCCCAGCCAAGAGTCCTAGAGCCTGGCCTCAGGCCAGCACCCTAGAGGCTGGGAAGACCTGGCAGCAAACTTAGTGCTGGGCTGTGTCTACACGTGCATTACTGCACATTAACTAATCACACTTAAATTAGCTACCTGCATTTGCATGTTTTTTACCAAAAACCATAAATTGTATCATTTATTATTATATACGTGTTTGTTGATTTCCCTGTATTATTTCACTGAAAGCAGTAAATAAATTACTACTGCTAGTGAAAAAGAAATGCTTCATTAACCACTTTTGAACACTATAAAATGTAACTATTAAGATTCCAAATTAATATATGTTGTTATATACCCACTTAAATAAATGTGCACAGATGTAGAGTAACCTCTTGATTAGTAAAAAGAAGTGCTGAATTTTAATGCAAATCTATATTTAGTAACATGTTAATGGTTACCAACAAACAAGAATTAAGAAAACAGACAAAAACACAGATTTTTAAAAATTAAATTGATTATTTAAATAAGCTTTTCCTTCTTCTGATTTGTCATGATTAAAATGATTATTTAAATGCCTTGGATTTAAATCAGTCCCCCCTGCCAAAAAGTCCCCCGCCCCATGCTATAATGTTGCTGGCTGACACAGCTTCCACCATAGGCTGCCTTTTAGAAAGCCTTTTCAACCATGTTATGCTAACTCAAATGAACTAATATGATTGAAAAATACAAAGTTTTGCCCACCCCGGAGCGACCATACATGCAAGCACATGTGCTTGCAGCAGCTCAAATAGAAGTGGTGCAAATTTGACCTGGGGCTTTTTGCCTCGGCGCACGTGCTCAGACATGCACTTTGGTGTGGAGCAAATTGTGCCACTTGAGGCAAAATAACCCTGCCTGGCTCCTCCCGGATCTGCAGCCAGGGGAAGCTAGAGCCTGGGGCCAGTACCTGTGCTGTCCCCAGAAGTATAAAAAGCTGCCCTGTCCTGGCCCCATCCATACAAAAAGCTGCCCTGGCAAGCAGCTCATGGCTACTCATTCTCTGGCGCTTCTGGGGCCCAGCCAATTGATACCTGGGGACACTACCCCTTGTGCCAGCTGGACTGCTGCAGCAGCATCTCAAATCCATTTTTTAAAATACCCCAAAAATCCATGTTCTTCCACGTTTAAAACAAAAACCACTCTACACACACAAACACACACACACACACACATATCTAGAGAGAGAGAGACAGTGATAAGTTGGGTAATGCTTTATAGGTATATTTACAATTTTAAAGCAATTTGGAAGCCTACCAGTGTTTCTATCATCATGAAAAAATAAATTCTAAATACCTATATGTGTTGATGTGTGCTTTTGTTTTTTTTCATACATGATAGGTGTGTGATGAGGGGGATGTAGTGTTTGTAGAAAGGGGGTGATAAGGTGTGTGGGGGAAGGCAGGTGGGTGGATGTGGAGGGATGTGGGTTGGTCTGTGGGTAGGACTGGGGAAATTGTTGGGAGCACTGTGGGTGTGGGGGACCTTGTGTGGGGAGATGCTCAGGAGGGGTGGATCCCCTGGCCCCCACAGGGTGCAGGCCCCCCAGCACATGGAATGCCCCCCCTGCCCAGGGTCCCAGCTTCCCCCTGGAGGGCCACAGCTCCTATCCCGCAGAGGGCCTCAGCCCCCCTGCCCAGGGCCCATAACTAACTGTTAACAGCAGCAGCGGGGGGACCATGTGCTGAGCCCAGCCTGGTTCTGCCAGCCCTGGGGCTGCTCTTTCTGGCCAGTCGGGCTGGTCTTGTGGCAGCAGGACCCAGTGTGGCATGCAAGGACCGCGTGTCAGGCCCAGCCAGGTCCTGGGCCCCCTCTGCAGCCCAGCTGGGCTGGGCCCATGGTGACAGGAACCAGTGTGGCATGCAGTTCCTGCATGCTGCACTGGGTCCTGCCACAGCGGGGCCCTTCCTATAGCTACAGGACCCAGCCCAGCATATGGGGACCACGCAGAGTTGAGCCGGGTCCTGCTGGCCCTGGGGCTGCTTGTGCCACCTGGCAGCTGGGCAGCATGACCAGCCCCAAGGCTGGAAGGATCCGGCTCAGCTCCGTGCAGTCCCTGCATGCTGGGCTGGGCCAGGGGATATAAGCTGCCTGGGGCCAGCAGGACGCAGCTTGGCTCTGCACGGTCCCCGCACGCTGGGCCAGGCCAGGTAGCAAGAGCTGTGCAATCCCCGGGCGGATCCTGCTCCCCGGCCCAGCCTGGCATGTGGGGACCATGCAGAGCCCAGCTGCGTCCTGCCAGGCCCAGGCAGCTCGTGGCCTGGCCCGGCGTGCAGGGACCACGCGGAGCTGAGCTGGGTCCTGTCGCCCTTGGGGCTACTCGTGCCACCCGGTTGCAAGGTGGCACAAGCAGCCCCAGAGCCAGCAGGACTTGGCTCAGTTTCACACGGTCCCCGCATGCCGGACTGGGTCCTGTAGCTATAGGAAGGGCCTGGCTGCGGTAGGACCCGGCGCGGCACGTGGAAACTGTGCACTACACCGGCTTCTGTCAACGTGGGTCGGTCCCCAGGGCTGGCTCCCTCTTCTGCCCCCTGTGCCTGCAGGGGGGTGAGGACCTGGCCCAGCTCCATGTGGCTTGCTAGTCCAGCCTTGCACCGGATTGGGTCAGAGGTCTCCAAGAGGCGCGGCTCCTGTGTGTGCCTCCTGGAGCCATGCGACCTGCTCTGGTGCAAAGCCAGACTAGTGAGCCTCAGGGATCTGGGCCAGGTCCTCACCCTCCACCCCCCACAGCTCCAGGGACACCCTCCACCACTCTCCAAAGCTTCCCCCCGCATCTCCCTGCCACCCCTCACCCCCTGCACACCCA
>NW_017729032.1:214852704-214876702 GCF_001723915.1 Gavialis gangeticus
AGCCTGGCATGTGGGGACCATGCAGAGCCCAGCTGCGTCCTGCCAGGCCCAGGCAGCTCGTGGCCTGGCCCGGCGTGCAGGGACCACGCGGAGCTGAGCTGGGTCCTGTCGCCCTTGGGGCTACTCGTGCCACCCGGTTGCAAGGTGGCACAAGCAGCCCCAGAGCCAGCAGGACTTGGCTCAGTTTCACACGGTCCCCGCATGCCGGACTGGGTCCTGTAGCTATAGGAAGGGCCTGGCTGCGGTAGGACCCGGCGCGGCACGTGGAAACTGTGCACTACACCGGCTTCTGTCAACGTGGGTCGGTCCCCAGGGCTGGCTCCCTCTTCTGCCCCCTGTGCCTGCAGGGGGGTGAGGACCTGGCCCAGCTCCATGTGGCTTGCTAGTCCAGCCTTGCACCGGATTGGGTCAGAGGTCTCCAAGAGGCGCGGCTCCTGTGTGTGCCTCCTGGAGCCATGCGACCTGCTCTGGTGCAAAGCCAGACTAGTGAGCCTCAGGGATCTGGGCCAGGTCCTCACCCTCCACCCCCCACAGCTCCAGGGACACCCTCCACCACTCTCCAAAGCTTCCCCCCGCATCTCCCTGCCACCCCTCACCCCCTGCACACCCATGAACCCCCCCCCCCAACTTACCTTGGACAGTGCCAGGGCCAGCAGGAACACCAATGAGATGCTCTGGCCAAAACCAGAAATCTCTTTTGGAGGACTGGCTCTGGGCATGGTCTTGAACCGTGCCTTGCTCTGCTGTATTACGGAGCAGTATTTTTAGACCCCTGGATATCCAGGGGTCTAATGTTCTCCCTGCACTGCAAACTTGCAGCACAGGGAACATTTTTTCATTCCCACACGTGCCTGTTGCTCTGCCTCAAAGGGGTTTGAGGTGGGGCAACAGGCATGTGCGCGCTAGTTTGAATGTGCCCCCAGAGTTTTAATTATCTAGATGCATCCTCTTGTAACTTAAGCATTTCTGTGTTTTTCAGTAACATTCATGATGAAATGAGGGTGGAGATGTTTGCAAGCATGTCTGTCTTTTGAGCAAGGCATCTGGATTTAGAATTAAACCTGAACAATATACTGATTTCTACCTAATGAATTCAAGTTACAGTTGAAACTAAGATTCTATGTTCTTCTTCTAAAAATGACTCCCCTGTGGTGGGTTATTCTCGTACACTACCTGTTTAATAGGGTTGTGCAAAGCTTCAGTCACTGACTTGATTTGGCAGTGTGTGGCAGTGCACCTTTGGGTGCCTGCCACTTTAAAGGCAGGGTCAGGCAGCCAGCAGATGCCTGATAGCAGCAGCCATTTTGAGAAATAGGTATAAAAATGTTGCAGTTTGCTGCTGTCAGCCCAAGTGGAAACATTGTCTGGCTGAGCTGCAGTAAGAACACCATGAGGTAAGAGCAAGAGCTTATGGGGATGGCTAAGAAGCTCTTGGTCCTGGGCATGACCTAAAACTGCACTCTGCTGGGGATGGGTGGCCTGGTGGGGCTCCTGGTGGCATGGGAGCCCCCAGAAATGCCAGGCCAGTTACTACCCTGGTGAAAGGTGGGTCAGGGTGCCTTAATAACCCCATAACCCCCACAATTTGGTGGGTATAAGGGCCAGGCATGGCTATGGCCACCTGAGCTCACAGGGGAGGAAGACCCCAGAGACCCTTGGTTGGGGATAATTGTGTGGCCCTGCACAGAATAGGGTTGAATGGGAGTAGGTCTGAAGGGGTGCGTGTGAGGGGGGCTGAGTAGGGCCAAACTGGGAGTAAGCCTGAAGGGCAGCGCAAGGGCTAGCCCTGGGAGTAGTTGATTGTGGGGATGATGAGAAGATCCTTAGACTGGGGTGTGGCGTAAAGGCCCTAGAGTGGGCATAGTAGGAACCCCATGTGTGGGGAAGACACCAAGGTATTTTTGTGGATGCCTGAGGCTGTAGTTTTGGCCAGAGGCTGAGTGGGAGGTGGGGGGGAGCTCAGCCAGAGTTAGGGGCAAGTCCTGAGCCTGGCAAGTCCCCTACCACAGGGAGGCTGAGTGAGGATTGAAGTTGTGCTCAACCTTTAGGTCTCTCAAGTGGAAAACAATTAAAATGGCCTGTATTCCAAAGCACTGAATATGAACTGCCACTTCCAAATTTTGCACCTAAGATCTATCTTTAGCGACAGTGGAACTCACTGGGTTTTGCATATCCACGCTTAAGCATTCAGCTGTCTAAACCTAAGGTCATCCTTTCTGTTTTGGCAATCTCCTATCTCATTCACATCTTCCAACTTCTGGAACAGGGGGCTTATGAACTATAGTCTTCACTATAAATTTCAGTGGCTTAATTAGTTTTAATTCTAGTGCTTCCTAACTATTGAATGTTTGCCTTACAATTTGAATGTTCTCATGAATGGACTTTTTATAGCTTCCTACTTTTTAAAGCCAGCTGAAAAAGACATTCCTTTCAACTGCCATCAGAAGAGTTGGCCTTGCTAGAGTGATCCTGGCAATGTCTGCCATTTGAGCTGAAGGAATAACTGACAGCAGTAATAAGTTGTCAAAAGGAGACGGGACATGAGATGCATATGTTGCCAGTGGTTTCATAGGTATTTACTGACGGAAAAAGAATGGTGGGACTCAGGACCCCTGGGCTGCATTCTAACCTATTGGCACTGAGTAGGAGAACTGCAATTTTTCAAAGGTTAATAACTCAATCAGATTTAGGAGGATTTTCTTGGGGACAGAAAAAAACCACATCCCTGACCCCAAAGCCACCTCTCCATCAAGCTTCAAACCCTTGCTCCAAAGCACTGGGAGCAGTAAAGCTTTTCAAAGAAAAAGACAGGATTTGTTTAACATGAACTAATGCATATATTTTCCCCTTGCCTTTTATTTGGAAATGGCTAACAGAAAATTTCTAAAAGAGTCAGTAGGAGGCACATAACACTTGCTGGAATGGTAAAAAATATCTCTAAGGTTATACTTTGATAAACGTATGAGTCACTGAAAATGGCTTGCTATGACAAGAAGCCAGAGCAAAAAGTGGCTCTTCTAAAGTCTAGAGAGGACAGAGGATTTTGGGTTATGTGGGTTGTTTTGCTGGAAGCTGAGGCTTGTATTGAGAAGAATAAAGCTACCTTAGCCTAGGAAAATATGTTGCATTTGTCCCTGGGTAAGCTGTACCTGTGTTTGTCACAGAACAAAAATATCCTGGAATTGATGTGTACACACATTGCCATTCTAATCAGGTTTTAGTGAGTGGCTAAATGCACTATTGCTCTTCTGTGATTGATTCAAAGATCCAATCCTGGGGTAACAATTCAGACGCACTTTGAGATGTCCCAGGATAATGTGTCAGTACTACTTAACCCATGATCTTTTGTAGGATTTATCCTGAGACAATAGATATAGGATGCCTGAATGTGATTTTTATCATGGGAGAAATACAACATCTGTTTCTAACCTTGAGTTAATAATATAGCAAAGGCACCAGGATAAACAACCCTTTTACACTCCTAAACAAGAGCCTGCTTTTGAAGAGCACTCAACCACCAATAGTTTTCAGTGAGACTCTTGAGACCAGATTTTCAAAACAGCTCAGAAATCAGTGCAGTATTATATTCTTTTAAAAATATAGTCACTTATTTTGGTTTTTCGGTGGGAGTCAACCACTTTTGAATCTCTCCTCTTAAATCTGAGTTTGTTTGTTGTGTTTTATATAAAGAATAAAGCTTCATTATTGCTCTCTTCCTTACTCCTTCACCCTGAGACATATTTTGCCTTGCCTAGTTTGATCTGGGTATTTTGAAACCACATCCAATTTTTTACATAAATATTAATGTCATTTTTATTTTAATGTTTGTCCCCCAAATATGAAAACAGCCTTTTATCACATGAAATGCTAGCAAATTTCAGACTCAGAGTTACAAAACACATGTGAATTGCCTACTATCTTTAAACAAGTGAAAAATACCAGATGAGGTTTTTTTCATATAACCTTTGTTAATAATTTAACCAAAACAGTGTTTTGTCTGTAACAGGAAATATGGGTTACATTTAGGTCAGTCTGTGGAGTCTCCAGACCAGTAAGAAAAACAATAAACATGTCACACAGAAAGCCCTAGCTAAAATGAAAAATAGATTGTTGCACCCACAAGCAGTAAATCAATTATTTTTGCATAAAAGAATAAAGCAACTGAATTCTGACTTGGTAACTGACAGTCCATTGAGCAAATGTTTGCTAACTTCCTGCCGTGTGTAAAATGCTGTTGCAATAAGTTCAGAGCAAGTGAATGAAATAAGCTTTGCGTGTGTGTACTTGTAGCAACTTGATGACAAGCTACAGGGTTCTCCCTAGCACCATTTTAAAAATTAAAGCGAGACTTGGAATCTTCATTTCTGAAAGCTGGGGCCTATCCAGGTTTCCTTGGGAGGGAGGAATCTGCCAAGTCTGTCTTGGTTTGGAATTCAAACATTTAATCAATTACGTTTGTACTGCCAAGATTGTAAAAAGAAAACAGCTATTAAGTTCTGCCTTGCATTTTTGTCTATGTGAAGCAGAAGTAATTTTTTTTCAGTCAAATCAATTACAATGGGACCAAACTATTTACAACAAACATGTCCTACTCCACGTCTTCTCCCTTAGATGAACATACTTAGATCTTATTAATGTAAGTGGACTTGCATGCACATATCAAGGAGAGAAATAAAAATGCTGCTTGTGACCCTTATGGATCAATAAATATCCTTCCATCCTTTCTCTGTCATTACTATTTAAGGTGGTTATTGTGTGAAAGGGCCACAAAGCTTGCATATACAGATATCTATCAAAGGGTATACAATAATGCTCTTTCACTCTGTCTGCCCACAAGCACTAAAAAAAAATTGGTTGTCATTACAACTGAGCACACCAATGAGCATGATTTATTCTTAATTATAGAGACATGAACTGAGTTAATGTATACAGGACATATTTCTAGGATCCCTTCAACTGGAACATTGAAGCTGTTTTTTGTAGTGAACATGAGTAGCCAGAACACATGTAGTCAGAATATGAATAGTTCCTTAAATATACTAGCCATGATGTGGAAGAGACTGTTACTCTGAGTCAGAACTATGCCAGTTTTACTTTTGGGGAGTTGCTTTGCAAATATCATGGTAAGATTTACTGTGTGGAATGCACATGTTTCTAGCAGACCGAATCAGTGGTGCAGCTTGACACAACAACTATGCTTTTATTTCTTTCACTGATTGAGGCTAAATATGCTCATAGATCGATGATGTATTATTCATGGTTCCTTTGTAATGGAACCCAGAACACTCCTGATGAGTGTAATACCTTAAGATGTTAGAGAGAGAGAGAAAGAGAAAGTAAATGGAGTTGAGGAAAAAGAGAAGCAAATCATTGTTGTATCTTTGACCAATGGTTATTACAATCTCAGCTACCAGGAGAGTTCTTATCACTTATCATCTAAAAAGCAGAGTAGCTTTATATGGAGATTGTGATCCAGAAGCATAGAAAAAAAATGTTATTTATTATATGCAATTCCACAAAGTAAAGGAAAGGCACTGATTTCAAAATGGGGAAACATTTTACTCTGGCTTTCAGCAAGCAGGAGATATTTTATACTACCAGTTTAGAAAATGGCCTACAGGTAAATTTTTATGAAAAAACAAGAACATTTCATGATCACTGTTTTGCCTCTTAATGGGCTAACAACGAGCCTGCTTTGGCTTTCCTGAGGCTAGTTACCTTCATCTGTCTAGACTTTCATATTTCTGTGTATATCGCACACAGGGAATCTGGCTAGATGTTGCACATCCCTTTCTAGTCAGATAATATGCTGAATACTGTATCTGCCAGGAGCTGGACATCACTTTAAAGTAGATTTGTATGTTTAGATTGATTCTCCAAATTCCTGAGAGTCCTCAGTTTGCAGAAAGCAGGTGTTGTTTTTATTTTCCCTCCAAAATGCCTGTATTGTAGGTTAGATATATAACAGGACTGTAAGACTTAAGAAGTAGATACAACTGTTCATACTATGTAAAATAAAATGAGTTAAATTTATTCTGGTTAAGCACATTCCTTATTCTTTGGGGTCTTTTCTGCTGCTGATAGACATGTTTTGGGCTGGCTCCAAAGGCCCAATTTAGAAGGATGGTATAAAACACTTGGGAAATGCTTACATCTGCTATCTGCAGCATAAAAAATCTTATAGGTTGTAACTGAATGCTAGGACCAGACGGTTCAGACCTGAGTCTTAATAGTGTGGAAGCCTCAGGGGTTGGTCTGACCTGCAAGCAGAAGGCACAATTACAACATGAGTAGGAATGCCCCAACTCACTTTCATCTGTACAAGCCTGCTGGGGGCCCTGGGTTTGTGCTCCAGTTGCTAGCCAGGCTGAAGCCTCTACCTACCGCCTCTTCTCTATGATAGTTACTGAGCTAGTAGATCAAAGCCCCTGACTACATTGTGGACACAACTTTGGTAGTGTAAAAGAATCTCAAAGGGAATTTACAATTTTACATTGCCCAAGCAGTGAAAAAAACCTGTAGCATTACTGTGAATCAGGCCCACAAAAACTATTGTTAACCAGTGAAACAGAAATGTAAACCAGATTACTTAATCTGGAGAAGAGAAGACTGAGGGGGGAATTAATACCAACTTTCAACTACCTGAATGATGATTATGAAGAGGATACTGTTGTCAGTGGTGGCAGATGAAAGAAAAAGGAGCAACAGTCTGAAGCTGCAGCAAGTGAAGTTTTGTTTAGATGTTAGGAAAAACTCTCTCTCGCTAGGAGGGTAGTAAAACACTGGAACAGGTTACCCAGAGAGGTTGTGGACTCTTCATCCTTGGAGGTTTTTAAGACCTGGCTAGACAAAGCTTTGGCTGGGATAATCTAGTTGGGGATGGTCCTGCTTTGAGCAGGGGGATGGACTAGATGAACTCCTGAAGTCCCTTCTAACTCCATTTTTCTATGGTTCTATGATGTACTAAATACAATCTTGACAATTTTAATTGTTTTATCAGTTGATTTTAGTTCAATTACATTTAGTTAGATGGGTTAAATGTAAAACACAACAAAATAGGCAAAAATACTCAAAGATGTTGCTTCTTTAGTCCTTTAGCCATTACATTTAAATGTACAATCTTTCAGATACATAAAACAAAAATTGGATCTTCTAAAGTATCTTGATAGTGCATACAATGCTTCACTGAAAGTTATTTCCATACCTGAGTTAATATTCTGGTGCCCAGGAGCTGAGCAGACAGAGCACTGGGGCAAAGCACCCTGCCATCTTCTCACACTGGAAACTCCAGTGAAAGAGGAGGTGGAGGAGAGCAACAGGCAGCTTCCTCCCCTCCTCTCCTGGTGTCACGCTGGGTCATGGGCAGCAAGTCTGGGGCACTCGGGGATTGGGGTGCTGACCAGGGTCAGGAGGAGTGAGCAGAATCTAAGGATGAGACAAGTCAGGAAGCTGGGAAGTCAATCCAGGAACGCAGTAAAAGAACAAGCCAAGTCAGTAAACTGGGAGATTAGACAGACTGCAGTCAGAGAGCAAGCCAGGTCAAAAAGGCAGGAGATCAGTGAAAGAGCTGGGAAAGGAGCCAGAGGGACCAGCAAAGCAGTCCAGGATCAGGTTGAACCCTGTTGCCGAGGCACTTCCTATTCTAGGTTAGCGGTTTACACAGGGGAAGTAGAGGGTCAGCTGACCCTGACTGGTAACTTCAATGCCAGGGGGATGGAGGGTGGGGTGGGGGTATCTAGGGTCAGCCTTGGCCAGCCTGGGTGACCAGCTGTAGCATGGCAAGCCAAGGACCCAGGTTTGAAGCCACAGCCTGATTCCCAGTTTGTTGGAGGGTTGGAAGCAGCTGCCTATTGTGACTTCTCCAGACCAGAGTGACTCCAGTCTCCAGAAGACATGGGGTCCTTTCTCCAGCTCTACTCTTTCTGGTGCCCAGGAGTCAAGCTATGAGACTATGTACAAATACTCATTATTCTAGGAGCAACTTCTAATTAATTGGAGTTGGATTATTTTCCTCCCAGAACTTCCATTTTTGCTGCAACAGAAAAAGCTGGAATGTTTGTTAGAAATGCATGGTTTCTACTGGGAGAGCAGAGATTCTTCAATAGGAATGCAATCTCTATATATGGCTTTTGCTTTACCCTATTTTTTGTATTGTACCTAACAGAATGAGGCTCTCATGTTGATTAGGAGCTCTAGCTTCAATTGTAAAAAATCAGGGTTTTTTGTAACCAAAAATAAAATTGGCCCGTGTGGAATTTCGTTGGTGAAACAGAGAGCTGAGTTTGGCTAGTTATGTTTTGTGGGTTTAATAATTAGGTTGATCCATCTGAATTAACCTTAGAAAAGTTTAATTTAGCCAAAGGTTTCCTCCCTAACACAAGCCATATGATTTGTTTATGACTTTCCAGCAAAGCTTTTAATTTGTTTCTACCTCTCTGACAAGTAATATCATGTCCATATAGTTCACTCAATCATAGAGAGGTTGGGCTGGGTCATCTAGTTCAACTCCCCGCCTGAGGCAGGATCAGCCCTATCCAAACCATCCTCTACAATCCATAATCTAAACTCTACATAAGACTACTAGCAATGCTGACACAATGCAAACCTAACACCCTAAACTGTTACAGGTAAAGCAGGCTTCCATGATTTCACTATGTCCTGGTTTTATAAAAGTTGTAAATATATGCTCAAAAGATCCCAGGTAGAGGGCCATGTCCCCCTCCCCAGCCCCCTGGCAACAGAGGAAGTCAAGAATCCATGCACATCACTCTGGTCATGAGGTAAAGTCCTTCCTGACCCCAAATTTGGTGATTGGTCTGACTCTGAAAGGAGAGGGAAGACCTTCTAGCCAGGAATCTCCAGCTTTGGTCCCAGCAGGATCATTAGCATACTGCGGTCAAAGTCTTCAGCCTTGGCTATAGCTAATACCCAGTGCCTCTGAGGAAGACTTAAAATCACCCCAACACATGTAGCAGAAAGGGGGGAGGAACAACCAGCAAAGCCCAGAAGCATGGGAAATATCCACAGTAGAACATGGGCATAGCTACGCCTAGATCATCCCTGACCAGTGGCTGTTCAACCTCTTCATCACCTCCAGTGAGCAGAGACCACAACTTCCCTAGGCAGTCTGTTCCACTGCCTTACTTTTCTGACAGTGAAGACATTTTTTCTGGATATTCAACCTAAAATTACTTTGCTGCAACTTCAAGTCATTGGCCTGTGTTGTCCTTTCTGCAGCAAGAGAGAGAAGGTGCTTTCCTTTTTCTTTATAGTGGTCCTTCAAGTATTTGAAGACTGTTGTCATGTCCCCTCTTAAATGCCTTTTCCTCGAGCTGAACATGCCTAGCTCCTTCAGCCTCTCCTCTCATGACTTGCTTTTCAAGCCCTTGATCATCTTTGTTGCCCACCTCTGGACCCTCTCTAACTTCTCCCTGTCCTTTTAAAAATGTGGAGCTCAGAACTGTGCACTTTACTGCAGATGAGGCCTACACACCACTGAGTAGAGAGGCACTATCACCTCCCATGTCTTTCACTTAATGCTTCTACTAATGGAGCCCAAAACTGCATTCACTTTTTGTGCAGCTGCATCACATTACAGACCATATTGAGCCTGTGATCTACCAAGACAACAAAGTCCTTTTCCATAGTGTTGCCATTCAGCCAAGTGTCACCTATTTTATATTTGTATTTTTTATTATTCTTCCCAAAGTGTAGCACCTTGCATTTGTCTGCACTGAACTTCACCCTGTTAGCTCCAGCCCACCTTTCCAATCTATCAAGATCCTTCTGAATTGTGTTCACATCCTTCAATGTGTTTGCATCCTTCCCACTTTTGCCATCTGCAAATTTGCTCAAGATGTGTTCTATGCCAGCATCCAAATTGTTAATAAATATGTTGAACAGCACTGGGATTCCACACAAAACCTCTTGCCATTCTGACATGGAGCTGTTAATGATTATTCTTTGCTTGTGGCTATTGGACCTGTTATCTATCCAACTTATGGTAGATTTATCTAGTCCACATTCCTCCAATTTGTTTAGGAGAAGGTCATGTGGGAACTTGTTGAAAGCCTTGCTGAAGTCCAGAAACATGATATCCACAGAATACCCTTCATCCACCCAAGTAGTTAGTTTGTCAAAGAAGGAGATCAAGCTTGTTTGATATGATTTGTTTTTCATAAATCCAGGCTGGCTGCTTGTGATCAGCCTTTTTCTCCTCCAGATTCTTGCAAAAGATCTTCCTTAGGATATTTCATAGTTTTCATAGATTTCATAGACATTAGGAGCTAAAAGAAACCTCATGAGATGAAGTCCAGCCCCGCTGCCAGAGGCAGGAAGTCTGTAGAGATCATATGATCGCAGCAAGAGAAACATCCAAATGCCTTTTGAATAAGTCCAGAATAGGTGCCTGTACCACCAAATCTTGGACACTCAGTAGAGAAGTTTTTCCTATATGCTCCAGTAACTTCCCAGGTATTGTGCTGAGGTGTACTGGCGTGTAGTTTCCTGGGTAGTTGAAGGCTGATATTAAATCCCCTCTCAGTCTTCTCTTTTCCAGACTAAATAAGCCCAGTTCCTTCAGCCTTCCCTCAGAAGTCATGTGCCCCAGCCCCCTCACCATTTTCACTATCCTCCACTGGACTCTCTCCAACTTGTCCACATTCTTTCTGTAGTGGGGGTCCAAAACTGGACACAGTACTCCAGATGTGGCTATATCACTGCCAAACAGAAAGGAAGAATCACTTCCCTTGATCTGCTGGCAACAGTCCTACCAATGCAGCCCAGCATGTCATTTGCCTTCTTCTTAACAAGGGCAAACTATTGGCTCATATTCAGCCCATTGTCCATGGTAACCCCCAGGTCCTTTTCTGCAGAGCTGTTGTTTAATCGTACAGTTCGCAACCTCTATCTACTTTATAGGCCATTCTTCCAACTTGTACTTAGCTTGCTTGTGAGACTGTTGTGGGAGACCATAACGAAAAGCTTGCTAAAGTCATGGTATATCATGCTCACTGCTCTCCCTGCATCCACAGGGCTGGCCATCTCATCATAGAAGGCAGTCAGGTTGGTGAGGCCTGACTTGCTCTTGGTGAATCCATGCTGACTGTTCCTAATCACCTTCTTCTCCTACAAATGTTTAGAAATGGGTTCCTTGATGACCCGCTTCATGATTTTTTTTCAAGCAGGAACTGAGGTGAGGTTGACTGGTCTGTAGTTCCTTCCCTTTCTTAAAGATGGGCAGTATATTCACCTTTTCCAATCATCCAGGACCTCTCCTGACCACCATGAGTTTTCAAAAATAATGGCCAGTGACTTTGCAATCTCATCAGCCAACTCCCTCAGCACCCTTGGACACATTTCATCTGGTCCCATGGACTTGTGAACATTCAGGTGTTCTAAACAGGCTTTAACCTGTTATTTCATGCTGAGGGCTGCTCACCTCCTCCCAAAACTGTGCTGCCATTAGTAGTAGTCTGTGAAGACTGAGGTAAAAAGAAGGCATTGAGTACTTCAGCCTTTTCTGCATCACCTGTTACTAGGTTGCCTCCCCCAATTCAGTAAGGAACCCACACTTTCCCATATTTTCCTTTTGTTGCTGACATACTTGTAAAAACCCTTCTTGTTACCTTTTATGTTTCTTGCTAGCTGCAACTGCAATTGTGCTTTGGCCTTCCTGATTTCATCCCTGTATGCCTAAGCAATATTTTTATACTCCTCCCTAGTCATCTTTTCAAACTTCCACTTCTTGTAAGCTTCCTTCTTGTGAAGAGTTCCCTAAGCCAGGCCAGTCTTCTACCATACTTGCTAGTCTTCCTGCACATCAGGATGGTTCATTCCTGCACCCTCAGTAAGGTTTCTTTAAAAGTAAAACCAGCTCTACTTGATTCATTTCCCCCTCAGACTGGCTTCCCATGAGATTCTGCTCATCAGTTCTCCGAGTGAGTCGAAGTCTGCTTTTCTGAAGTCCAGGATCCTTACTCTGCTGCTCTCCTTCCTTCCTTTCCTCCAAATCCTGAACACAATCATCTTATGGTCACTGCTGCCCAAGTTGCTATCCACTGCTGTGTGTCCCACCAATTCTTCCCCATTTGAGAACAGGATAAGAAGAGCATGGCCCTTGGTTGGCCTCTCCAACACTTGCTCCAGGAAGTTGTCCCCAGCACTCTCCAAAAACTTCATGGATTGCCTGTTCACTGCTGTGTTGTCCTTCCAGCAGATACCAGGGTGACTGAAGACCCCCATGAGAACCAGTGCCTGTGACTGGGAAATATCTGCTAGCTGTTTGAAGAAAGACTTATCCAACTCATCTTCCTGGTCTGGTGGTCTATAGCAGACCTCCACCACAACATCACCCTTGCTGCTCTCCCATCTGACCCTAACCCAGAGACTTTCAACAGGCCTATCTCCAGTTTCATACTTGAGCTCTGAACAATCATACAGCCCTTTTACATAAAGTGCAACTCCTCCTCTTCTCCCCTGCCTGTCCTTCCTGAACAGTTTATACCCATCCATGGCAGCACTCCACTCATGTGAGCTATCCCACCAAGTCTCTGTTATTCTAATCATGTCATAGTTCTGTGACTGTGCAAAGGCTCCCAAGTCCTCCTGCTTGTTTCCCATGCTCCATGCATTCATGTACAGATACCTGAGGTAACTAGCTGATTGCCCTACTTTCTCAGGAAGAATAAGAAGGCCTCCCCTGTTGCCCCATTCTGCTTGTGCTTCCTTCAGGGTACCCATTTCCTCACCTAACTCAGAACTTTTGTCTCCATCCCCCAGTGAACCTAGTTTAAATCCCTCCTTATGAAGTTAGTTTAATTTAAAGCCCTCTTTACCATCTGTGCAGCCATGAATTGATCTGCAGGACGTATGTGCTCCTACCTGGGCCCTTCCCCTTGACCAGAAGGATTGAAGAGAATACCACTTGAGCTCCCATCATCTTCACCCTGGCACCCAGAGCCCTGTAGTCACTTTTTGATCTGCTCAGGATCACCCTTGGCAGTATCATGGGTGCCCATATGGATGAGCAGCATGGGGTAGTAGTCAGAGGGCCAAATGAATCTCAGCAATCCTTCCATGACAACTCATATCTGGGGTCCAGGCAAGCAGCAGACCTGAGACAACAGGTCAGGCAAGCAAATATATGCCTCCATCCTGTGCAGGAGGGAATCTCCAACCATCACCACTTGTCGCTTCCTCTTAGTGGCAGTGGTCTCAATCTTTCTAACCTTAGGGATGCCTGACCTGGCCTCTTCCACCAACAGAACATGCTTCTCTTCCTTTGTTGGCTCCATATTTGTTCTCTATATCTGTCCATCTCCTACAATTTCGTGAAGATCATTGCCAAGAGTTTTGAGACTTCCTCTGCCAGTTCTTCAGTACCCTAGGATCACGTTGATTTGGCCCTGCTAACTTGTTTTTGTTGGGTCTGAATGAATTCTTTCTGACCATCTCTTTTGTCATTTCATCCCTCATTGTGCCCTCTTCCTTATCCAGATAATCCTTGTTAGGTGTCTGCTGCAGCTACATTTTTTTGTGAAGACTGAGACAAATTAGCTGTCGAGTAGCTCTGCCTTCTTTGCATATTCTGTTAGGAGTTTCCCCTGGCTTGTTAACAGAGGACACACAGCTTTCTTGGCCCTTCTTTTCTGGCCAATGTGCTGGCCGGTGCCAACCTGGCCAGGCTCCTCCCATCCCCAGCAGCATGTGGGAAGCCAGCTTCAGCTGTGTGCTGCTCTGGATGAGGCAGACCCACCCAGGTCGGCACCAGCCAGCAGAAGTGGTGGTGGAGCCGTGTGCCGCTCAGGACTGACCGGCGCAGGTAGGGGAAAGTGCAGTTGAACCCCTGCTGCTCTGGCTGGGCTCATCCTGTCCCAAGCAGCACATGGCTACTCCTCTTCCCACACGCACTGCATTGGCAACTTCAAGCTTGTCCCTTCCCCAGCCCTCCAGCAACTATTAGGAAGCTGCTGAGGGGCCAGGGGAAGGACAAGGGGTGGGAATGAAAGTAAACCGTGTTTACTTTCATTTCCCATCACAGCACCACAGGCCACAGAAAACAGCCTGGCAGGCCGCATGGTGGCCCACAGGCCATATGTTGGACAAGCCTGCTCTAAGGGCACTTGAGTTAGAAGAAAATGAAAACTTTGTTTTACCCCCAAAACAATTGGAAGTATTAACTTTAGGGACAGTGCACACTTTTCTGGTGGTTTTTAAGGAAGAAAGAAACAAATGAATACTAGATTGTGTAAATCTTACTACCTGGAATGACTTGGCTTGATGCCCCCTGAATGCTGTCAGACCTACTGAGACCACACAACCCAGATGATCTATCAAAAGTCTTCTGTCACTAAATAAGTACCCTGAACAATATGCACTTCTGTGCAGATCTTTAGTTGAACCCATAATGGAGCTGTGACAGTATCTGAGGCCCCTAGCCTGTGTTACTTAAGTAGACAGAGGGCAGCATTATACAGCTGCCAACAGTTGTGGGCAGCTGGCTTAGAACAAACTACAAGGTGAATTAAGAGCAGGAGCTTCAATGTTTCAGAGTTAGTGCATGCTACAACCTGCAGCAGAGCTAGGGAGCTGCTCATGATCCAAATGAGGAACTCCTACTTTGGGTGGAGTGTCAGAGATCATGCAACAGGAAGTGAGCATGGCCCAGGGCTGTATAAGCCTGGCTCTTGGGCTGGAGACAGTAGTTTTGTTCAGATTCCAGAGTATAAATTGCTCTATGAGGGAGTCTCACGTAGCAATAAGGTCCTGAGTTTCCCGGTTTATGTTTGAGTCATGAGGCATGGGGTGGCTAGTAGAGCAGTGAGGAGACCAGTAGAAACACCTAGTTGGGGGGTACCGCGGGTTTTTCTAATTGACTTAGGACTGCTAAGGCCAGCAGTGAGAGAGAGATCTGAGCACAAGGATGGTGACTGAAAGTCCTAACCAAGGACTGTTGCATGGAGGCAAGAGACAGAGAGTGAGTGAGTGAGTTCTGGCTGAAGACTTCCACCAGCAGCTAGCGAGACTCAGGACTTTGTGCAAATAGACTACCAGAGGCCAATAAAAGGGAGAGAAGCACTAATTAGAAGCAGAGGTAAACGATCAGGCCAGAGCAAGGTGGCCTGATGGTAAACAGGATGGAATGAGGCACTTCACTCTGGTCTTCTTAGGATTGCCTCCCAAATCTATATTTGTTATCCTCCCAGGCTTGGAAAACAAGGAGAGGTGGTACCTTGGTGAGAGCTGGAGTGAAAGACAGGATTGGTGAGGATCAGTGCCAAAGGGCACCACAGCTGCCTTCAGAGGTGGGGTCCAGTTATACAGAAGTGCCTTCCCTGTGGTAAAGATCACAGTTTAAAATGTTATGTTTTTTCATGTCTGGTTAAAAATCATGCAAGTACTTGGTACTGATTAAATACACTGACGGCTATACTGATATGCTCCTAGTCACCACTGTTTACTCTAAAATGAGTGTGCCAAGCATATGGCCCATAGGCTTCGTCTGGCCTGCTGGGCTACCGATGGGCTCTCAGAAGCTGGGGAGTGTGGCCTGCTGCAGAATTTAGGGCCATTTGGCCCCACTGGCCATAGCCATTGGTGGTGAGCTTTGGGCACTTGCCTAGGATGTGGAAACACAAGGTTCAGGAACTTTAACCTTATTGTCCTAAGTCCACTGCCTAGCCAGTGAGCTATAGGCTATTTAAAAGTGGGCTATTTAAAAGTGGGACTCTCTCAGTATCTTCTGATGGAGTTGTTTCACCATGCATAAAAACTTATACATTTATTTGAATGGGGACTTGAGCATGAGTCTTTCATATGCATGTCCTAACCACCAAGGTATTGGATGTTTTTATAGTTATTTTGTCTTTTAGTGTAAGCTCCTCTGAGCCTTTTTCTGGGAAGGGCATCATTTAAATCTGATATATATATTCCGTGGCGGATAGGTTCTCTTTCCCTCATTTTGTTGAGGAATTCAGTCCTTGTTGAAAGTGATGCATCCCTTTCCCTTAAAAGTATTGGTCTCGGTGAATCAATATATTTCCAACAAAAAAACCCCCTGTCTCTTCAGAAAATTCATGACCAGCTCTATTTCTCTACACAGTAAAATCATTCTGAGTAAATTCAGAAAAATCAGTTATTTTGAATGTTATCAGCAAGGTCTTATTCCACATGATCTAAACCACCAAGAGGCTGAGAAGTATATGCCATTGCATTTCACCTAGCCTGAGCCCCTGAAGTTCTATTAGGAGTAGTGCAGGGATGTTAAACGCACTTGAGGTCCAGGCTGGATCCATACTGTAGGGCTCTTCACAGGCTGGATCCTGCCTGGAACATGAGGGCAGATGCCCTGCGCACTGAAGCAGCGAGGTGCCCAGTGGGACTGGCAGCAGGTCTGGAGGTGGCCAGGGGTCTGTGGGTAGTGGGTCCAGAGGCAGCAGCAGCAGGTCTGGGCACATGATGCATGTTCAGAGGCAGCCTTGGCCAGTGGGGTCAAAAGACCCCTTGTTCTACAGCTGGCTAGATAAAGAGGTTTCACAGGCTGGATCCAGTTTGTGAGCTTTGTGTTTGACAGCCCTGGGTTAATGGAACTTCCTTCTCCTTACTATTTTTGATGACTTAACTCTGAAGGCTAGGGGTGTAGACAAAGGGAACATTTATAGAATTTTAAATGATTCCTAAGTGATAGAAAATTAAGTTGGCAGATGACACACAATGCTATAGGGCTACACATTGGGCCAAAACCTTTAAGAAATGACCCTGAATGAAACCTTGAAGCTCTTCACAGATGCACATCAGCTGGAAGACTATTGTATATATCTGTACACCTCTGATGGGCCAAAAATGTAAAATGCTTAAAGACAGGTGGAATCTGAAATGCCTGATATGTACTTCTGTCCACATCTTAAGATGACAGCGCATCACAAAAGTCACTGTGTCAGGATCCTTAGTATGCTCCTATTCCACTCTGCTTGAGCACCTGAAAAAATCATTTAGTTTAATAGGTGGAAAAGGAATCTGATCCAACATTTATAGCACTATTACCCTCCCTGCCCCCTCCTTGTTTGGACCTACTGGTTTGGGATAATAATGTTTTTTTCCAGCACAGATTATGTCAATTTAGAAGCAGTTTAACTTGACCTTTCCCCCACAAAAAAATCCCCACAGTATAAACTGGGAAATTTCCTGTAAAGAAAACCCTTAAATCAACCTGGCCTCTTCATTCCCTTTGCAGGAAAGAGCAAAACTGCTGATAAAACTGTGATGGTACTGCACACAGGGATGTTTTCTTTCCCTCTGTTGCCTCTGTGAAAGATCTATAATGACTAATTAGCCCTAAATAGGGCAGAACTAGTGATCATTGTGATGGGGCTACAACAAGCAATTAATATTTTCCCTCCCTACATGGAATACAGCTTACTCAAAAAAAGCTGCTCTGAGCAACATTAGTTAATCTGACATACTCTAGAGCAATGGTTCTCGATATTTTTAAACTCAAGGAGCGTCTTGTTAGACTCAAAGTATCCCTCAGAAAATGCCAGCTCTTTTTTACCTTTCATTTATTTTTTTTGGCTACAAAAATAATAGTGCAATTCTTCTGTTGCAAAGGACTCAGAAAAACCAAAACTGGTCATGATGTTTTGACATTTGTGGATTCCTAGTGGAAATTTCTAGGTTTAGCTCATAAAACATGCTGGTGTTTACACACCTAACAGTGCTAATATTGCGTGTCACCTTTAAAAGGATCTCATGGCACCCCATTTAAGAACTGGTTCTCTAGATCACCTGCTAGTGGACTGAAGTTCAGTGACAGCATGTCAAAGAGCCAAAGAATCTGCTATTTTGGGTTAATATATCTAAACAGGGTAGCAAATAAGGAGCTTGAGCTTGGTCTTCTAAGAATCCCCACCTCTAATGCTTTTTTTGGTATGCCACCAATGAGGATGGAAAAGGGGTTTAGTAGCTAACATGAAAGAGTCACAGAGTTGTTTATTTACATCAATCTGTCCTGACACTGAAAGAATACGGGGCATTATCTTGTACTCTTTCCCTGTCTATAGGTCAGCTTCTTAGCCAATGTAAATTAGAGTAGTGCCATTAACTTCACTAAAGCTATGCTGATTTAGACCAGATGAGGATCTGACTTGTGTATTGATGTGTATGGTCCCCTTCCCTGAGTTTCCAAGTACTTTCCAAGTATTTCATAGAGAAACAACTATAAAAACCTTTTCACAATCTGGGCAGCAGACTGTTTGCCCTGGAATGTCTGCATAACACAGATGGTACCACCTGCTGCATATTATTACATTCTTGTTTTCTCTTGGTCTTGGCCCTTCTCACTCAGTTGAGAAGGGACAATATATTCTATTCTTTCAAGAGCATTACTGGTTTTTACAGAACCTTGAATAATAGTGGGTTTGTGAGAAATGGCTCCATTCTCCTGTAGCTGTTCCCATATAAGTTCCAGACTTGCAGGTATTTTATTACACATAAATATTTTGAACCACAAAACCAAGCCTTTGCACCAGTACTGATCCTTTTTTTTAAAACAGAGTCATTTTAAAACTTTCTCCAGCTAATGGGGTTGCTTTGTGAGTGGCAGGAGAGAAAGGAATGGTGATGCTCAGTTGATACTATCAGTTAACTCTGCACGTCTTCTTTTTAGGGAATTTCCTTTTGCATTTAAAAGCTCCATAGTATGTCTCTAGTTTATCTTCAGATAAGATACCAATGATCGCTGACACTGGAATGAACTAATTTGGAGAGTCACTGTGAGACAGAAGATTGTCACCGATGCTGCTACCTACTGCTCACACCTATAACATTGCTAAAACACATAATGGACTTCATTCTGTAGGCTCTTTGTTACATGCTTTCTTCTCAGAAGCTCTTGCTGATATGTTAAACAGTGTCTTCCTTGGAAAAACAAGCTATTATTGAGGTGTGGGTTGTTGTGCTATACTTAAGACTGAGAACCACAAAAGGTACAGGTAGGGAAGCTCTGCAAAGCAGGGGGAGGGTGGGCATCGTAGGAGCATATGGTCTAGTTCAATGTGATATATGTATGTAGAAGCTGCCCATTTTACATACTAAGGGCTTCTAAAATGGTAGTGACTCAACGAGACAGAAGAGGAGATGGAAGCAGGGAGGGCTAGATGTTGTGATCAACTGTGTAGGTGAAGAAGTGCTTGATGTTGTGATGGAAGTGTAGGTGAAGAAGGAGGGAGACACCTGTCTACTCTCCTGTGTCCATGTATTAAAACTATCAAGATTTGTGAACACAAATCATGTCTGTGTTTTTTCTCTCACTGTCCTTGTTCGCAAGTATACACTCCAAGCATTTCAGCACTGGGCCATAGGATAAAGCTTATAGGATAAATGCAGCTGTCTCCATGATCACTGACTCCTACAAAATAACATTTCTCTTTGGTTCAAAACACCAGAACTTTGAATAGAAAAGCATTTATTATCTCAGAGTTAAGATTTCCTGGTGGTATCTTGGGCCCTTTCAAGATGTCTAGCTCAGCAAAACTTAGAGTTCTGAAAACAAAGAAAGACCACTGACCAGACAACTTGAACTCTGCCCTTGGTAAGCTGTACCCATGACACTCTCTATCTGTCATTTTGCTGGGCTGAACAGGAACCACTGATGCCTACTCTATGATACATTCTCCACTCTTTGCCTTCTTTATAGATAAAGCACTACACCTGCCAAATTTTACAGCTCCTTCATCCTTACACACGATGCCATCTATTGCAATCCATTACACATTAAGCCAACAAACCACATTCTTTTCCTACTACACCACTAACAAATTTCCATGGCAGGGTGGCTCTGGAGCTCCAGTGTTGACACAACCTATACAATGCAGCACTGAAATGAGGCATGCTGGATCTCTTTAGTTAACACACCAAAGAGAATTTAGTTGCCTCTACATGTTCTGCTAAATTGCTCCAGCTAATCCTCATATCATTTGATACATCTGTGCCTAATGCAGTGAATACAGCTAGAATCCCTGTAGATATTTGCATTTGGCTATTCCCACCTCCAGCAGGGCAGAGACGAGGTTGCCTGGGTATGGTCCTTAACTCTGTCTTCTAGTTTTCAGATCATTTCATTTTGCTGAATTGGATATTCTTTTAAGGAGCAGGGATACCAATGGCAATCTTAACTCTGCAAATCCTTTTTGTAAATGAATTGTCCAATAGTAAGAGCAGTAGCTTCAAGAGCTGTCAGTCAGCCTGATACTAAATCCACTGAAATTAGCTAGTGTGGCAAAGGGAATAAATAACAGAGGCATATAACTGTGCTGCCTAGAGAAGGGGCTCCCCTTTGTGAGGGTCCTTTCTCTGTGTATGGCTTTTTAAAATGAAAGCATTCACCAAAAACAACAACTGAAAAAATATTCAGGTTGCTTACAAACAACACGTAGGTTTTCAACACATGAAAGCAGTCAAAAGTGGAGAAAAAAATGGTCTTCAAAAATTGAAATAGGTTGATGAAAAAATTTGAGGAAAAAGCAATTGTTTCATCTGTTATAAAATGTTCATGAAGAATATTTTCCAGATTAAGTTTTTTCTTTTGCATTGATGATAAACAGTTTGTTGCAAGTATGTAATGCATAATGTTTGAAACCCATGCTCTTTTGTTTAGTTTTAACTGGATACATATGTCACATGAAGTTGTTTCTGCTCCTTGATTAGCTGAGGCTTGACAAAGCTTCTGTATTTTGGAGTGTCCTAAGAGAAGGTAGAAGATTAGCAGGGTAAAGCAATCTTAAACAAACATACCTACCTAAGTAACTTAGCCTGAGGCATAATTCATAGGAAACGAAGCTACCACAAGTTTTAATGTCAGATTGCATAGTTTGAATGTAGTCTAATCCTCTTCAAACAAATTTAATTTTCTCTTATCACCAAGTAGTTCTGTGAGTGTCTGTACAGGACCGTATGTGTGTATAAAGGCTGAGATCAGACTGTGTGGCTCATTTAGCTACTGATGTACCAGTGCTCTGTTGAGGAATTTGGAGGTGGAGAGTAAAATAAAGAATAACAATGTACCATGTAGTCCCTGGTTAAGGTTGAATAGTCTACGCACTAAGATTAGAAACAGTACATCTCCATGGGGCTACAGTTTCATAGGTCAGCCTTTCACCATAAAGGTAGATACATTGAGTTCCACACAATTAACTGTATGGATTTTCCAGACAAAACCTCAAGTGTGAACTCTGCAGTTATCAAAGGGGCCATAGTGCATTTTGTCATTGCTCAAAAATTTCCATTTCACTCTCAGAGCTTACTGAGCTTCAGTGATGCTCCTTACGTATGATTTGTAAAGTGTTTCAAGTTGAAAGATGTTGTGTAAATGGAAAACGTCATTGTAGACTGTTTTAGGGCAGATGTGTCCAACTCACCTGGGGCTCCAGGCTACATCTGTCCTGGGACATGGGGACAGCTACCATGGCCACCACAGCAGCACTGGTGGGGGTCCAACAATGGTAAGGGGTTTTGCAATGGTGGCAGTGGGTCCAAAGTGGTGAGAGGCCTAGTGAAGGTGGGTCTGGAGGTGGAAAGGGGTCCAGAAGGAGGGGTTTTGCAGCTGTGGAGGTTCAGGTACATGGTAAGGCTAAGGGATTCTCACATTCAGGAATGGGTGAGTCTCTTTCCAGTTTTAGTACTTTAAAAGGTTCATCACAATGTAGACCCAGAACATTTCTGAAATTCCCAAAACCTCCATGGGAGGACTACTTCCTGCCCTCAGACTTAAGAATACAAGACTAGAAGGGACCTTCCAGACCATCAAATCTAGTCTCTTGTCTTTACAAGAACCAGTTTGTCCAAAATGGTCTGAAAGAGCATCCACTTCAGCCACAACACACTCAGTTAAAAAAACAAACAAACATAAAATGTACCACAAGAAAGGAATGGAAGGGGGAAAAGCACTCCCAATACTTTGGGCCCTTACAAAGGCTAGGAATTTGTTAGGTAAAATATGATCCTAAGAAGTGGAACATACCTCTGTGATACAGAGACAGGTTTGCCCTGCCCAACATTCCTTCTCAATCAGATACAGGGAAAAAATCCTTTTAGATAACATATCTGAAATCAATTTAACTCAAAGAGTACAAGCAGGACCCACCAGCCAAGAAACTAGTGATTTCTGTGTAGTGTTAAGAGTACCAGCACCAGGCTACCCAACCAATACCTCCCCCCTCAAAGCAAAACAAATAATTACAGGGAAAGAATTCATGAACTGAACAGATGACTAGTAGATGCCTTGAAGTTTGGGACTAGGCAACACCTCGTGTACATGGAAGCCATATATCACACCCTCTGACTACTACTCCCTGAACAAATCCCTCCTATTAGACTAACAAACATACTTCTGTAAACTTCTCACCCCATCTTGAAGGATTTCATGTTTCTTGTCCCCACTATTTTGTTTGGAAGAACAATTCAGAACTTCAGTTCTCTGATGATTAGAAACGTTCTTTTAATTCTCAGTCTAAATCTATGTCCATCTTGTTACTATTTAATCTTGCATCATATTGTCCTCTACATAGTTTTTCTCCTTCCCTGACATTTCACTTCCAAATCTATTTACAAAGGGCAGTCAGAACCCTTTGCTTTCCTAAGCTAAAAAAGGTAAATTCTTTCAATCTTCCCTCATAAAGGTGTGTTCTTCATTCCCTTAATCATTCCAGTAGTCCTTCTCTGTACCTGTTCCAGTTTAAATTAACCTTTTTAAAAAAAAATAGAGAACTGGGATTTTGCATAATACTTTAAATGTTCTTACTAATGCCTTGTTCAGTGGTCCTAATATGTCCTTGTTTCTACTAAAATTATTCTTTTGCTTAGTACACTCAAAAATTGTAGTAGTCTCTTTCACAGCTTTATCACAATTGCAGATGATTATATTCTTATAGTCGACCAGTACGCCTATGTCCCATTCTTCTTCTGTTTCCTCTGAACTATGTGCCCTTATCTTATATAATACATCCTTTGTATTACTTGCTAAGGGCACCTTTACAATTTGTATTACTACACTTTGTACTATTTGTACTATTCCTGGGTGCATCTACACATGCAATTAATGTGAAGCAATAAACTCCAGCGCATATTGCACTGGAGTTTATTGCTCCCGGGCACATGTTCAAATACCACGACCGGGAATGAAATATGTTGAGCTGGCTTGAAGCAGCCCTGACTGGCAGGGGGTCCTGGGGTCAGCCTGCCAAACCAGGGCTGCTCCCCCACAGCTCAACATGCTACAGAGGGGCTGGCTGAAGCACAAGGGGGTTCACTGTGGGGCTATCTGGCAGGCAGCCCCCACACTAAAGCACCCTCATGACCCAGCCAGCTGCATCAGCATCTAAAAGCGAGCTGTAGCAGAGTGAAAAATGCCACAGCAGGATACTACTTGTAAATATAAGTACTATCCTGCTGTGGAGTTAATTGGTTTACTCCAGCCTAATTGCCCTGCATGCATGGGTGACTGGTGACTCCTGAGTCAGGGAGGCACTTGCCACTCACGGGCACCGACCTCGAAGTGCCAGTGGCACACCTGGAAAGGCCAGAGATGTGCCTGGAAGGGGCAGTGGCACTTCTAGCACCCCCAATCCACAGCCAACACTCTTGAGGGGCACTGGCGCTTCCACCTGTCCCCCTTCCCATTGCCTAATTAGGGAATGCTGCCTGTCAGGGGGGGCACCAGTGCTCTCTGGGGGTGCATTTGCATGCCCATTCACCCCCTATATGTCACCACTACCTGCATGTGTAGACACTGAGACATTTACTGTGGTGCTAATTAGTCAACTCCACAGTAAACATCTCATGTAGACATGTCCACTTTTTCCTTCAAACCCTTTCTCTTATTTCAGGGGCTTTCAACTGGGGGTACGCATACCCCTGGCGGTACTTGGAACGGTCCTAGGGGGTGCGCACAGGTGGATGAGGATGGAGCACCTCCCAGGAGCAGGGCCAAGGAGGGAGAAAGGCA
>NW_017729032.1:214881702-214882087 GCF_001723915.1 Gavialis gangeticus
TTCAACTGGGGGTACGCATACCCCTGGCGGTACTTGGAACGGTCCTAGGGGGTGCGCACAGGTGGATGAGGATGGAGCACCTCCCAGGAGCAGGGCCAAGGAGGGAGAAAGGCAACGGCGCCCCTCTGTGGGGGATCTTATGCATTAGAGAAGACCTCTAACAGGAGATCCTGATAATTGACTCAGGTATTTCTTTTGTGTAGCCACCGTCGCCACCCACCACCCCAGTGAACTTCCTTGCCCCACAGAGGGGCGCTGCTGCCCTCACCCCAGTCTGGCGAGCTTCTCTGCCCTGCCCTGGCCCTGCTCCTGGGAGGCGGCAGTCCTCTGTCCCCACCTGCCTGTGCGCCATCTCCACCTCCCTGCTCTGCGATTAGTTCACGTG
>NW_017729032.1:214882215-214882941 GCF_001723915.1 Gavialis gangeticus
CCCCCCCCACATTTGGCCTTTAATTAAACAAGGTTGAAAATCCCTGTGTTATTTCACTCCATAAAGCCATTTAATTCTTCCTATATGATAATCTGGTCCTCCTCTGTATTAGTAGCATCTCCCAACCCTGTATCATTTATTGTGACAGGGACATGAAGCAGAATAATAATCCTAAGAAATAGGGACCTGAAGCAGAATAATAATGAAAGAGCTGGCTCCCACTTTTGGAAAATGATCATGGTATATTTCTGGGTTAGTAAACAACACTGTTTCTTTGTGTGTCAGCAGTGCAGTTATTCCCTCTCCCTCATTCCAAATATTCTTGCTTCTGGCTTACTAAAAGGCCAGAATAAAACACCTGTTGACCCTACATGATATACATAGTTCTGAGTCGTTCCTTTGGGACTCATCTTCAGTACGTGCCAGTATCTTTACTCAGGGTGATTTGGGAGAGGAATCCATTAAAAAGAAAGAAAAAAATCAATACTATAATTAGGAAACATTATATTGGATAATGATGCCAATTAAAGAGCAACAGTAGAGGCTATATATGTGTCTATTAAGCCATGCTGTTTATACTTGCTTGTCTGTGACTTCCTGCCTTATACCCAGAACCACCAAAGTATTGTTTTGCTAGGGATTAGGTGAAACCTCATGGAAGCTGCTGAGTGTAGCAGCTGCCCTCCACTCAGAATTGTACAAAGCTGCTATGCTTTTCTGTGGAGC
>NW_017729032.1:214887941-214888702 GCF_001723915.1 Gavialis gangeticus
GAGACCGTTTTAATTTATCAAACCTCTTTTTACAGATAGCTCTTTTCCAAAAATGTGTTCTTAGCTTTCTCTCAGGGAACTGTGCCCCTCTGACTTTTTTGCTGCTTTTCTGTGGAGCAAGATAACTGAAAAAAAATTGGAGCCACTGATCAAAGCAACAACCATGTGCCAGGCCAGTCAGAAACTGAACAATGCAAAGTAGAAAGGTTTCACTTGGATTTGAATTAAAATATGTATTGAGCTGTATATGCCTGTGTGTGCATGAATGGAAGCAGACCTACTCAGAAATGTGAAAGGAACAGACAGAAAAAGCAGCAAAAAAGTCAGAGGGGCACAGTTCCCTGAGAGAAAGCTAAGAACACATTTTTGGAAAAGAGCTATCTGTAAAAAGAGGTTTGATAAATTAAAACGGTCTCCTGTTGTTTGATTTGTGCAGTGTTCACTTAAACAGAATTTTGTCTATTCTTTATAAATAATAGCACAGCACAAAAGAAATACCCGAGTCAATTATCAAGATCTCCTCTAAGATATCTTATCTAATGCATAAGATCCCAAATATTGGCTGACTCTTGGGTCAAAAGGAGTTACAATATGTTAATTCCAAATGTTTATCTGATGGAGGCAGAATAACTGGTTCCTTTTGAAAAAATGAAGGATGCCTGTAGATGTGCCAGGAGTCTGCTCCAATGTGCTGTAATTACAGATTGAGTCTTCTAGAGTGTGCTAATTAGTGCGCTTCAGCTAGCCTTCGTGTCTTCATA
>NW_017729032.1:214890349-214895588 GCF_001723915.1 Gavialis gangeticus
CTTGGGTGTGTGGCCCTGCAGGGAAAGGAAATAGCTGTCTTGTGTATCAGTATTGCCATGCTTTAAAATGGCAGTGGGGGTGCTCTAAAGCTCATTCAACAAGCTTTAGTTAGAGCACCCCTGCCACCATATTGAAGCATGGGGATGCTGATACATGAGACGCTGTGGAGCTGCTCTAATTAAAGCTTCCCCCTCCACCCCCAGAACACATGTAAAAATGCCAAGGTTCTTAATATACTCTTAGAAAATCATGAAAATAAAATCTCTTAATAATTTTATGGAGGTGTTTCTGGAAAGGGAGAGAGCATCATGCCAGAGGCTCATGGAATATAATGCCCTCCTCTTGCCAGTGGCCAGTATTATACTGAAATACACTTTAACACAGGGGCAGGAAAAATATGGTTCATGGGCCAGATCCAGCCTGCAAAGCACTTTAATCTGGTCCACAGCACCCACTAACAAATGGTGTCCCACCCAGCCCTTCCACCCATGAGGGTGGGAGTGAGGCACCCCCCATGTACACCACCCCCAAAATACCCTATTGTGCCTCACTCCCACCCTTGTGGGTGGAAGAGCCCAGCCTGGCCAGTAGCAGCTTCCCAGCAGGGCTGCTGCTGCTGCAGCCCCAAGGGACCTGCTTTGCTTTCCTGGTCTCCTGCTGGTTCCAGACAGCAAGCAGGGAAGCAGCGGGGGCAGAGCTGCAGCTGGGTGGGAGCATGGAGAGTGGTGTGGGGGCTGGTGGCTGTGAGGAGCTCGTGCCCAGTGGGCACCCATGGGTGTGAGGGAGGGTTGGTGGATATAGGGACCCCCCACACACATGCACTTCCCTTATGGTGTGCAGCCTTGCCAGGCAATGGCAGCGGCAGCAGGTGGGAGCGCTCAGGGTGCTCGTTCCCAGTGCAGGTGCTGGTGCCCAATGAGGCGCAGCTCTGGCCAGTGCTGCCACTTGTGGTGAGGGGTGCAGCCTCCACTGGGCAGTCTGTATTGCCAGTACTCCTCGCACTTGCCAGGCATGGGAGGGAAGCCCCAGGTGCTTTTCCCTGAGGTGTGGGGAAGGCAGCCAGCTCTAGTGCCTGGGGCTTCCTTTCTGTACCTGGTGAGTGTGTGGAGCACTGGTGATAGACTGCCCAGTGGAGGCTGCACCCCACATCACAATGTGCAGCACTGGACAGAGCTGTGCCAGGCACGAGCACCCTCAGTGCCCCGCTGGCTGCCGCTGTGCCCTGCACCTGAAATAATTTCCTACCCCCACTTTAACAGATACAGTGTACTCAGAGAAACAGTACAGAATAAAAGTAGGGCACAGGATATAACAAAATGGATCCTCTTTTATGTAAATGAAAAAGTCTGTTTTTGAAATGACAGCAGCATCCTGATCTTTCTCTGGTGAGATCGGACTACATAAAATAGTAAATTTAGTTTAATAAACTTTTGAATTAATTTTGTTTAGGATGAAAAATGACCTTTCACCTCAAAAAAAAACAGCTATTTTTTTTCTTTTTCATTTTTTTTTGATGAAACACAGGGGGAAAAACCCTTGGTTGCTACTGTTTTTGTTTTTATTTTCTTTTTGTCCCTCTCTCCACTCATTTTCAATGGAAAAAGGAAAAAGACAAGCTCCCCATAACTAAATCCCCACAAATTTTTCATTTAATGAAAAAGTCCATCTTTTTAAATACCTATGGTATGCAGAATATTTTTAAGATTTTCATAAAAACTCATTTTTTTTAAACTAGCTCTATAAAAAGCATTGAAGAAAAAAAATGTGACTGGACATGGGTCAGATCCTCAGCAGGTGTACCTGGACTGTTTTTAGTGAAGCTGTGTAGGTTTATACTATGTGGTAGTTGGGTCCATTCTTCTATTTTAGGTCTCAGTTCTCATCCATTTACTCATGTGCATGTATCAGTGGAACTAGTCCCAGTAGTAAATCAAAGTGTGTAAGCAAGTTTGTGGGATTAGGATTTTATATTTTATATAACAAGTTTTATTTCTCTTTCTGCAAATGCGAGATACAATAAAATGAAATTGATGCTCTTGGAAAAAAATCACTTGTATGTTATATTGTTTTCTCGTTGACCTTGATTCTTGCTATCTTTCTCTGAACCTCTATCTTGCCTTCCATTTCTCTTGGTAAGCCAATCATAGCAAGATAAATATTCATTTTAAAGCTTCTGGAAGAAACAGCAGTATTAAATACCACCCAAAACAAGTTACCTCTCCTTCTATTCCTTTAAAATTTTATCTCAGTATCAAGTGTCTTCTCACAGATTTCAATTTAAGCATATGTGTAAGCATTTTTATAGGGTCAGGCCTTAATGAGTAACAATTTTTATGGAAAAATTCAATCTTCTATCTGTTTTCTGTGGAGAAACACCAATTAAAAGCCTTTTTTAGGGGCTCAGGTTGTATTTCAACTCTCTTCTCCCTTCCCCTCAGTCTTTCAGCTGCACAGGGGAAAATAGTACTTTATGTATTGCTCCTTTGAGGTTAAATCTACTCTCCCCTTTTTTTCCTCTCAATTTCCATGATGCTCAAGGGGAAAGAAAGCACTTAAGAGTCTCTCTTTTGGGGCTCACTCCATATTCCCTCCTTTTTCTCTCTATGCTCCATGCTGCCAAGACGGGTGGAGTGGGGGCTTACTGTAAGTAAAGTCTGATATTAATGTTCATTACGTTACACATTCCCCAGCCCCCTTTTCTCTCTTCATCTCCCTCATAGACAAGCCTCAGCTTGTGTGCTCACCAAGAAAAGCAAAATAAATTTGTATTTGGTGCAGGAGATAGGCTTGTGGTGATTTTATTTGTCATGTTGTCTTTATGGTGCAGCAACTCTACATCAGCCAGTTACTGGGCTTGTCGAACCTTAAATGTCCTGGCTCTTCTGTCAGTGGCATGTTTTTCCCTATTTTTATTTTCTGCTTGGTCTGTATTAAGAGCTCTGTGGATCAGTGGACCAAGCTGAAGACTTTCATAATCAGGGGCCATCTTGTGCAGTCACTTTTTACACAGAACTAAGAGGAAATAATTGCTTCATGACTGGTAGTCTTTTGGGATCCCAGAGTTGAATATGTAACAATCAGCATGATTTGGCTCCCCTTCTAATTTCATTTCTCTCTAATTTCCAGAGCTATTCCAAGTAGGCTGAACACTAACAAATGGGAGGTGAAACTAAAAGGCATTATAAAAATAATTTTGGGATGGGGCTAGTTTTGTGGTGCTTCAACAATCTAAAAGTGGCAGATAGTGAACCAGAAGTTAAACATTAAAAGTCTTTCTATGAACAGGCTATTGAGAGACAAAGATGTTAATAATTATGTTTGGGGTGTAAAAGGCAAGGTTCAGGAAAAATGACAGGAAAAAATGTGAATGAGAGCATAAGCTGGTGTTTTTCTATTCAAGTGTCTTTTCATTTCACTGACTTTTCAGCTAACCACAAACATCCTTTCTGAACAAAGCTTCTATTTATCAACTTTACATAGATGGTTCCTAGTAGGACTTACACAAACTCGTGAGAAACCCAAAGCGTTTCCCACCCCTCTTGTCCTCTTGATGGTTATATGCTTGATGGTTATATGAATGCTCTATGTCTTTTGGTTTAAACTGGCTAAAGTCAAATGCCATTTAGGAATGGGGTGTAGGTTGTAGCTGTGTTGGTCTAAGGACATAGGCAGACAAGGTTCTTTGGGTAAATCTGATAACTTTTATTAGATCAACAAGTTGTTGGTCTAATAAACGATATTGGATTTACCTAAACAACCTTGTCTGCCTATTTAGGAATGTGAAAACCTAGGCTAATAAGGCTTCTATATGTACCAGTACTAGATTTACTTTTGCAACCAAGAAATCAAGATGATTTCTGTTTCCAACTATAGTATCCCAGTTCCACTATCTAGAACTGGGAAGTCTGGCAGTAGGCTTCCAGTAAAACACAGGTTATAGAATAGCACATTAAAGTTTATATAATCAGTATTAAGGTTCAAACATCTCATTCTGCATCAAAATATTGTCCATAGGCTAAATTTGTAATGTGCTGGCAGCTAAATTATAGTGGACAAATTTCTTATGTGGCCATAGTCTGGTTCACACAGGGCACTGGAGAGACATTGGTGGAAATGGTGTTGGGCCAGTGCTTCTGACAGCATAGGTGGAGAGAAATCAGCCTAGAAGCTGCTCTGAACTCATAGCTGAGGATCAACGTAGCATTGTGTAATACTGCTCTACCCCTTCCCTTTTCACCCTGGACATGTAATCTAACCTGGAGTGAAGCCCCCTGGGGAGAAAGGACATCTTTCTACTCCCCTTCCCTCACCAGATACATGGCATGGTGCTGTCCTTGTATGGCTGTGCCTGCCCTACGGGCAGGATGCAAGGAGGTCTGCATGCCATGGAAAGACTCCTGGGGGGCAAGGGGAAGGAGCCATACCAGCACTCCAAGTTGGCCCCTGGTGCTGGTGACCCTCTTGCCCCACTTTAGTCATGCTACTGAGTCAGAGCATACTGGTGAATTGGGCCTTTTGAGTCAAAGGCCAAACTAGGTTGAAACTATCACAAGAGTAGACTTGACCTATGGGCAGATCTGGAGGTGGGGAGGGTCCCCCTTTGATTCCTCAGCATCACTCAGTATGGCTATGTAGCACATACCTGCAGTGTAAAGTGTAGTCCTGCCACCTACCTTCTTTTCAAAATCCTAGATCTACTGCTTACTGGGCCTCAGCATTTCATTGTGTGTGGCTCTAATTATGTCTACTAGTGAGAAATATGGGGACTCACAAAAATGTATATATATTTTGTCCCTGTATTTCTTAGTAGCAGACAGAGTGCAGGACCTCCATCTAACCCAGGAGGTGCACAGCCCCACCAGGGGGGATGCCTTGTTGGACCTAGTGCTGGCCATGGGTGATGGCCTGGTGAGGGAGCTGCAGGTGCTCGACCACCTGGGCGACAGTGATCATCGCCTGCTGGGATTCACCATCCAGCGCAAGGTGGCAAAGGCATGCAGTAAGGCAGCGGATTTTAAGAGGGCAAACTTCAACGAGCTAAGGAGGATAGTTGGAGAAGTGCTGAGGTCCTGGAGGGGAGGGGAGCCAGGTGTCCAAGGAGAGTGGTCACTCCTTAAGGAGACGATCCTCCAAGCCCAAAGGAAGGTAATCCCAACAAGGATCAAGGGGAGCAGGAGAGCACACAAGCCTCCATGGCTCACCAAAAGCATCCGGGAATGTCTCCTTGCTAAAAAGGAG
>NW_017729032.1:214900588-214919445 GCF_001723915.1 Gavialis gangeticus
GTCCCTTCTGACCCTAGAAACTATGAAACTATAATCCAGGAAGAAAAATATATATTTCTATTATGTATATGTATGTGTGTGTGTGTGTGTGTGTGGAGAACATAGTGGATCAGATTTCTCCGTGATATAACTGCATGGAAGCAATTGAATTGGATCACTGACACAACAGGGCATTGATCCTGAAATACATTTTAATGTCTCTTCGGGCACAACTAACAACTTGCAGGGGTTCACTTTTTTTGGGTTGTTTAATTAATATCACTTTTAAAAGGCTTGGTTTTCAAAGCAGGGTGCTCAGCTCTTTCTGAGAATCAGAATCTTTTAACTCATTTCAAGAGGGCAATCAAAATAGCTAATGCTTTTGAAAACCCAGATGCTTATTTTCAAGTTTGTTGTGGCCACAAATATAAACATTAAAACACTGAACAAAATGTTCATTATTAAGGATATTGAACTATCACTAATAATTAGCACCTACAAAGACTGTTACATACTTCTTCAAATTGCTTTACAACCATTAGCTAATTTAGGAGTGACGTTCCAGTTTCAACAACATTTTCCTTGGAGATTCTTTGCTTCTAGACAGAATTTCTGAACAGAACTGGGGAGGGGAAGAGTGAAAGAGAAAGTGTGTGTGTGTGTGTGTGTGTGTGAGAGAGACTTTTTATAACTTCTGTTAAAAAAAAAGTTAAAAAAAAAGGTAAGGTGCAGCAGTGAATGGCTCCCACAAAGAACCAAGCATGAAAACCTTGCCAGTAACAAAACACCCATGTCATCAGATACTGAAAACCCATTCCCCCCTTGCACCATTCATGGGATTATGCATTTAGGACTAGCCATCCATCTTCCATCTTGCAGAGTGCCCCTTCAATAATCCAGCTCAACACAATCTGGTCCACATTTTGTTGCAAGGTGAAGGTCCAAACTCAAACAAGACACTCACTTAGACATGGAAACAGAAGAGTTGTAGGGGGTATTTGGAGATGTCCCCTGTGAGCTGCTTCCCACAGCTCTTCAGGGTTGCCATTTTGGCCTGGCCCAGCAGGAAATTTGCCAGACACAGAGAGAGAGAGGAGAGAAGGACAAATAGCCTGGTCTTGCACAACCACGGACCTAGATCTGGACCTCAAAATCACACTGAGTGCCCTGATCTGGTGATCTTGCATTCTTGAACGAGTGGGTCTTGCTCCTATTCCAGGTATATTTTTTGAAATCTCAAATGGCTTTGCAAGATGGGAAAACCATTTCCCAGACCACTCTAGTGATATATTCCAGGGCTTCCAAATGATTGTTAAGCAAGACTGCCCTTCAACTTAATGCATTTTGGCTATTTCCAGTTTAATATGTCTTTTCAAAGTATTACATCATTACTTCATTAAATCCCACAAAACTATTTCCCCAGGAAATAATCCAAAGCCAACTACCTGCTTTATCTCACACAACCCACTTACAATAAAAATCACGGCTGATACAGAATCACTATCTTTCCCACTTTTTCTTGCTCAGTAGCCAAACCTGTCATGGAGGCCATTGTAAAATATCAGCTAAGCCTTTGCTAATTTGTCTCTTCATTTCCTTTAGCAGTCATGGTAACTGGACATGATACTTAGTCTTCCCTAAGAGCATTCAATTTTAGCACAACCCTTTTCATTTGTATCTGCTCATAATCTATCTCCTCCTGTCACATCCGGAAATACAATCCCTTTGTTAAACAGTTAATTTGCTTCTCTTTGTAGAGGAGAGCCTGGAGAATTGCCTAACAAATCTGCAAGGTCTTCATTCCTTTTATTAGACTCACTGTTATCATTTTTCACTTTTAGCTTTCTCCTTTTAAAAAAATATTTTACCCCTTCTGTACATATTGGATGCATTACACTTATCTTTCCTTTATGCTCTTCTGTGATAAGTACCATGGGCCAGAACCTCAGTGGGGGAAAATGGCATTGATCTATTATAGAACCCAATAGAATTATATTGATGTATTCCAGTGAAAGATTAGGATATAGAGATATATTTTATAACATGTCTCTATTTATTTGACTTCTATTAAACCTCCTTACAATATTATATTAAAGTTTTATTAAAGTTTTTTGTTCATTCCTTATATTTCTCTGAATGGGGCAAATCTGATCACAATGACTTGTATATATTCACTGAAGTCAATGAGGACTCCCATTAAAGCCAAGTGTAAAATTTAACCTTACTTCTCCATATACAGAGGCAAAATGGCAGAGCAGCAAAGGTGTCTCGCCGTAGCTCCAGAAATGTCAACTCAAGCCTCCCTGGCTGTGTCCAAACGAATGCAGCATGTGGTACCGCAGACACATCTGTAGTGCCACATAGCACACATTCAGCTGTTCTCCATGCTGCAAGGTAGCAGTTCAGGGGTGTTTTTTGACCCCAGGATTTCCTGGGGTAAAAAAGACCGGTGCAAAAAAAAAGCAGAGCAGTTCAGGTGGGGGCAGTGTATGTCACCCAACACTGGAGCCTGGCCAGCCACACTCTAGCTGCTGGCCAAGCTCCAAGTGGCAGGGTCACTACTGCTGCAGCTCCAGGAGGACCCCAGAACCCCAGGTAAGGCTGCTGGGGCCAGCCCAATGGTGGCCCCAGCTTCCTCTACCCCACCCAGGGTAACCTGTTGTACACCAGAGGACATGTGGCACAGGCATTCCCCGGGGCCAAGTAGGAGCAGCGCAAGGTTCTCGGTCCTGGGAAAACAAATGTCCACGCTGATGTGGACACTGCCCCTCAGGATTCATGCCAAAGGCCATCCCCACTTCACCTAGCTGCAATTGGGTACCTGGTCATTCAGGCTGGGGGGCCAAAGATGGCTAAATGGGATGCTGGCCACATTTTTCTCTTTTGCCCTGCTGGCTGTAAAGAAATGATGTGCCTTAACCAGCTAGCCAATAAGCTGCTCTGCTTGGGTGGGCCATGGACCTGTTTCTTTTTAAGCGTTATGAAATCTGAGGAGCTCCTACTTTCTGGAGTATGCTAGGGTGTTGTTAGACATTAAATTTCCCATGTGATACCCTCTTAAGATGGGAATGGCCATGGATTAAAGCAGGAAAAAACAAGGTAAGTGCCCTCCGAGTGTCTCAAAGTTATGTGTCTTCAGGCAAGGATTATTTCCAGCTGGTGGTAAGCAGCTCATGTTGTAGTAATGTCAGTCTGCTCCCCTGAACTAATACAAGCATTTTGCAGTCTTCCAGTATCCCAGGATGCACCACTCTCAGCCCCCTCACATCCATAACTCTACTACCCCAGACTGACAGAGACCTGGGAAGAGCCAGACAGCTGAAGGTGACTGGGGAGCCATGGAAGGAGTGGTGAGCAACAAGAGGGTGGGTAAGTGGAGAGCTGCTAGAGACCTGGGGAGCCACAGGGCAGAATTGGCAGGTCCCAGCCATGCCTTACTCACCAGTCCTTTAGCAGCAAGTCAGAGCTGTGCACATTAGAGAGGGTATTAACTCTTAACATGTGACTGCTCACAGCACGTGCTAACTTTAATACCACCTACTATTTCTTAGAGTTTGCGGTATGAATTGTAACATATAACAATGTCCTTATTCATGTGTTATTGCTGCACTGTGATAACAAGCAGGGAGCGTGCAATATGTTAAGTGCATAGAAGTAGAAGAAGAGTTATAACTATTGTGCTTGGAGGATTTTTGCGCAAGCTTGAATATCTATAGCCATGTTTGCAAAAGGCTGCTTTATGCTTTCTGAATGGCTTGAATGGTAATGAAGACAAAATGTTCACTCTTTCTCTCTCTCTACCCTTTAAAATGTCCAAAGAAAGCTACCATGGCAATAGAGCTAACATTCATGATAGCAGAAATTACGTCTGCACTGACGCTTATCCATGACACAAGAGGAATAATTAAGATTATGACCTTCCTTGCTAATCACAAGCAACTTCGGTCAGCCAACAGCAGAGCTCCCTGAAAGAACTTGGGAAATTCCCTTCATTTCAGAATTGAAAACTACAGAAAACCACATACCTGGCAAACAAAAAGGCAATAAATCTGTCCTCTCCCTTAAACTGTCAGTGCCTTTTTCCACCAGGGTTTTGCAATTCTATGGATAGGCTTTCTTTGCAAAACATGTAGGTTGCCATGATAAACTATCTAGTCAGTTTGTGAACAACAGAAGTGAGGGGAAGACACTGGTTCAGAAGTCAGTGCTGATGAGTTTGGCTGCCTTTTGATTTAGCTTTGCATCATCATCAGTGCAACATTTATTATGATATTACTTAAGATATGCACATGTAGTTCCTCTGACTTTTTAGCCAGGATCTGAAACTTGTTTACTTCTTCCCTGTACAAGGAGTACAGACTTGACAGTTTTTTAGAGTTGGAAATCTTGGTTACTAGGAGTTAGAAGGTGAAGCCGGTAAAAATGGTAGTGAATGCTTTCAACGGTTTGGTTTTTCTTGCACTTGAAAATTACGTCCTTATTTAGCAAAGTACCTGGGAGAAAACTGCATGAAGAAACTTGGTGTTTATGCACAACATTTTCAAAGGTACTAGAATGACTTATAAGCCAAAATTCTATCTTCAAAAGTGATTTGGGGGCCTAAATCTAGATTAGGTGATGCAGGTGCCTAAATCTCACTGACTTTGAAATAAGCTTCTTGGGTCTGAGCTGCCAAGTCACTCAGGTGGTTTTTGAAGATGTTACTCATAAGCATGTGTTACTTTAAGCATGACAATAGTTAGACTTCATTGGAACAACAGATAAATAGAATTCTTTTCATTAAGCCGTTTTATCCTTTTATCCTTAATTGAGAGAAGCTATTTCCATTTCAAATATATCATTGATGTAGGAAGCTACAGTTTATTGCCTTTTTATCAAAATGTTTGTTTTGTCTGACATATTGTCAGATAGGCTAACGTACCAGTAACAAACCAGTTCTAGGAATCATTTTATGACATTCAGGTATGTCAACTGTTTTCCTTTATGGCATAAATAATATGGAAAAACAGCAGGTTTCAGTACTCTCATGGATCCATATGTCTCTTCAAGAAACAAAGAGGAGGAAACTATTTGCATTGCTACCAGAAGGTTTATGTAATTTATCTTTGTGTAATGCAAACAAGGATCGAGATGAATCAGGGTCTAATATTCTTATCAAACAGAATGCAAATTTGCAAAGTAAGAGAAAGCCCAATGTGTAATTAAATAACTATATTGCTGAAAGCCTTTTGTATATTCTGTAACAGACTGTGTAGATCAGAATCAACCTATAAACTTTTATAAGCTCACATATAATTTTTGGATAGTTATTTTTTTTTATATGTGGCATTTTACTTTTTTCTAATAACATGACTTGTAACTCCTGATCTTAAGCATCAATCCAAAGTAAAAACCTAATATTATTATATATTTAAGCTTCTCACTATATTTATGTACACTATGGTATTTGTTTCCATGACCAATTTCTAATTCAGGTGATCCTTTTAATGTGTTAAATATAGGAGACTTCACGTATAGGACAGATGTCATTCCTTATGTAAAACAAGATCTGACTCACTGCCAATTAAAATCAAGGGGAATTTTCCACTGAATTCAGTGGGCAGTGGATCAGGCTTCAGATGAACATATTTTATTTCTGTTCAGTGGTGAATACCAAATTCACAGGACTTACATTACATTAATCTTGTAATGAAAACTCCATGGGGCTCAATGCTCTTGGAAATGTAAAATTAATATTATTGGTCTGAACCAGATATAAGTGCTTAGTCTGTTCCAACTGGCAAAATTTACACTGACATCGGTGGTTCAGGATCAGTTAAATGATGGAAGTAATCAGTGTGCAAGCCCCTCCCACATTGCTTTGCCTCCATACCCAAATTGGAACTTGCCAGCAGGGCTGTACAAAATAACTTGCAGTTAATATAAAGTTAGGTTTCTCTTCATAGTTCATTTTTTGAACTGAAATATCTGGATTAGAAATATATGGGCTTGATATAGTGTATTTGGATAAAACTTTATGGCCTATGATAGGGATGATCTAATGGTCCTTTATGGCCTACATTTCTTTAAAATTATGGGGATACATTTTAGAAATATCTGTAAAGCAGATTTTAAATTTGCATAGTCAGTTTATAGTAGGATTTCCCATTCAAGATACCCTTTCTCCTGCCTCCTGGTTTGAGGACTATCCAGATTAGTCCATCAATTAAGATTCCATATGCTTGATCAGCTATAGCACTGCTTCCACCCTGCTTTCACCTCAGGTGTGTTTTGCCCACCTTTTAGCATCCTTCTGGCTCCTCTGTCCTCTCTTATTTATTGGTGATTTTGCCATGAGGATAAAAGCCCATTTGGCCTTACTTGTGGCATGTGGAATGTCTAGCAGTGTTTGGGTCTCCGGGGTTAAGGAATCTGACAGCCAGATTCTTACGTACTTTCTTAGATTCATAGCCATGTCCATTTTTTATGTGCTGCTCACACCCCTTTTAATACATAACCTCTGAAAGTAGCTCACCATATCTGTGTTACTCTAATGAAGGCTAAGGGAGAGCCAAAGGACCAGAAGAGACAAGTAAAGCAACAAAAGCAACTCATACCTTCTTTCATTTCCTTCATTAAGTACATCACCATAGACTACCATAGGCTTACACACCACTAAGTGTGTGGAAGTAGGTAAGCTATGACTAAGGATGCTGTGCTTTTAAGCAAAACTAATTCCACTGAAGTTATCTGAATTATGCTATTGCAAAACTGTTTTAAATCAGAAGAGAATAAGGCCCTTTATGTAAGTGACAGTGTCTCTGAGAATGGAGAATTTCTTACACATTACCTCTGAATTTCATATATTGGATTTAAAGTTTGGCAGGTCAAAGCTCAACCTTGTATTTGTTCAGTTTTGTTTACACGGCAACTTTGTTCCACTATTTAGCTTTATAGATTTTCTTGGCTAAAATCTTTATATAGCTTTCAGACTGTTTATTTGGAGTTAATTTCATGCAAGCACCTAATTATAGCTAACTAAAATTATAGGTTCTCAGTAAGCTTTGGCACTATATAAAGTTAAATACATAGCAGTTACTGTGAATAGTAATGTATTGTATAGTGAGGGACTACTAAAAGGAATCTTTATTGTAAAGTAATTTTTAAAAAAAAGTATGAAATTGAGCCTAGTGATTACTAAAGAATATGCCATTGGCATGTACTCCTAAGATGTGAAGGTTATGTGTTAAACGGGTCCACCTTAAACCCCAAAATGGGCAAAAGAACAGAATATAGGCCAAAGAATGATTTCATTATATGAATGAAATGGAAAAACGCAGTGAAATTCCATCCATCCCTAAGGACTGGCTCCATTTAGAGGTTAGAAGAATAGCTCCGAGTGATCTCACACTTATGGGTTCTATAACTGTCATTCCTAAACAATTGCAGTGAGGTTATGACTAAGGTTAAAAGAATCGGCATATAAAAAACCAGGGGTAAAATCTTGGCCTCAGCAGAGTCAATGGCAAAATTCCCAGTGGCTTCAATAGGGCCAGGATTTCACCCCTGGAGTTTACTGCTTTTCCATAGGATGCATAATAAAAGAGAGATAACAGTTCCAGCGGGTCTCTCACCGTACCGCCAAGAATATTCTAAACACACAAGAGAACAGAGTGGCTGTGTGTGTTATGGAAAGGCTGGAGCCAAGGTGAGACAATGAAATAGTTTTAAGGGCTGGAGTCAGCTTCATGGTAAAAAAAAATAAAGCTACTTTTCTGTAGTGGATTTCTGTACTGGATTCATTAGCAGGATGGTGCTGGTTGGGCCTAAGGCTAAACATAGTGGAAGTAGATTTCAGACTTCAGTGGGAATAGCTTTAGGGTAACAATTCATTCAAATGCAAATGCAACCTAAACTCAGGTAGCTTTTTCTGTACTAATCCTGTTTAAAAATGAGTGCTTTACTAAATGTCTCAGCTGGTTGTGACAACCCTAGGTTTAAGCAGGTAGCATGTTTTAACTATATTTTCCCAGCACAGGAAAAGCCAAAGGATTATGAGGAGAGACCATTGTGTCTGCTACTGAGAGAGGCTGGTAGGATGTCTCACTTTGTCCAATTCACATGGGATGGACTCAGCCAGGGTGTACTAAGGGTACTCATGTTAGCACACAGGCTAGGTTGGATGGGGTCTTTAACTTCAGCTTTCTTCCTAAGTCTGTTGCTCACAGTTTGTTTTTGTTGTTAAGTTACTACTCATGGAAAGCTCCAGGAAATGAGTTAATTTAAATCTAATCATGCATGCTGTCCAGAGGTGGATTCAACCATACCTAACTGAAGAAAATCTGGAATCCAACAAAATGAACAGAAACAAACAAGCAAGCAACACCCCTCCCCATAAGAACAAGCATGAAGAAGAAACCCTATAAACATCTGGAATCTCTTGTAAAGACATGCTAACCTAAATGCAGACTTCCCCTTCATCTTGGTTCATGGTTTCTGTCCTCCTCACAGTTGCATAATATCGGTGGTAACAAATTACAGGAAGGGTGACTTTCCCCTAACTCAGAACAAAGACTCTCATTAGAAAAAAGAAACTGTTGTTCTCACCAGGACTCCAGCCCTCCTCTGTAGACCTCCAAATTAGACCCTCTACAGCTCTTTCTTGCTAGAGTATTAAGGGAAAGGTATCCTTACACTCACCTTCTTCACATGGGATGCTGAGATCCCTTTTTTATGCAACACCTCTACTTTGGGGGGTAGATTATGCCAGTCAAGCTTCAGATGTCAACAATTTCTTAGATACATGTAAACAGTCTGCTCCATCTATCAGTATTCAGCAAATACCCTTATTGATATGCTGGCTCTGCTTCCTTGACTGATGTGGAGCAAAGACAGACTTATGACTTCCTCTGCTTTCTTGCCTTCTTTCAGTACCAGAATCTAAAATGCCTTCCTGTTCTTCCAGCTTGCTAGGAAATTTTCCCCTAACTCCCAGAGAAGGATCCTTAGCCCCGCCCAGTCATGTCCAAACTAGAGGACTGTAACTTTGTATTTGGAGATGAATGTGAAGGCTGTGCAGACCTTCCACCAGGCACATAATGCTGCACCCTGTCTTTTGCAGCCATGAGCACACTATAGCTGTGCCCAAGTGCACTAGCTCCCAGGCAGTTTCTAAATCCAGTTTAAGAGCTTGGTCCTAATTTTCAAAGTGATTAGTGCAGCATGCCTAGTTGGATGCAAATTTTCATCTCTGAACCATGTAGATCATGAAATCCAGAGCACATTATATGAGAGGCAAGACAAAGCTCTCTCTGTTCAGGGAGTCCTGTTAAGGAACAGTCTTCCAATAGAGATCAAAGGGATCCACAGTCTGACCAGCTTTAGAAAACATGGTTAAAACCTTCCTCTACTCTTCCACCATAACTGACACAATTTAATTGGGCCTTTTATTCCTACACCTCTTTGAATTCCCTTGAAATTTCTTTACCTCCCAAAACACCTATCCCAAGCAGAAAGAAGAGGAAAGAACCAGGGACTCAATGAAGAATTTTGTTGCTCTTGATTTTTGTGTGTGGTGCCCAAACTATACAGTGGTGGAACTCAGACTTAGGAGGAACAAGATGAAGAATTTATTGGTCTTCTTGGGGCACAAGGAATGCAGGGACCTCTATTGTGGGAGACTACTGTACCACTGTACAAAAGAAGGGAAGGTTTTCTGCACACCTCTGAAATTTCACAGGAGCTCTGTTCACAACATGGCCATTACAATGTAAGAAATGAAACTTTAGTTCAAATCCTGGCCGTCCACTGAAGTAGTAAAACTCCAGTCCATTTCAGTTCAGCCATAATTTCACCTGCTGTTTTCTTCTTAGTCCCTAAAATACCTGTTGAGTTACATAAGTAGTAAGAAATGCAGTGCTTTTATACAATGTTGCAAAACCCTTACAAAGTGATACTCAAAGGGATTCTGAATACTAGATGCTATAAGAGAAGAAGATTTGGTGCCATGCTGTCTTTGCTTTCTTTTTTTTTTTCACCACATAGAGCACTAGACCTACTTGGTCAAGGTCAAGTGAAAAATCTGCCCAAGCCTCATGGCTTGTTGACCTAGTGTGGTTAAGGCACACCAGTTTCTATAGTCAATGGCACATAAGCCACAATGTGACTAGGATAATGTCTCCCATTTTTTACTCCCCTAATCACTAAATGACTAGGTATTTCTTTTACAGATGGGTTAATGGGAGGCAAGCTTTGTCACAAGTCCAGAACAGGATTCAAAGTCTTACATCTGGAACAACAGGAGGTCTCCTTCAATACTGTGCCATTGAGCCCCAGTAGCCATATGCAGTACTCCCCACAAAATATCTATGGAGGGTGAATTGTCACTTTAAATACCTATGCTACCTAGTGAGGGGTCTCCAGGTGTTCATTTGTAGACATTTAAAAATTGTACAGAGACCAAAGAGAGGAAAAACTTACGCTTTGAGCAACAGTACCTTCTTACTAACAGGAGATGTTCCTCCCAGGACAGCTGCTCCAGGAGTTGTACAAGTAATAAGGAAATGCAGGGAAGGGTTGACTCTCTGAAGTTGAGCAGAAAAAGTGAAAACAAAGAAAAGGGAGTAAAAGTATTTCTGAAGTGCATCGGCTTTAAAGGGGAAAAATAAACAACATCCCCACTTCTAAATGAATCAGGGTCTGAGTTTCAAGCTGTCAGCCATTTCAGTTCCTTCTCTTGGCACTTCCTTCTCCGTTTGGTTTCCTTGATGATCATATTCCATAGCCAAAACATTTGATTTAATTCCATTTCAAAACTGCTCTTTACCATTGCAGATTCTGTCCCAGAATGACAGTATGGCTTTCAGGAGAGTATCTGTCTCATAAAGGAGCTAAAGTGGGAATTCTGCATATTTTGTCTGAGCATTCAAGTGTCTCTGTGAGTTTAAGAGGAGACATTGCAGAACATACCTAAGAATCTAGCTGTATACATATATATAATTTCCCCCCTAATGCAAATATGTAAAACTGACATACATTGGTCTGGAAGGGACGGTAAAAAGTGGCTAGTGTTTAGGCATGAAAACAAGCTGCTGTTTAATTCCCAGCTCAGCAACTTGGGTTGAAAACTGTAACAACTGTAATTATCAGCAAGTTTCCAAGCCAGACAATTGAATCACTCGTCTGAGCAGATGCCCTTGGGGAATTTCAGTAGAATTGCGCTCTGGAGCTAGTAATACATAGATATGCTACACATAAACTTAAAATCCTTACAGAGATGGATTCTTCCTATATGTTGACTTCTTGTTAGTAAATAGGAGTTCAAGTAAAGAAAAAGAGTAGCTGTTTCCTGCTGCCCCCAACTCTGATAACTGATTACACTGTAAAGCCTGAGAGTGAAATCCTGGCCAATTCATTGAAGTGAATGGGAAAACTCCCATTTACTCCCTATTTAATCCAAAAAGGCTAGAATTTCAGTCTGGATATTTCACTGCATTTTATTACAACTTGTAATATGTTAAAAAGACTATCTCCTTAATAACGTTCCTTGCTTTACAATTAGACCACTATTTGGAGACTTGACTAGTGACCCAGTGGAATTCTCCAAAATTACAGTTTTGCTCTTAACTAAACCCAGGATGGCAAATCTATTTTAGACAGATAATTTTGGTCAGGCAACACAGACTCTTCTTATGAGTCAATAGTTTTGAACTACAGTGTTAAAGATAACTGAAGGAACACCCTTGTTGTATGTAAAGCACAAAAAAGATCCCTTCGTCAAATCTGCTTAGAGAAAGAACAGCTTAATTGTGTTGGTGTGTGATGTAACTGGACAGGTTTCTGCTATGAACTGCAGTTTATTGAATTTTATGGATGCAGCTACAGTGAGTTTTTTCCCATCAGTTGGAACTTCAAACAATGGATACATATGTGTACCCAAGGAAAAACCACCCTGGTTGTGTTCACAATTTGTAGCCAGGCTGCCTGTTTTCCACAAAATCTGTTCAAGCTCCAGAAGACTGCAGTGGCATTTAAATGCCATATATCTCTCTTTATAATTTTTCTTTTTATAAAGCACTGATTTATTCTCAGCCTTGGTAATCTTCTATGCCTTTCAACCATTTTCTACATTTCTAGACCCTGGGAGAGGGGATATTGCCATGTTAAAGATCTCTCTACTGTGTGACTAAGATTATGTCCCACTGTGGATATTTCAGTTTTAAAAGTGAGATGAGACCTGATAGTGATACCACATTAAACACATCTCCTATTGATCCTTTCTAACCTTGCAAAAGAGTTGCCCTGCATTAAGTACCTTTTACTTCAGCACTACTGATGGGACCACAGATGTTAACTGCCAGGCTAAATATCCTCAGAGGTCAGCAGACAGGGCAATTGAGAGGTCACAAAGTAATCATTTCCTGGCTGAGAAACAATAGGAGTGTTTGCTTCCCTGCCCTCTAACATGGCTTGAGGACAATCTTGTGGATCACTCTGAAGTATGTTTATAAATAAAGGAGAATTAATAAAATATTCTCTCCCAACCACAATCTCCTCTCGTGAGCATGGTTTTGACAGATTTATAACTACAACTGAGTTTATCAAACTATTGGCTGCATATCAGACTGTTGGATAGTGGCTGTATGATAGATGCAGTGCCCCAACTTGTAAAAATATTTGTTCAGATTGCACCATGTGCCTCACTTGTGCTGTATACTTCACACAGAGCTGTCCCTAGGGGCCTGGAGCATATCAGCCTGTGTGGGGCCAGGGTTGTGGGGAGGGTGGCAAGTGGCCGGAGCCGGCAGAGCAGGGGTGGTGGGGAGAAGGGAGCAGCCGGAGCCAGCAACACTCAGCTGCAGTGGGGCCTGTGCAGCACTGACTGCAGGGGCCCCCCAAAGCATGGGGTCCTCCAAAGTGTGGGGTCCCCCAAAGCCAGTCCTTGGGCCAAAACCTTTGCTTTTTCCCTTCTGAAAATTTCTGTATTAGTTCTCAGAGATGGCAGTTGAGTATCAAAGGAGAAACCCATTGCTTTAGATCAGTTGTTCTAAAACTTTTTAGGTGTGAAGCACTCCTTGATAGACTCAAAGCACCCCTTAGAAAATGCTACCTCTTAGTTTTCACTCCTTTTTGACTAAAGAAAAAGAATAGAGCAATTCTGCTATTGCCAACAATCTCAGAAGGACCACAACAGGGCAGAATGATTTTGACATTCTGGATTCCTATGTGAAGTGTCTAGGTTTATCTTGTGAATCATGTTTGCACATCTAACAGTGCTAACATTTTGTAACACCTTTTAACTCCCTTGAAAGCATCTCACTGGTTGAGAATCTCTGTTTCAGAAAGTAAATGGCATTATCTTTGCAGAACTCCGTGGGCCAGATTCCTAGCTGGATAAATGACAATAGCCCATTGGCTTCAACTGAAGTACATCATTTTACATCAGTTCAGGATCTGGCTGCCTGTTTCAACTCTGATTTGATAGCTGGTGCTATGGCCTCTTTTTAATGTTTAAGGAAGTAATACTAATTCTGTGGAAGAGTTAGCAGCAGTCTAAATGTTCCTTATAGATAATTTTCTTAAGAATCAGAGAATATGTATGTTTACCAATTAAACATAATAGTGAGTATTTTTGTATATAAGATGATGGTATGATACGGCTCTTTTGAAATTGTCTTCAATTAATTTTAATTTTTATATATGTTACTTCTGGATGAATCGTACTTATATTGTTATAATTCCCTCCAGATTTTCTTTCGTCTTTTGGGAGCAGACACAAAGCATCTTTTCTTAGTTTTAATGATCACTTTTGACTAGGTGATTATTTTTCTAGTCCTATTTTTATTTTTCTTTCTGCTGCATTCACTCTAGTAATGTTTTATAAACAGAAAAAGGTGATAATAGGCTTGCACTTCATACATGCAGCACAATGAAATTGGGGCGAGCAGAATAGATAGTCTGTGTGCTCCAGTGACTGTTGTGTTCCCTGTCAAAATATTGCTGCCTTTACAGTCATGGCAGGGGAAAAGAAGTGAATGGATTTGTGACAGCCATCTCAGCAGTGTTCTGTGGGAGCCAAGGGACAGAAATTCTTTCAGTGAAATTACTTGTGTGATTAAAATTTTTAGTCTCAAAATTCAAAATGAGACCCTGTTTAGGAAAATGACCTATTGCTGACAATGGATCTTAACAATCAGCTGAGGTGATCCAGCTAATTAACTCTATGGATACTCTGAAACAGCTGTTCGAGAACATTCTTGGGCTCAGTCCTTCACACTGCCTCAATGGACAAGACCAGAGCAGGAAAAAAAAGGTTCCCTATCCAGGAAGTATTCTTGAGCTTTGGAAAAACTTTCCCACCCTAACAAGATAAAAACTACAAACAACAGTATCTATAGTGATATCTATATTGATATAGGTATAGATATATAATTAACTGTGGATTGGGTCAATATTTTGATCATTTCACTTTGAGGTTGACTCTGTTATTTATTTATTTATATTTATTTTACTACAAGTTAATTTCCATTTCTAAACTATTATTTTGAACTGAGAACCTGAGGTTTTCTTTTAATAAATGTGGAAACAGCATATTTTGAGTGTTTTGATGTTTTTCTTGAAATGGAAAATTTGTCTAAGTCAAGGCCCACCTGAAAACACTTTCTGCTTTGATGGCTCCACAGTTAACAGTGAAAAAACATTTTGACCAGCTCTATCTTTAACTTCACAGTGGGCTTTTTTCAGAGAGGACAGAGGTTGTGCCCTTTGTTCCCTTTGGTTGGATGAGATTTTATAGTTAATACATTGTTGCCCTTTACCCTTTGGGTATGTGTTCCTGGTCTCTTTTACCAGACCTTATCTTTTGAAAAGCTAAGCAGATGATCAGCTCACCTTTACATTTTACGTGTTGTTTTATTAACTTTTCCAAGAGCTCTAATGGATAGAGAAGCAGGAGGCCTTTTTTTATTTTTGTATAGAAACTGTGCTGGTTTGACCTTACACTGTTTTTCTTCTCCAAGTACTGCACTATTCTTTCCTTAATTAGGCTCTCAAGCTGTTCCCCAAGAACCGAGGTTCTGCAATTCCCATGGCCACTCCTAGCTCCTTTATTAAAGCATAGATATTATTAGTCACCTTCAAGCCCTGAAGAGTGGCTGCTATTTTTAAAGTTATATTGAAACCCCCCATCAGTATCTCCACTGTTTTCATACTTTTTACATGTTTAATTTTAATACAGATCATAGTTTATGCTTCTTAACATTTACTTAACATTTAAGTCTGACCCAAAATCTAATAGAAACATAGAATCATACAAGTCATAGAATCAACGAGTGGGAAGGGACCTAGACAGACCATCTAGTCCGACCCCCTGCCATGGGCAGGAAAGAGCACTGGGGTGGCAGGGGTCATAAGACCCCAGCCAGGTGCCTATCCAGTCTCCTCTAAACATGTGTGTAACCTTCAGGTGAAGAGTACCCTCAACTCTGCCATGTCTGTTTGTCTAAACTAGACTACAGGCTTTTTGTTTTCCAATATGTTTGCAGAAATAAGGCACAGGAGCAATACACATTAGTAGTACTAGAAATAACACCAGGTGTACATGCTTTCTTTTATTTACATATATGTATCAGTTGATTATATCAGACTGTTTTAAAGGGATTAAGATAGGCTACTCTGGAGATGAGAATATTTGCAACGTTCTGCAAGATACTTGTGAGATCAGCCTTTTCACTACCCTATCATACCCTTTTGTTCTCCTCTCTCTCTCTCTCTCTCTCTCTCTCTCTCTCTCTCCACTATTTCCTTCTTAGTAAAATATCCTGGCTCCAGAATCACAGAAAGCAATACTGAGGGTGGAGGTGGAAAATAGAAAACAAGTGAGAGAAGTGAAGTGATGTGGAATTGTGCTTTGGCTTGTAGCAACAACAGCACCATAGCGGTGGCTGGAAACTTTCTTACTACTTTGTGGCAGATACAGGCCAGTTTTTTTGTTTTCTGTGTAATAGAAAAATATGTTGTGGCAAGACCAGAGTAGCTGCCATCCTCAAGCAGCAAATCCAGACCAAATACCACATCTGATTAATGTTATGATATCAAGGATTTATGTTCTCCTTCTTAACTGCTGGATGAACTATTAAAAGGCAAAGATCCTTAAACCACTTCAGAATTAATAAGAACAAGAGAACCTGGAGCAGGTGGCACCATCTGTGCCCATCTAATTCTGATCAAAACAAATTCCCTAGCCACAGTGATGGAAAAATGATCTGCTAACTCCAACTCCAGGGAGTGAAGCAGAAGTGACACAGATAGCCGCCTCCCACCCTCTCTGCCCAGCATAAGATCACCTGGTAATAATATCTATCACATGGTGAGCAGGCTTGTGATGGTTACTTCATATTTGTAAGGCACTTTGTGCTTATATAATATCTTTCATCTGTGGGTTATCCATATATTGTAGCTACTTGTTTGTCTGGGTTTAAGTATGCATCTCCCTTCCCATTTCCTCCACACCACAAATTCATTTCCCTGGATGCGTGGTGCATTCAGCTGAGTGATCCTAGAATAGTAAAAAGAGTGGATTTCTGGCATGTTACTAATATACATGCCATTGCTTAAGTACACCAATTCCATTTCCTTTTTCCCTGTAAATTGTCTGCTACTCCTACAGCTAGTGTCACTAAGGGTCCTAATATTTTCAGAAAGTCGATAGATACACAGGGTGTGTCTACACATCACCCAATGTTGCCATGCAGAGAGCTACAGCAATGTAGTGTTCACCTGGATCTACATGTGATTGCTGGCTACGTCTCTGTAATGGAGTGCTGCCTGGCTATAACATACTGCTACAGCGATGTAGCTGGTGAATCTAAATGTGCACCACCCATAACCTGCAGTATGGGCAGCTGCTGCACCATGTTTTAGTACTTCCCCCAAGCAACTACTAAAACACAGGCAGTACTAATATCACTGTATGGTGATATGTAGACATGCCCACAGAGATCTTCAGACTACGTGAGGCTAAGTATTTTCACTTTTCTTCCTTGTAGGATTTAATTCATGTTGCGTTTTATAACCCCTTGGTTTCTGTAACACAATGATACTCAACCAGATGCTATCAGGGGTGCCGCAAGAAAATGTTCATAGGGAGACAAGGTTCTTTGGGTAAACATAATATCTTTTATTAGACCAGCTAAATAGTTGGAAAATTGTTCTTTACAAGGTTTCAGGCACAAGCACCCTTCTTCAGGCATAGGGAGTCACAAGACAATGTTAGCACTGTTAGGTCTACAAATTTGATTCACAATATAAACCCTGACATTTCACATAGGAATCCATAGTGTCAAAATATTCTTTCCTGTTGCAGTCTTTTTGAGCTGTTTGCAGCAAAAGATTTATTCTATACTTTTTCTGCAGTCAGAAGACAAGAAAAAACTAAGACCTAGCATTTTCTGAGGGGTGTCTTGAGTCTAAAATTATTGAGAACCACCACTGAAACATGTAATTTTGTTGGAGAAGATTTTGGAATCAAACGGGAAGTGTGAGAGAGCTGATCTCAAATAGAAAACAAAGGCCTATGACTAAAGCCATTCAATGTTGAATGATCAAGGTGTTAAAGTTTTGCACAAAGCTAGAGAATAGAGAAGTCATGTTAAGCCACTACAGACAGGCCCCTTGTTTTGTCACTACACTTTGCTAATTCACCTTGATTGCTCAAGAGTAACAAGATTCTATTGTTTGTCAATTGAAATGATATGTTTTAATGTTTATCTACTCCGCTATACCTGTCCATAACGGCCACTGCTCACGTGCTGTACAGCTCCCAGTGTGCCAACAGCAAGGCTAAATGCCAGATTATCTTTCTCAGTATCTGATGTGGCTTCCGTGTCAGAGACAGAGCAGGCAAGGAAAGGGAAAGCAATTGTCATGAAAAGAAAGAAGCAGGAAAGAACAGCAAGATACCTTTGCTGACAAAGCAAAACTGTTGAATTTCTAAATTTAGGAAAGAATCTAAGGAAATGAAGTATATAAATACAGAATTTTCCCCGAGAGTACCAAATGCCTCTGAATATCCTGGCCTCCTGATGTTATAGCCAGCCCCAAGCAATCAGAAGTTGTGAGTTGGGTGTCAAAATATTGTAAGATTAAGAAACATTCATAAATGAGAAGTTCTTTTTACTTGCCTTCTCTGATTGGTGGGGGTACGTATGGTTTACATTTCCAAGCCTTTTTTAATAATCACAAAGGCTACAAATGAATTAATTGAAGTCTGAAATTTTCACATAATTACTTGACTCCAAGTACTGTAACATTAAAATAAAACATCCGGATATTAGACCCTAGACATAACTAATATTGGCCTTTTTGGAAAAATAATCCAGAATTTCACAGTTACCAATGTTAACACAGTGGGCCACGCCTACAGCTGGTGGAAATCAATGTAGATTCACTGAAATCAGTGGAATGGTACTGATTTATAACAGCTGAGAGTGTGAAACATAGACATTTAGGACCTAATTTAAAAAATACAAAAACAAAAACAAAAAACCCATGGCTTCCTTTTGTGCTTACATAAGTTAGGAACGGAGACATTTTGCAAGCATTAACACCTGGAAAAATGGGCTTCTTTGCACATAATTTCTCTCATCTGTTTGTGCAGGTGTGAAATCCATCGAGTTTACATGTACAGGTGCTAGTGCTTGAAAAGTATACATAAGTGGGCTGCTTTCTAAAACAGGCTTGTACTGGCATGATCCCAGTTATATGAGCACTGCATTTATTAGTGGGCTCTGTTTTAAATGACCTGAATTACTTCCTGAAGTTTGAACAGTTACATCAGAGTTTGTGCATCCCATTCCTACCCCACCTCCTCTTTTTTTTGTATTAACAAACATTTTACTTAT
>NW_017729032.1:214924445-214926961 GCF_001723915.1 Gavialis gangeticus
TGCCACATTCAAATTAGTGCAAAACTAATAGTACAAGGGGTTGGCCCACTAATGGGAAGATCTTGTGAAGGAATGACATTTCCCACCCACCCAAAGTACTGTATGCCCTCAGTTTTTGGTGTGAGAGTGCTCTGTTTTCAGCAGGAGATGCTTAGCATGTTTCAGGCCTTGAGTAGCTCTTCCAAGTACATTAAGGTTATAGTTTATGGCAAAGAGAATTTAGAGCCTCACGGAGGGTGCAGACAGATTGGTCCTCTGAAAGCGCTCTACAGCCATTACATGACACACGCATGGCTGCAAATTGCTTTTAAAGTGGCTGATTGCACAACAAATTAACCCTCATCAAATGAGGGATCAGATGAAGGCGCTCCACTTTGGAGTGCGTTAGGAAGGGGGGATGAGCTATGGGCTCGGGTTTGCTCAGTCTGAGCTGGGAGGTGGGGCAGGTGGATTAGAGCCCCCCACCTCATAGCTGCCACCCCCCCCATCCTCTTCCTGTCCAGCTCAGGCCATACAAAACCCAGCCAGAAGCTTGCTCCCTTTCTCCCCTCCATATCCCCTTCCTGCAGAAAGCCCTGGAGCTGGGAGAAGGGGCTGGGGGGAGAAGTGGCTTCTTGGCTTCAGACAGGCTCCTTGGGTTCTTGCAGACAGGTGGGCTCCTACAGGCAGGTGGATGTCTGTTGGATCAGGGTGGGAGGGGGGGCAGTGGGTGAGGAAGAGCACTCTAACTTATGGTGCTTTATAGTGCCATGAGTTAGCGTGGGGGCCTGCACATCTGTCAATGCCCAGGATTACATCCATGGGGTCCAATTCAATGCCTACTGAAACAACATGAATCTTTCTTCTGCTATCAATGGATTTTTAGATTGCCCCCATAATGGAAATCAGTACCAGCCAGTTGAAAGTCTTTGGGCTACTTAGGTAGATGAATTACAAAATGGCAAATACAATTAATTTAAAAGCATCCTTAAAAAGTTGACTAATCATTGGTTCTAGTCTGACAAAGGTCAAAGGAAACTTAAGGCCTCCCAGAGGATGCACTACTTGATGTTGCCTACAGTGACTATTTGGTAGGCAGTTTGATCTATAAAATATGGTTCTTTTTAGTATCATCCTATATCTGTGACATCTTTACATGTAACTTTTAGAGAATATTTATTTGTGTGCATTTGACCTATGAAGTAGCATTTTTTTCAGTGCACGTTCATTTGAATTGTATACATGAGTTGATTTAATCTGTGTTCATAACTTGCTTGTGTTTGTTTTCTGGTAGCCACTTAGGAAACAAATTACTGGCATGAGTGTTTGTAGAAACAGTGAATTTTAAATGAATGTTGTAGAGAATTTCTAGAATGGAAATTTTGATGCATAACAATGAATATTCCACACTGGATACCTGATCTAAGTTAGCCATTACAAACATAGCAATAAGCTGCTACATGACCAACTTTCTGATCCAAACTAAACACACTGGAATGAATCTTGAATACTGAGCACTCACAGTAAACTGCTCTGTAAACCCTATACATGCTCCATATCATGACTTTATCTAAGCACTTAATAAATGTATCTTTCCAACAACTTAAGTAGGGCGAAGGGTTATTATTATCTATATTTTACAGGCAGGGAAATTGAAGCACAGAAAGAATACCATGTAAACATACGTAGACCCTCCTTGTCTTCATTCATATACCTCCTTAAAATACTATCCTTTGCTACCAAAAAAACCCAATAAAACAAAACTGTCTCCTTGACAGTATTTAGGCAGCTGATGTACCATCAGTGCTGATGATCTTACTGACCAGTCAGAATACAGGACAGAGTTGCACCTTATAGACTAACTAATTCAGAAATGCATAAACCTTCATAAGCAATGGCTTACTTCATCAGGTGCTTTGTGTCAGCATCTAGTGAAGTGAGCTGTTGCTTATGAAAGTTTATGCACCCTTAATTAGTTAGTCTATAAGGTGCAACTCTGCTCTGCCTTCTGCCTGATTTCAGACCAACATGGCTAACTATTAGGCCTGTGTGAAGTGGCTAGCATTTGCTTTGGATTTGGATTCGGCCAATTTGGGGGTCAGTGATTCAATTCGGTGATTCAAATCACAGTCCTGAATCTGATTCAGAGATTTGGCTGCTCCAAATCTCTGAATTGGCCAGGCCAGGCCCATCCCTCGCCTACTCTCTCAGCCCAGCAATGGCTGCCCTGCCCACCCCAGCTCCCCGCACTTTGAAAAAAAAAGCCTGACTCAGCGGCTGCTGCTGGGCAGGGGGTGATCCCCGCTGCCCCGCACTGGCTCAATCTGTGGGGGGGGCTCTTCACGGGGGCTCCGTCCCCACTCTCCCAGCACCCCCCATGGCTGCCCTGCCTGCTGTGGCTCTGGCCCTTTAAGAAAAAAAAAGAAGAGAAAACCCAGGGACTCATCAATTCTTGCCCGGTAGGGGGTGTGAAGGAGCAGACAGGGGATGGCGTCTGGCAGGGGTCCCCCCGTGGTCCCCTCCTCCAGCCCCCCCCA
>NW_017729032.1:214931961-214940871 GCF_001723915.1 Gavialis gangeticus
CGAAGGTCTGCGAATCTTTTCCGAACATTCAGACAGCTTTGAATCGATTTGGACTCTTTAATTGGTCCCCTGATTTGATTTGGATTCAGAGATTTGGTCACCAAATTGGGCTGAATCTCCTCCAAATTGAATCACCACCTGAAACCGCACAGCCCTAGTAACTATCTCACTTTATTGACTAGTGTTATCCTACTGTTATGTAGCGCTTCTGCCTATTCCTCTTCCCCATCTGTTTTTAACCCGGCTGCTATCTCTCCATATACTTGGCCTGTAAAAGTTTTTGGACAAAGATTATCTTTTTGTTCTGTGCTTGTACAGTGGTTAGCACAAGGGGGCCCTGATCCCCAGTGGGACTCATAGGCACAAGCCTACTGCAAATTATTGTTATTGTTGTTATTCCAAATAATTGTAATTATAGTGGCTGAGGTTTTCGAGGTTGTCTGTAGCATTTGGATTGAATTCCCCTAGGCAGCTTTTGAAAATCTCTGGCTGAGTGATTTTTCCCAACATCATAGAGAGAGTCTGTGGGAGTCAGTGGTAGAATCCTGATGACCCGCATCACAGGCCACAAACCATCTTCCTTCTCAAAATAGCTAGCTGAACAATGAACAGACCAACAACTTCATTCTAGCTTCCATGCAGTGTCAATAATTACTGAAGTCACAGCTGTAAAAGTGGTGTGAGGTCAGAATCTGGCTGCAGGAATTAGTCCAAAAAACATTTTGGAAATGATTTTTAAAAATGCATCTAATTGGAGAATAATCACAATATGTTCACAGATTATTTGCGAACAGAACAAGAGGCAAAATTAGATCAATTATTCTTTAAAAGTTATTCATTTGGCTCTAATAACCTTATTTATTGGAAACATAACTTAAGGGAAAGACTGTGGTCCTGGTGACTGAAATGAATTTCTGAAACAACGTCATATGAGGTGACTCTCAAAGGGAAGGGATAGAAGCTTACAAGTGGAGAGGGGGGAGAAGGGGGAGAGACAATGGAGGATCCTGTAGCATTAAACAGCACTTTCTGTGGAAACAATTAGTGCTGTAAGTGTATTCTTGAAAATGAACTGCTTTAGAATGAGATTACTTACAAGCATCATCTCTGCTAAAATACCCATAAAGAGTTCTGCAGTTCTGAGAAGTCCTCTTCAGAGACATTGCTTATTGGAATTCATAGTCAGTATTTCATGCAGTACTCTCTGAAATTAGCTAATGTTTGGGTCATACATAGCCCTCAAATTGCCAAAGTCTCCAGGGTTTTTCTGTAGGGAAACCTGATGTAGTGTATATACTGCAGATCTGCTGCTGCCCACATGTTGGTATCGTAGGGGTACTATCAATATGTAGAGATAGGCTGAGGTTTGTAAAGCACTGCTGGTTCAGAGTCAGGTTCCACTTTATCTGAACCACTGAAATTTTGAGGATTGTGGGCTAGATAAAAGCCTAGATTCCTCTTCCCCCTCATCTTACTTCTATAATGAGTAATTTGGAGCAATTCAGGTTTGTAAAACCTCAGTATTTAGATGCTGACCTTGAAGCAAAACAGGTGTGGTCTGAATATGGGTTTTATTTTTATTCAGTTTTTTTTACCCCATAGAATCATAGAAATTAAGGGCTGGAAGGGACCTCAGAAGATCATTGATTCCAACTCCCCAGCTCTGGGCAGGAATACTGCTGAGATCAAATGATCCCAGCAAGTTGCCCGTCTAGTCTCCTCTTGAAGACTTCCAAGGTTGGGGACTGCACACCTCCTTGGGAAGTCTTTTCCAGATTCTGGTCACCCTTACCACAAAGAAGTTCTACCTTACATCCAACCTGAAACCATCTTCTAACTGTTTATCAATAACAATTTATCCCTTACATATAGTCAGCCACCAAGTATCCCCTCAGTCTTCTCTTCCCCAGGCTTAACAGTCCCAGATCCCTTAGTCTTCCTCATAAGGTTTTTCCTCCAGGCCCTTAATCATTCTTGTGACCTTTCTCTGGGCCCTTTCAAGATTCTCCATGTCTTTTTTTGAAATGCCCAGAATTGGACATAGTACTCCAGAATTGGTGCCAAGAATTGGTGCCCAAAATTGGACACAGTACTCCAGCTGGGGTCTCACCAAGACCGAGTATAGAGGAAGTAGCCCAGCTCACGGTACATTGGCTAATGCATCCCAGTATGCTATTAGCTCTGTTGACCACAGCATTGCATTGGCCGCTCATGTTCATCCTGTGATCAACCATAACCCCGAGATCCCTTTCAGCCATCATGCTGGCCAGGACATGTCCTTCTAACCTGTACTCATATCACTGGCTACTTCTCCCCAGATGAATCATTCTGCATTTATCCTTATTGAACTGCATCTGGTTCTACTCTGCCCACCTTTCCAGCTTGTCCAGGTCCACTTGGATCTGCATCCTAACCTCTAGCATGACTGCTTTTCCCTGTAACCTAGTATTGTCCGCAAACTTGGCCATTGTGCTTTCCACATCCTCATCTAAAATGTTGATAAAGATGTTGAATAGCATGGGGCTGAAAACTGAACCCTGTGGGACACCACTGGCCATCCCCCTCCAAGATGATACAGATCTGTCCACTAACACTCTCTGGGTTTGACCCCTTAGCCAGTTCCCAACCCACCTGATTGTGGACTCTGTCAGCCCACCATCCTCCATTTTTATAAGAGTGTCATGGGAGAACATATCTAAGGCCTTTTAAAAATTCAAGTATATAACATCAACTGTGTAACTTTCATGCTTCATGGTTTATGTCAATCAGAAGACTGATGGAGTTAGAAAATAACTTTTCCTGCAGAGAGGGGCTCTTGTAAGTGTCCAATGTAGGCCAATAGGGCCTGGCTACACATTACACTGCTAGCCACAAAAATGTCAATTGGCTTTGTGCTGCAGTCACACCCTCAATTTGAGTAGCACATCTGTGGGGAGTGGCTGGGTGATATGGAAGAGGACCTGGGTTATGCAGATCAAGAGACAATCCTGCCCTGGAGTGATGTTACTATGAGCCACAAAATGAGTGCTTTAAGTCACTTAGAGGTGTTAATGTATGGGCAGTCCAGGGTTTAAGAGCTCCAGGAGCTGCCTAAAATTAACACATAATAAAGATTTTACGGTTCTTGAAGCAGCTGGTTCTGTTAGAATCAGAGAACTGGATTAGATTGGGCTACTGCATTTGGTATTTCTTATGTTTCTGTGTTTGAGAACAAGAGAAGTTCAGTTAGATGGTTTCATTTGTTGCCCATTTTGACCATTTCACATTGATAACCATCCTACCTCTTTGTCTTTGATGAAGCTGCTATCACCAGTCGATATTTCCCTTATGACCCAATAACTGATGTTATTCTTTAATGTACTGTGAGATTTTTCAGGTGCTTCCTAAGAGGAGTTCCTCATTGCTCACTAATACTTAATTCAAGTCATGTATTTGATTTCAGACCATACAGATGTACCTTTTATGATTTATTTTTGTAGGAAAAATATAGAGTTCATTCATTTGCCACCTGATTCCTCAGGGTTACTAGCTCTGAATCATGATACATGTTTATTGGTGCCACTTTCCAGATAAAAATAGTTCAGCAGTTATGCCTAAAGACACAGAGAGCCTGATCCATACTTCATGTTGGTTTTACACCTGTTATTTTCCAGTTTCATTGGAGTTGCTCCTGATTCACACCCAAGTTAGGGAAATGAAAATCAGGACCAGAAAGAAGCAAAAAGGATAAAGCCTGTTTACTTTGCTTTCTTACTTGTCTGATACAGATAAGGAGTGCTTTGCCCAAGCTGTATCTGGGTTCAGAACAGGCCAATCTTGAATACATTTTGCAATTAGCTTAAAAGAATTTTGCTTTGTATTTTGCCTAAAATAATTTGCAAATTATCAGTCTGTAAAGTAGAATCATTAAGGAGATTTCAGGGATTGATTCCACATTAATAATTAAAATGGATTACAGAGACAATGGATTCTTTTAAATACTTAGAATTTTAGAAATATGGTTTAAAGCATAGTGTTAGGACCTGATCACCATTCACATAATTAGTCTCTTTGGACAATACACCTCCTGACTTCATTGGGGTTACTCACATGAGAAGAATTACTTGGAGGGAAAAAGCATTAGGGTTGGTCCTTTTTAATATTTTAAAACTTGACTTAATAGCCTGTATGGAGTTTCATCCTTTCCTTTTTCCAGGAATAAAATGACCAAACCAAAAAGCTATTAGCAATCACTTTGTTGGACTAACTAAAGTTCATGATGAAACAGTGACATTCAAGACGTATATCCATGATCAGATTATTAACAGCAGCATAATTTGAACAGCACAGATCATGGGAGGACACTGAGACTCTGCAGTGTCATTTTAAGGGAAAGAGAGAGCTAGTCAAGGGGAAATGGAACATAGAAAACAAAACTAAACTAGGCAAAAATAGTCTAGTCATATATAGCTAAACTGTAGCTGATGCGTACTGGCTCATTGTATTTCTTTCTGAGTTTCCCAGAATACAAGAAAGTAAGTACTGGGGACAGTGCAGCCCACCAGCTTAGTTGGCCTTACCACAAAGATGACTGGGTACAAACCAACAGGATATGTACCTTATCCTTGAGGGAGTACTTGAGAGTATGTAGAAAATATCTGAGGCCTAGAGATGCAGCTGGAGATGATGATGTAAGTCAGAAAAGGATATGAAGACATGATGAAGGTGAGGAAGAGCAGTGCATAAAAAAAAAAGTTCATAATCAGCAGATGCTTGCTGAATAAGAGGACTCAGAGGAAGAAAGGTGACCTGTGAAAAAATGTGTCCATAAAAAAGAGGTAGAGGACTAGCTAGTGGAATGGAAAGAGGTGAAGTAGAGGTTTTCTGCAGTGGAGAATGAGGAGGAGAAACAGGCTGCTCAGGCAGAAACAGAAAATGGAGTGTGGCAAGGAAGAACAAAAGATCAGTCATCTGCAGTTGAGGAAAGGAAGAGATCATGATAAGGACTGGGGCGCAAGGAAGACTGAACACAATGGGCATGTCTACATGTCACCCTATGGTGATGTAGCAACATGCTACATCACTGTACGGCACACTATGGCAATTTAGTGATCATATGTGTCTACACGTGTCTACATTACCATAGCGGCTTGTTCCCTGGGTATAGTGCACCACTATAGCAATGTAGCGACAAAATCTAACTGTGCCCATGTGCATGGCACAATAAACGCCCATACCGCCCATAGCAATGTTGCCGTACGGAGATGTGTAGACACACCCAATCTATAAGAGATTCTGAGAGAGCATAGAAGACTGAATAAAATATATACAGAAGGAAGAATGAAAGAAGCAGGTGCAGAGATTCATATCAGGACCAGAAAGAATCTGGTCTAAGCAACTGATGACTCCTTATCCAGAAGAATGATTAGATCTATCATTAGGGAACAGAAGAGCTTGCTGTCTACCGGCAGCAAGGGTACAAGATATGGGCCTAAGGCTGGAAAGGATTCTGATGGGAGTAGGGAAAAATCCAGCCTGTCCTTCACAATGGAGCAAATAATGTTGCCATGTCCCTGTTGGATGACTATGCCGAGCTGGAGTTAATGCCCAAAGAGGTGGAATTTCGTCCATGATTTTTTTCTGATTTTGAGAGAAGGATGACAAAAGCGTACCAAAATTATGAAATTCCACAAATGGCTCATAAATTGGTGCCGGAAGGAATGTTTTGGGACGTTTTACCTTTGGGAACCATTCTTTGGAAGAGGGCTTAATATGAAATGAAAAAAGTGCTTGATCAGTAAAAAATGCTCTCTCTAGATAGGGCTGGAAGTGTAAGGGGTAAAGTGAGAATTACCAAGAGTCAAGGTGTGTTAGCTCTCTTCCTTGCAATGGGAATTACAACAAAATGTAATTTAGATACATAAATAAAAAGAGACTCATGAAAGAAGAAATGGGACTCCTATGCAGTAAAGATAGAGCAAGAGATTAAAGATAACATAGATATGGCCCCAAAATTAAATTAATACTTTGCCTCAGTTTACAGTAAAGACATTATCAAACATGGGAGAAACTCAGATAATTTACAGGAATGAAAATATGGAAATGGAAATGACCTCTTCTGAGAGGAAAGCAAAACCTAAAGAACTCAATGCACTAAAGTCAGGGAGACTTAAGAGAGAGGTTCCAGAATTTGAAAGAACTGGTAGGTGAAATCTCAGATCCAATAGCCAACATACATTTATGAAAGAGAGAAGAAAAGTGACCCAAGCAACTAAAAACCCATTAATCTGACCTTAGAATAATTATAGATATAGAGGTACCTGGAAAATGAAATAAAATGCATTGTGAGCTTTGCAAGGAGATACCATACCAGACTAACAGGTTTCTTTCTTTGACAAAGTAACAGATTTTTAAAACCAGAAAATGTGGAAGATTTAATTTATATGCTTCAGTAGTGCATGTGATATGGTGCCCCATAGAAAATTGTTAGTTAAACCATGGAGGATGGAGATTATTACACAAATAAGGTGAGTAAATGACTGGCTAAAGGAGAAAGGATGACTTGTGCTGAAAGGGGAACTGTCAAGCTACAAGGAGAGCACCTAAACTATTAGTTAAAATTTGCTCTGATTTGGCATCCTGTTCTCCACATGGTCACTGGCAGTGCAGTTCATCTCTGTAAGGACATGCTACTGCACTCCCAATATTAGGCAATGCAATTAAAAATGTCATTCAAATGAAAGTCCCAGTGGAAGTTCTCTGTAAATACTGGCTACACAATGTAGATGAGAAAGGGCAATCATACTACAGATATTCAGTATCCATTAGGCATAACATTAATTGTACTCTGTGCATTGGGAAGCATTAAAAGATCAGAGAAAAATATTAGCAAATGCCATTCTAAGGGATTTTAACTATTACGCTCTAAGAGTAACTTACTTCAAATTGAATGAGGCTCTGATTTTTTTTTTAAATATAGAAACTAGAATCATGGAAAAATGGGTCTAAAAGGGATGTCAAGAGATTTCATAGATTTCATAGACATTAGGGCTGGAAGGGACCTCGAAAGATCATCAAGTCCAGCCCCCTGCCCAAGGGGCAGGAAGTCAGCTGGGGTCATAGGATCCCAGCAGGATAAGCATCCACATTTCTCTTGAAGGCATTCAATGTAGGTATACACATTGCCTCCAGTGGCAGGCTATTTCAGGCCTTGGGGGCTCAGACAGTGAAGAAGTTCTTCCTTATTTCTAACCTGAAATGGTCTTGCTGAAGTTTATAACCATTCGACCTCGTCATCAGCTGGGGTGCTCTGGTGAACAATCATCCCCCCAGATCCTGGTGAACACCCTGATATCTCTTAGTCAACATCTGCTCTGTACTGTCAACAAACTTCCTAGAAAAATGTTTGTTTACCTGGCACTTAAAAATGTTCATGGATTCCAGAACTACTTTAGGTAATCTCTTCCACTGCTTAACCATGATCATGGCTGGATGTTTTTCTTAATATTGAACCTTTATATACCTTATTGGAATTTAAACTTGTTATTTTTTGCCTTGTCCCTTAAACATGAAGAACAATTGATCATCATCCTTTTTATAATACCTTTTGTGTATGTGACAATAATAACATCCTCCTCCATCTTTTCTTATTTAGAATAAATCATTTTTATTTTTCCAGCCTTTGCTCATATGCCATGTTTCCCAGACCTCTTACCATTTGTTGTTGTTTTCCTTTGAACTCTTTCTTAAACTGCAGCACACAAAACTGGATCCAGTACTCAGCACGAAGGAGGCCTCATTATGAATAGAGTAGAAGAAATACTTCCCATAAATTGCATCTGACCCTCCTGTTAATATATCCTGGTATGCCAAGAGCTTTTTTGGAACAGTATTACATTGGTAACTCACGTTCCTCCTGTAATCCGCTATAACCCATAGACCCTTCTCTGCAGCTCATAGTCCCCCTTTCTGTACATGCTTATTTGCTTGTTCTTTCCTATGTTTTGTACTTTACATTTTCTGTTATTGGATTTCATTTTATTTCAAATAATTTTTCTAGTTCATCAAAGTCTTTTGAATCCTAATCCAAACCCCTAAACTACCCACTTGGGTGTGATCTGCAGATTTACTAAATACACACCCAATTCCATCCTCCAAGTCATTAATGGAGATATTGAACAGTTGAAAATCCTTTGGGAATCCCAGCCAATACATCCTCCCAGTTTGACACTGAGCTTTTGATCACTATTTATTGACCATTATGAGCCAAACAGATATGCACCTGCCTTATATTAGTTTTAGCCAGACTATTATTTCCTCAACTTTCTCATCAGAATGCCATCAGACAATACTAAAAGCCTTACTAAACTTGAGATATTGCTATTGTTTCAAGTAGAAAGCCTAATGATAAGATTAGTAGCTCCACTATTCTGAGATTATTAGACTGAAATTTTCTCTTTCATTTTTCTCTGTTCAGTCATCCAGCTTATTTTTTCCATCCATTTTCATGGTAGTGTTAGAGTGATGCTATAGCTGTGATGGTCCAATTATGCAAGAGGCAAGGATTTCTTTAGGTGATATAGACATTTATTTCATAGATTTCAATGATTCCATAGACATTTGGGCTGGAAGGGACCCCGGAGGATCATCGAGTCCAGCCTCCCGCCCCATGTGCAGGAAGTCAGCAGGGATCATATGATCCCAACAAGATAAGCATCCAAATGAGTCTTGAAGGCAATTCAGAGTGGGTGCTTGAACTGCCTCTGGTGGCAGTCTGTTCCAAACCTTGGGGGCTCAGATAGTAAAGAAGTTCTTTCTTATGTCTAGCCCGAATCGGTCACAGTGGAGTTTGTGACCGTTCGATCTTGTCATCCTTCGGGGCACTCTGGTGAACAGACATTCCCCCAGATCATGGTGAGCACCCCTGATAAA
>NW_017729032.1:214941823-214945270 GCF_001723915.1 Gavialis gangeticus
GGCTAGGAGCTGGAACCAACTTCCAAGGGAAGTGGTGCTGGCCCCTACCCTGGGGGTCTTTAAGAAGAGGCTGGATGCCTACCTGGCTGGACTCATTTGAGTCCCGTTTTTGTTTTGGGGTTTTGTTGTTCTCCCACCCTGGCGGGGGGTCAGGCTAGAAGATCTACTAGGTCCCTTCCGACCCTAAATCTATGAAACTATGACCCCCAAGTCCCTTTCATCTGTAGTGATAACCAGCATAGCACTGCCAAGCCTATAAGCATGCTGCATGTTTTTCCTCCCCAGGTGGAGAACCTTGTATTTTTCAGTGTTGAACACCATCAGGTTCTTATCTGCCCATTTCATGAGCCTGTCAAGATCTGCCTGGATCAGGTGTGGATGCTTTACCCCAGAGTCTGGTGTCATCCACAAACATGGCTAATCTGTTTCTAACACCAATGTCCACATCATTGATGAATATGTTAAACAGTATAGGCCCTAGGACAAAGCCTTGGGGGACCCCACTGGTGACCGCACACCAAGACGATTGGCTTCCATCAACCACCATCCTCTGGGTCCTACCGCAGAGCCAATTCCCCAGCCAGCAGATTGTAGTGAGGTCAAGGCTGCAGTTAGCCAGTTTTGCCAAGAGGTGATCATGGGATACCAGATTGAAGGCTTTTTTAAAGTCAAGATATACAACATCAATCTCTTCCCCCTTGTCCAGGTGATAGGTCACCTGGTTGTAAAAGGAAATGAGATTGGTCAAGCAAGACCTACCTGCAACAAACCCATGCTGGGTATCCTTATGGCAATATCCTGAGGGATGGCCTCTTCGATAATCTTTTCCAAGACCTTCCCCAGGATAGAGGTCAGGCTGATGGGCCTGTAGTTTGCCGGATCTACTTTCCTCCCTTTCTTGAGGATTGGCATGACATTGGCCTTCTTCCAGTCTTTGGGCTCTTCACCAGAACACCAGGAGTTCTCAAAGATGTGTGTCAGGGGCTGAGCTATGATGCTAGCCAGCTCCTTGAGTACCCTTGGGTGTAAACTGTCAGGGCTGGCTGACTTGAAGGTATCCAGTCTGTCAAGGTGTTCCTTCACAAGGTCAGCTTCAATGGAGAGTAAGGAATCTCCCTCACCTGGGCCTCCCTGACCCACAGTAGGCAGGGGCGTCCCATGGGACTGGTGAAAAACTGACACAAAGTACCCATTTAGCAAGTTTGCTTTTTCATGGGCATCAGTTGTCAGTTGTCCCATCTGGTTTAGCAGGGGTCCAATGTTGCCCTTGCTTTTCCTCCAGAGAGAAACTGCATAGTTGGGCTAGAATTAGACAAGCTCTCAAATACAAGACAGTGAAGAATTTTGAAAACTTGTCTAACTCTTTCCCAACTAAGCAGCCAGTTCATAGAATCATAGAAGTAGGGTCAGAAGGGACCCTGTAGATCTTCAAGTCCGACCCCCCGCCTGGGCGGGAGAAAAACTGGACTCAAATGAGTCCAGCCAGGTAGGCATCAAGCCTCTTCTTAAAGATCCCCAGGGTAGGAGCCAGCACCACTTCCCTTGGAAGTTGGTTCCATCTCCTAGCTGCCCTGACTGTGAAGTAGTTCTTGCGGATGTCTAATCTAAACCTACTCTCCAATAATTTGTGTCCATTATTCCTTGTCATGCCAGGGGGTGCTAGGGGAAACAGTGTCTCCCCCAAACCCTTCTGGTCCCCCCTACTGAGTTTATAGACAGTCACCAGGTCCCCCCTCAGACTTCTCTTGTGAAGGCTGAACAGGTTTAGGTCCCGCAGTCTTTCATTGTAGGGTCTGCCCTGTTGTCCCCGGTACAATAAGAGTATCAGTAGATTTCCCCCATAGCAAAAACTCTTTTGGGCTGTCTTAATTCTGCTGATTCCTAAAACATAGTGTAGTGTAGTGAAGCCCAAACTAACCTGAAATGAGCTAACCTTTCTTGACAGGGTAAATTAGCCTATGGTGATCGTTATGCTACCATGGCTGGACTGCTTATTTTATAGACAGTTTATGTATTTCTATGCTGGACTGTCTGCAAATTAGATATATGCTAAGAAACAGTCTAAAATGTCCAGAAGGCTTGTCCTGTCCAGTGTCTTTGTTCGCTCTTTAAAATACCTTCACTTACTGGAAGGAACCAGAGATAAATTCCACATTTAGGGCAAAATTATGGCCTGGTTTCTTTGGCTCACAGAGGCATAAGCAGAGATGGGACAGAATATTTTTGATGAAGTGAAATGTTGTCTAAATCCATCTTGTTGAAGCCAAAATATTTCACAGAGATGGGTTGGTTTTGACAAACCCTTCTTTGGATGCATTGTTTTTTTTGGTCAAAGAGAGAGAAAGTCATCACACACACCCTAGTAGCCCTATTGAAACAGACAAGTTAGGGATCTCATACAATCCAGACTTGTGTCCTAATTATGGGTGTGTACAGAAGTTGCTTCTTTATTGCCATGACTTAACAGAAGTTCACAGCTTTACAGTACTTTAAAAATGGGTGCAGTGCTTTAAATAACCCTTCTTAAATGAGGTATTAAATTTGAAGCGCTGTATCTTATAGCAATTTAGCAACCTACAGCGCTTCAAATAATTTCTGTACTCTGGTCAAATTTCTGACCAGTGGAGAAGCCTGAGGAAGCTGCAAAGCTCCACCTGCCTCCTAGCCTGGAAAGTGCAGGGTGGGTCAGCACCACCTCCCCCCCGCCGGCCAAACACCGAACTTCTGTCTTGTTTAAGAGCGCAATAACTTTATAGTGCTATAAAAAGTGCTATACATTACAGTGCTGTAAAATGTGCCCGGAGCACTTCTGCATACACCCTATCAGACTACAAAGTGTAATGGGAAAGTCTCTTGCTCTGGACTCTGTATGAAATCAGAAATTTCAACGCAATCCTGCATGACTTCTGATAGGTTTCTATTTTTGTTCCATGTCAGAAGAAAAGGCAGAAAGAAAACATATTTTGAAACCTTCAAAATGAACAAAATTCAATTCTCATCCTCAGGCCAGCTCCAGCTTTAAGGCACCTTTCCCCTTTCCATGTTGCTTTGACAGCTGCCCATATCCTGAGTAGGAATGCATGACATTATACAATCTCTATAGAGCAGGTATATTTTCTTCTTCACAAACATGTAAGAGAAATGAGGAAGAACAGGAAAGTAATAAGAAGCCCAGGACCCCACACATCATTCATTGCTTGGGGTTGTGATAAAAGCCCTAGGGAGAAGGTGTCTAAAAGTTGTATGAGCCTCACATGATGGAGCCAGTGGCCCAGCCAGTCCTGGGGCTTGCTGGGACCACAAACTACTTAGGGGGCTCTGCCTGCTGCTGCAGCTGGTGGCAGGGCTGTGTGCAAAGGGGGTGTGTTTGTAGGGAGGGTGCCACACATTCCCCAGCCACCATCCCCTTACATACACCCCACAACCCACCACATACCCACACATCCC
>NW_017729032.1:214945589-214954720 GCF_001723915.1 Gavialis gangeticus
CCTCAGACATGCCACACATATACCCACTCTCTCCCACAAACCCCGTATCCCCCACACCCCTCCATATCTCCCCACAATATAAAAGAGAAAAACTTCATTCTGATTTATTAAGCAATCACCTCTATATGCTCAATGTAAACACACACACATATCAGGACAAAAATATTTTTTGAAATAAAATTAATATATGTTATTGTAGAAGTTTGATTTTTAGTATAAAATTTGTTTTTCCCCAGTTCCAAGATGGCAAAACCCCTTCCCAAATGACGTACTGATGGGGTCAAGGACAGGGACTGCCAGTGGAAAAGGTGAAGAGTTAGGGGTGGGACTTCCAGTTCCAAAATGGAAACCAGGGGGCAAGGCACCTGTCAAGGGGCAGGGCTGTCTTTGAGGCCCTCAACAGCTCACCAAAACTCGCTCAACGGCCCTCCAGCTGAAGTAATTGCCCACTCTATTTTAGATGCAATGTTCACAGTGCTCATTCATTCTGGCCCTTTGTAATTAAATTCAGAACAACCATTTCTGAACTGCATTGTAAGAGAAGACAACTTTAATTACTGTACTGTCTTTATCCTCTGAACACCAATGTTATACAAAGACTAGTTATTTAGCACTCGGACTTCTATGATGAGTACAACATTCCCAGTTTCATTCTTCAGTGAGCAGTTTAAGTGTAAACTCAGCTGAGAGAGAGATGGCATACTTCTCTTTCCTGAGTGATCTAGTTTATTCATATCAGATAGCTTAACATCCAGTTAATCCTTCTTCAAAGACAGTGGAAAGGTAGGTTGCCTGAAAACCTTCACAAATTTGTCTAAACAAACCTACTAAAGCAAATACAACTCAGAGCAGAAGCTTATGCAAAACAATGATACTAAGAAAAGCTTGGCGTTTAATACTCTCAAACATTTTCAATACAATGGTGTCAGTCAGATGTAATGAACTTGTTTTAGCTAGCTCTGGAATATACTGGAAACTCATACACTTGGATTTGTATAATCTTTTTTGAGGCTTCTTCTATGGTTTCCTAAAATGTTTAGGATTGAAAAGATCCTTATAGTGTGTGATCCAGTTCCTATTACAGGCCATGATAAACTTCCATTGAGTTGTATGGGTGCAGCATGGGCTCTGATTCATCAAAGCACTTAGCACGTGCTTGAAGTCAAGAATGTGTTTAAGTGCTGTGCTGAATTCTGGCCATAATGAATAAGACCATTATGTTTAGTTTTGGAATTAGCTTTCAAGTCTAATTTAGAATGGATTTGCTTGTAACTTAAATGAATTACCCATTGATATTAAATTGCATATGCTGTCAGTTCACTCAGAACTTAGGTAAAATGGAACTAAGGGCCAATTTTTAACAGTATTGTGACGTGTTGGATTAAACCTTATGGAAACTGATAGGGTTACCTGGGAGCCTTCATTTAAGATAGCTGTTAAGAGTACTTTAGCATGTGTTTTTGCCCTAAACACAGGCAGACTCATGGGTGCTTAAGAATCCAAATACTCAAGTTAGAGTAAAATGGAAGTGTGTTTGAGGTGGGTGTACACATTAGGGTTGTGACATCTCAGGGGGAAGGAAGATAGCATACTGGAGAGAGATAGACAATTTGAATTGTCTACTCTGATTTACTGTTAGGCCTAGACTACATTCATGCTCATTCTGCACCTTTCATGGTGGAAGAAACCTCTGCTCTACTGGCTGAGCTACTTCACTTCTGTTGAGTGAAGTAAGACTTCCACCAAGCAAACTGAGAGCAGATGAAGACACTCCCATGCCTTCTGATGGCTGCTGGGACCCATTTCAGTAGTTTTGTGCTTTTATGAAACAGCTGCTGCTGTAGTGTGGCCATGCAGAACTTCCACAAGCCTATAAATGTGCATGCATTGTAAGGCATTGGCAGTGGCAGTGCTAGCTATCACCATAACTTCTTAGTGCCAGGCGAGATTATGACTGCATTTTCCTGATGTGGCACTGAAGGCAGAGGGAGTTTTGGAAGAGGCTGCTAGAGCTAACTTTGGCAGTTATTTCCCTCTTGTGTTCAAGGAAGCAGGACTCTGCAGGCTGCGATGGCACTGATGGTGGTGGCATGACTAGCCACCCCTGCATTGGTGGCTATTTTTACAGAAGTCCATAAGACAGCTCCTGGGGCTGCTGATCTAGTTGTTCCCCATCAGTTATGCTACTGCTCTGTGCACTCTTGCAAATAAACTCCATCAGAGATGCCTTACTCCATTGATTTGTCCTCCAATCTACAAGACCCTGAATTTGGGCTAAACGATAGAAAGTCAGGTACCTAACTCTTATTGTAACCAACAAAACTCAATCCCTACAAAGAACTCTTAAGAATGATTCTGACATGAGGGATTGAGATCTATGTAATTCTTACCAACAAGAAGAGTTGGATGCCTGCTTTCACAAGCGCTATGCATTATCTAATCTGCCACATCACAAGTTTGGTGCAAGATATCAAGACATCTAATAAGAGTTCCAGCAAATCTGAGATTGATTCACAATTATTTACAGCTCTGTGCTTGATTTCACTATTTTCATTTTGCCAGACAATGCATGTTACAAAACTTCCTAACCTTTTCATTGTTCTCTTTGTATTTGCTACCTTATTGAAATGTGTGTTTTTGTCACTGAAGTGTCAAACAATATTGATTTAAACTTTATGCCTAGATTCACTGAACCTAATTATTAAAACCCCACTTGTGCTTGATTCTTCTTGTTTTCTGTGAATAAAATGTTGTTCTACTATAGGACAGAATAATCCATTCATAAGATCTGATGAAGTAGGTTGTTACCTAAGAACAAGTATGCCTCCCTGAACCTCTTGGTCTTTAAGAGCCACCCCTCTCTACCTTCTTCATGAAACAGAATTGCCCAATTTTCATTAGATTGCAATATGAGCTCTTCTTGGGTGTATGTCTAGTGATGTCTGGTGCTTAGGGCTTCTCTTGTATGTGGAAAACCTGGGTTCTAGTCTCTGTGCCCGCTGAATCAGAACAGGGTTTTTTACCTGTGATCACTCTAAATCAGGGTTCTTTTTTCAAGTCTTCCTCACCCCAGGCCTGTCTCAGCTACCAGGCTAAAGAACGTGAGAGAAGGTCACTCTTACCATCCAGGTAAAAGTGTTTCAGTGCCAGTATATCTCCACAAACTATTTTGTTTCCAATGACATTTTATTTCAGCTATCAGTGGCTACATTTACATGAGATACTGACTACGCAGTCATTATACAAGTACTAGTAGCGTTGCCAAACGGCTTTTTTGTGACACTGACTGTGCAGTAGCCTGAAATGCTTTCTGCCATGTGACATTACTGCATAGTTGTCACAGGTTACTGAGCAGTCAGTGTCTTGTTTAGATGCGGCCACTGACTTTCAATGAAGCTGTAGTTGTCTCAGTGCTGGATTATGACATGCTGAGGCCCTAAAATATGTCCAGTTTAAGAGTTCCCATACGATAAATATAATCCACAAAATCCATGAAAATGGATTTTCATGAAATTTTAAGATGAATTATTGTTATTTCTGCATAAATTTATGAACTCAAGAGAAATAATAACTGTGAAGCCATATATATGAATATTTTTGTCACATTAAAATGAAAATGTTCATTTTTTTTTTCTTAGTTAGAAGCCCCTCATATTGTGAGGCCCTAACCTCTATCTTAAGTAGCTTAAGCCTAAATCAGATCCTGAGTTGTTTTACTGCAGAACTGCATCCACTATACCGAGTTAGTGAGACTATAGTACAAGTAGTCAGGTCTCTCTGTTGATGTCATCACCAAATTGAAACCTACACAGGGACTGCTTAGGTCTTGGTGCAGAGTCTGTACTAGTTTGATTTATGTAATTGATAGATTTTCCTGGCTTTTTTTAGGCAATTGAATGCTAGAGGCTATGTGGACATTCCTTATTTTGGTTTAAGAGTGATGTACTTTGATGCAGCATATATCTGTTCCTAATTAACTTAAGCTACATTCAAAAAAAGTCCACATAGGCTTTTGTACTATTTTAACTAACTTGGTTTAAAATCACACCTTAAGTTAAATGGGTGCAACTATCTTGTATAGACAAGTCCTAAGAGGCACTTTGTCAGGCTTGTTGCCACTAATCCACCTACTGAGGTAATAATGTATCTTGCCCCAAGGGGAGTAACAGATTCCATCCTGTTAATATTCAGATCTGTCAGAGCTGAGATACCATAAAACTGCCCTCACTTAAATCATTATCTAGTCTCCAGGTACATTACAAAGACTAAGTGATTGTAAAGTGGCTCTTTGGCTCATTATGTTCTAAATTGGGCCATGCAGAAAGCAAACATCCATTTGGTTGGTTTTAGGACATCTTTATAGCTATAGATCTATGAAAAAAGTTTCATACCCGTTTGTAATTTTCTGTCTGCAAGTGGATGCAAGTTATTACTGATTTTCTTTGGCTGTTGCACAATACCTTGGTTTTTTTTTTAAGGCTAAGAACTATACCATTGTCACCATGTCTTTATCTTTGTGCATACCTACAAGGGGCATCTGCAAGTCTTAATTTGCGGATCTTCTAGGTAAAAATGAAACCTGTATTCTGCCAGCATATATTGTACAGTCGGTTCCAGCACATACATATGCCTTGTCTTCAAAGTACTTAACATTTCAAAAGCAAGCTTGTAGCAATTAGTGCTTGTTGTGTGATGGAGACTGCTGTGTTGACTGAGCCAATTAAGAGATCAATTAGTGCAGTACAGAGTGCTTAGAGAGGTAGTCTTGGGTGACACTGGTCAAGTATTCAGTTCATACACTGAATGGTACTGTGAGGGCTAAAATGCATTTAATGACTTCGTATTTAAAACAAGATTAAGAAGACTTTTCTCTCTCATCTGAATCTTAAGGTAAAATTACTTTTGCTTCATTGTTTCCCTTAAAACCTTTTTAAAAATGTTGATAAGACACTAAGTGGAGATTACTGTGAATTGAAAATGTTACATGCAAGCTCTGATGTTTTTGAAGAATGGTTTACTTTGACATATCAGGTATGAAATACACCTTAAAGGTCTGATTCAATTTCCACTGAAGCCAGCTTCTCAGGGAATAGATCAGACCTATCTCTGTTTTCATGACAGAACTAAATTAGTTTGGGTCCTTAGTGTAGACGTTGAATAGGACCATAAGCTTTTGTAATAGATAAGAATAATTTATCTTCGGGCCTTGTTGCACATTAATTTTAGGCAGCTCCTGGAGCTCTTAGCACCGGAAACTAGTTTCAAGCACACTTTAGGTGGCTTAAAGTTACACCACTCTAGGGCAGGTTTATCTTTGATCGGTGGTACCTACCTTGTGTTCCATTAATGTGTGACCACTCCCCACAGATGAGCTGCCCAAGTTGAAGACCTCCATCATCCCAGGATACCATGTCCTCTCCCCCATCCAGTTCTGTGTGAACCAACTTTCCACCCCCTGAACTCTACGCCCAGGGTGTGGTTCTGGCACCAAGTCAACTCCCCCTTCTGTCCCTGAGGTGGTGACCTTTCCACCCCCAGTGATGCAGCTCCATGCAAACAGACTGCACAGCACATGTGACCTAGCTAGTTCGAGTTTGCAGGGCATAGACAGGTCCAGGAGTCAGGTCTAGGAGGGGAAGGAGGAACAAGATCAAGGGCTGGATCAGGTCTGCATGACCTGGGGCTTCCTTCCTCCATGACCTGGGGCAGGGGTAGTAGCTCCCCCAAAAGTGCTCTCCCTCACTGTTCCCACCTCCTAGCCACCCTGGGAAGCAAGACCAGCACCCCCATACCCCAATCCCAAAATATTATAACATAAGACTTTCTGTAATTGACTTCATTTCTTATTAGATCCTTTTTATTTTACTTCTTTTTATTGTAGGCTTCAGTGGCTGACTTCCTTCATTTCACCATCCTTCCTGCACCCCCATTCCCTTTCCATCTCCCAAACCTATATCCCACCCCACCTTCCCCTACCTACAGTGGGGATAGAAGCCTATCCTGGCTCATCAAGCCTGTAGTGGCAACTCACAGCTATAGCTCCTAGTCAGGCGCCTTAAGGTGTGACTGCTCCAAACTTGAGCTAGCACTAACACTGATGAACATTTGAGCAGCTTGAAGTGCAACGTGTAACAAAGCCCTTATTCAGAACTGGTTAGACATTTTCTGATGAAACAGTTTCATCAGAACAATTCCATTAATCAAACCCCAAATGCTTTCTAAAAATGTCTTGGGCTTGTCAAATTTTGTTGGACTCCGTCAACATTACTTGGTTTCCTAGGGTATGTCTACACTATGGCCCTGGCACTTGTCGGGGCTTGGGGGAGGGAGATGTTCTCAAGCAGATCCTGTCTACATGCTCTAGCTGCATGAATTCTAAATTGGGAAATGTCACAGTAAACAGCAGTCATCCTCTGCAACTGCTCTTGAGATCTCTCTCTGGTGTGTCTGACAGCAAAGAGTTTGTAACAGATGTCATGGCCTTGGGCAGGGGTGGGCAAAATGCAGCCTGCGGGCCAGATGCAGCCTGCCAGGCCATTCTATCCAGCCTGCGGGGCCCCTAAAAAGTTTAGAAAATTAATATTTATCTGCCACTGGCTGCCTGTAATGCGGCCCTCAAAGGCTTGCCAAAACTCAGTAAGTCGCCTTCTGCCTGAAATAATTGCCTGCCCCTGGCCTAGGGAAAGTGGGCTTGGGGTCTAACTCTGACTGTCACTTGTTCACCATGTAAATTTTTCTAAAAGTCCCTAAAGACTTGGAATCCTAGTGTCCCCATCTGCAAATGCACTAATAATACCTTGGCAAAGCACAGTGAAAGCCCTGGGCAAGACATGCAAAGTGCTGTTACAATCTAAGAAGAAAAAATGAAGCTCAAATTAAAGAACAACTACAGGGTGGAGTTTGTTGAAAATTTATGAATGTTTACTAAGTAGCAAATGGCATACAATGCTTCATGAATCCCAGACCCTCAAGTGCCAGTTACCAGTAGTTTTGTGAGAGAAGTCCTCTTTTGAGGATGGGATTGGGTTTGAAAAAGAGAGAGAAGGAGGGGAGGGGAGTTCAAAGTTGGGGTGGGGTAGAGAGGACTGAATACCAGAAAGGCAAATTAGGTATAACGGCAACTAGTATTCTGCCTTTATGTTATGTTTGTATGTACTGCATTACAATAAAAAGATATGTTGCAGAGGCCACACAACTGGAAAAGTGTCTATAGCCTTTCATGCTACATGCCTTTTTTTATCATATATCCTGGCTTTGCAAGCTGCTGACCTGTTCAGCAAAAGTTTGGCTTACCATGAAAGAGCATTCAGAAAAACAAAACAGCTAGTCCATGACAGACAGTTACCGCTTTCTCTGAAGAATCAAGGAACAGCCAGGTGTGGTTATAGAAGGCATTTCTTATTGACCGCCGCCAAAAATATTGTAATATTTACACTGGAACAAAGTTTCCATCCTCAGATCTACTGTAGAGTCGCTCAGAATGGTTCAAATGTAACATCAAATAAAGTAGCAGTATTGCTGTAGTCATGATAGTCCAGGGAATTATGCAAAATGTGTTTGATGGTATCTTTTACTCTATTGCTTTATCATCAAGGAAGTCTTCTTTCTTGCATCATATAAACACATCTTCAGAAGCATAATTTGGGCAGAGTTGCATTCCCTGTGCAGTGACCAAGCAGGTAAGACTTCCCTTCCACTCTCCCCTTCCTGTTCCCCCCACTATACAGTTTTGGCATACTGCCCTGCCCTAGGTAGTGAATGAGCTTGCTACACCTTTGTACAGTGTCATTAATGTATAGCATTATTGCATAGGTAGGACACTGGGCAGGGACACCAAGAATTTTGGTTCCATTTCCAGCTCTTCTGTTCGATTGTAGGGTGGCCTAAGGCAAGTCATTTCACTTTCATATATGTCAGTTCCCCCCTTCTGTAATACAGGGAGAAGGACACTGACTTACTTTGTAACGTGCTTCGACACGGATGAATGGTGCTGTGAAAGGTGAAAGGTGCTTTAAACATCCCTGAAAGGTACTTTGTGCTGTCTGTATATGGTTGCTTTGAAACTCTTATTTATACTTCAGTGTAAAATAGGTAAATGTGCTGTATCTATATATGCAAACAGTGTCTATTGGTTTAGAGTAGCCCATTCAGTGTTGGCCTCCTTTTTTCTTACTGACACTGAGGTAAGTCTTGCTTTCAAAGGGCACCCATCCAATCTTGTCTGAGGAAGGCAGAAAAAGAGAAGTGGAAAACCCCTGTTTGGAACTTCGGATTTCCAGATGTGCTAATGATCAAAAAGACCTTAGATTTGTGGCCAATAGGTGGCAGAGCAATCTTTCTTACATTTACAGGCCTTTAGAATATGCCTTTGAGCAGTTCATGTGAACAGAGCCTGGGCTAATTAGGTCCATGCTGTAATTCTTAGATAATATCAGAATTTTAATAAGACTGGCTTTTGTTAATGGTTTCTGTTAATTTTTCCGTATTTCAAATATGCAGCTCACACTGGAAGATATCATATACCTATAATGTTTTAACAGCTTGTTTAGCTGGCCTAAGATATCATGATCTTTTGCTTCTTCCTAAAGAAAAATATATCACATCTGAAGTTGAGTTATTTGAAAAGTTATATGTAAGTTTATAAAAGTAATCAGTCTGAGCAACGTCTCCTGAATAGGAGAACTGACCTCAGCAAGCAACAGAGTTCTCTCTCAGGAAAGTAACTTCTGCAAAGCTTAGGGGTTTTTTGCTACGATTGTTGAACATAAGCCTCAGTTGTGGTTGTGACATAACTGACTTATGCATCCAATGAGCTAGCCAAGATTTTGGGTTCCACTGTCCCAGAGGTTCTCAACTTTTCCCTGACTGTAAATCCACTCTTCCATAGCTGGGACCCCACCAGGACCACTTTCCATCTCCCTCATTTAACAACATGGGAAGGACAGAGTTGCTGTGACTCCTTTGGCTTTAGTCACAATTCCAACATTTTAAATCCCGAAGTACCTACACAGTCTTAAAGTTTGATTATGGTTCTCATGATAGCTGCTATTTTTTAATTACCAGCTCCTGGAATAATGCAATTAGGTGAGCGTCTCTTTTGTTGTATTTCTTCTCCCCCCCCCCCCCCCGCC
>NW_017729032.1:214954759-214970932 GCF_001723915.1 Gavialis gangeticus
CCCCCCCCCCCCCCCCCGCCACTTTAAGTAACTTTCTACCCTCCTGATTGTGCCTGAAAACTTGAAACCTAAAGGATAAAAAATACAGAAGAAAAGTAAGTCACCCCAGAATTATTTTAAGACAACTCTTTATTTTAAAATTAATGTTATGATTTGTTTGTCTAGCATGAATGCTGGATATTTGCAATGCTTGGAACTATTGTTGAGAGCCCATTGAACATTTGGAATGGGAATGGAGAGATATGGCTGAGAAGAATATGAGGCTGAGAAAAGGAAGTCAGGAATTGTGAGAAGCTGGAGAACTGGATTCCTTTGGTGCCTGCCACTTTAAGGGCTGGAGCAGGTGCCTGATGAGGGTGGCCAGTTTCAAACACAGGCAGAGAGAGCAGGTAGCTGCTTGCAGCTGAGGGAGTAGCACCATTCGGCTCCTTTGTGGTGTGGAACATCCCTGGAGGTAGGGGGATGGCTTGGAGGCTCCTGGTTCTGGGCATGACCTAAAACTGCACCCTGCTGGAGGAGGGAGGCCCAGTGGCATGGAAGTCCCACTCAAATACCAGGAGTGCTCACCTCTCCGGTGAAAGGCGGGTCTAGGTGCCTTAATAACCTACCCGGGTGAGGGCCACTACCCAGGTGAGGGTTGCAGGAGAGGCCCAAGGGACTGCATGTTGCCAGCCAAGGTGTGACTCGGATACTATGGGGCTGCTCAAGGGATCAGAGCAGAGTGAAAGAGACACAGTATTGTGCAGTGAGCAAGAGACCCTGTGGGAGTGGGTGGAGTGCAAGAGGCCCCAGTGAGAGGGGGGCTGTATGAGTGTGTGAGTGAACGAGACCTGACAAAGGACTAAGTTGGCCAAGCTTTAGGCTGGGAGCATAGTGACATACTAGATGCCATCTGCAAGGCATAGACTGTGGTATAGGGATGATATGGAGCTGTGGATAGCGCCCCCAGCATTGGGGCATGTAATAGGTAACCTCCCACACTTACCACCAGTTTATTGTGACAGCAAAATCATAGCAGGTGAGACTGGGTGGACTGTCCGATAGGTGGGCGGGCTGACTTGACTTGGCCCTGAACTGCCCCCTGTCACACATAGCATTCGCATTTTTGAAACGTGAACTTCATTCAGTATTGGATTTTCTCTCTTTCGCTCTTTCGCTCTCCTTTCTTTCACTTCTTTGCTAGGGTGTTTGTATGTGTGTGAGGTTGAAACACACATTATGCCTGTGTAGGATCCAGATGCACCTTATAGACTAACTGAATCAGAGCTTTTGTAGACAAGAGCTCACTTCATCATATGCTAGGGTCTGATTCTGTAAGCTCTTCTGTGTAAAAACTTTACAGAAGTTCACACTTCAGTAAAATTTATAAAGGCCCAAATCAAAGCCAGCCCCCAAATGCCGGGTTGTTCAAAATCCTGAAATGAATATTGCACCTTGTACCTAAAAATATTGCTTAAGGATAATGTTCTGTTAGGTGCAAATTTCTCAGCACTGTTGCCTGGAATATTAAATATATCATTTGCACTTATGTAATGTAAAGCATGTTTCATCACAAAGGTAAGCATGCTAGTAAGAGTTCAGCAGCAGTTTTTCCTGTGGTAGAGGAGGATCAGTGCATATTGCCAGACTTTTCCATGCTCAGGCCCTGATGCTTGAGAGCTGCTCCTAGGAAAGCCAGAGAGTTTGATGGTGCAGCTAAGGCAGTAACAAGCCAAGCATCTAAGGCAAAACATCATCCAAACCATTGGAGCTGAATACACATATGCAGTATGAAAAATACATAATGTAATATATGTAAGGTCACTGTGACCGCCAGGAAATAGTGCCAGACAATTCTCATTGCCTTGGCTCTGCCCTGGCGTGCTCTCTTTCATGGGCACAGAGCCGAGACAGAGCCAGGTTTCTAGCTGAAGCCAGACTTAATGCTTCATTAGTTTGCCCACCTCTACACAGAATGTAACATTTTTAACATTAGTAGCTGGTATTAAAAACTCTCATAAATTACCTTGTGCCTACGCTGCTGAAAATGTGTTCTAATGCATGGTCTATTCCCTGTTGTGTGAGGTGTGTGGGATACTGGTGTTATGAACCATGGGTGCTCTCCTACTGCAATGTCTGTTCTGTCACCATTCAGAGGCTTTGAACTTCAGTCAATAAATGTTTATCCACTACTAATGTAGTTTTCCCACATGATGTACTAGGAAAGTGTGAAACCTGTTAAACATGAGTGACTCAGTTCTGTGCTCCAAATGGAAAACTCCAGGACGTGAGCAAGCATTGCTCCCGCTTTGGCTGGAGTAAACTCAGCTGAAAAAAAGCCATCATTTGGAGTGCCAAGGGGCAATAAACACATTCTTTTTTAGAAGGAGAAAAGGAAGGACAAGAACAGGTCTAAGATAGACAAGTATCTTTATGTTACTGCTGAACTAATGCCAAAGCGCCTGGGAGATGACTGTACAAGGCCAAAGGTCACCCTCTGTTTTAAAGCAGAGATACATGATTGGTTTCTCAATTCCCGGCTACATATTATCACTTTGCGCTAGGATACAACTTTATTCACAGCATGACCCAGGGATGAGACATAAACTGCATCAGGAAGTAGGACCAGAAAGTTCTGTCTCAGATACTCCTCTGAGTTATAGTCCTTTTCTATGTTGTCCTGATTTCACAGGCATACTGATTGGCCAATGGCCTCTATGGATAGCAAATTTCAACAGCATCCTTTCATAATACTTTGCTGCCCAGCTAGTAGGGAGAAAAAAAGGTAAAACAGTTGCTTTGCCTAATCCTGGCAACCCAAAGGTGCCCACCCATTTTCTTCACTGGCCAAAGGTTTTGCTATGCACAAGTGGTAAGACCTGCAGACACAAGGGGAACTTAATGGAAAATGGCATTGTGATTATGCTGAAGGGTTTAGATAGTTGTGATTATTTCAAAACTTTCCGCCATGCACAATTAGTGCATTTAAGAAATCCCATCCTAAGAAAGATGGTAGTAGGCTGTAGGGGCAGTGTGAAGATATATGAATGCTTTCTGAGAGAGTTGGAGTTAACTGGGAAAAGTCATGCAGAACCTACCATTTGGAGGAACAGGCAACAAAGTTAATGCATGGTATGAGCAAAGAGGAAAACCACAAAACTATGGATGAAATTATTGCACAGCAGGATGTACAGGCTGTGCATGAAAGGAAACAATGTGCAGAAAACAGGCGTTGCAAGAAAAGACGCCAACACTTTTCAGGGAACAACCAGTAGAAAGGAATAGGTGGGATGCGCAGAAATTAGGATGCATATTGGCACTGCCTGGCATTGCCAGAAAAAAAGAACAGTAAGGAAATGTAATTAATATAGTATTGCCCATATTGGCTCCAATAATGAAGGCTTGGCCTTTCTACTGAAAACAGTAAAACCACAAAAAATTGCTACCTCTATCAACATTTTCAGAAAATATTAATGATATTTTTAGCAATATTTTAATTAAAAATATAGCCAAAAAATCATAGCATTTTTCATTTTCCAAAAGCTTGGCTTTCTGTACATGCAAATCTTCTCTAACCATCTCATTTAAGATGCTGGATACAAATTTGGTTAAGGTTTTTTGAAAAATGGGTCTATTTCAAATCCTGAAGTGCACACATAATGTAATCATTTACATTTTTTATAATGGCCACAAACTGAGAGACAGCAGGTTTAGATTAGACATCAGGAAGAACTTCTTTATGGCGAGGGTGACCAGAATCTGGAATGGGCTCCCAAGGGAGGTGGTGCTCTCCCCTACCTTGGGGGTCTTTAAGACGAGACTGAACAAGCACCTGGCTGGGGTCACCTGCCCAGGGCTCTTCCCTGCCCAGGGCAGGGGGTCAGACTCAATGATCTGCTGAGGTCCCTTCCAACTGTAAAAATCTATGAAACCAGCTCATCTCAAAATCAGTGGCACACAAATTGCTTCTGTTGCAGACAGATGAAGTACAGACACCCTTTATGTAGGTTTAAGTGAAAATGTTAAGGAACCTAGAGAAGATTAAAGGTAATCTGGTGTTCCAGATTGACAAGGAGAAACTCTTTAGAGGTTTCTCTGGCTCTCCTGAAGGTAGGTGGGTGAGGGGGAGGCTATGCGGTATGTTCTGCAACCAGTGACCAAGAGGGGGCTCCCTGCGAAGGGATGGAGGACAGATTCCACAATTTTTACCCTTTTGGATCCATCAATTTGTTTTGGACACCATCTTGTTTCTCAGTTAAGTTTCCAACTTTGCATGTTTAACACATAGGTTGGCAGTCATTTCTTCAAGTATTTTTGTATTAAAATGTGTTGAAAATTAAGAATCTTTGTTCTTCTTGAAAAGAACAACAGACAGAGGATATGGTTTGTACTCTGGCCATCTTTGGGAGAGGGTTTATTTATTTATTTATTTATTTACAAATGCGGGGATAAAGTTTAAGCTGTGCAGGTTGTGATATCTACAAGATCAGGTTGCCTGACATTTTCTGTTATAAGGCCCATTATCAGTTGCTTACAACTTTGTCAGGCTTTAAAATTGAGTGCTTCAGTATTCAGCAAACACAGTTTTCAATAACCTTCTCCACATGGAATATGCTCCCTTGGAGAGACAAAACATTTCATTAAATCCAGACATGCCAATTTTTTCCTTAAGTTTTATTGCAGTTCAAATGTAAAACATATTTAACAATGGCTGTTTTGCAATGTTATAAGCTTATATTTTAGACAATGAATGTTCATAAATTATCCATTTTTCCTCTATTTTATTTCTCCAAATTAACACATTTTTGATAGAAGAGATTACAGCAGAGATGAAGTGTTAAATTCTAGCTCAAAGTTCTTTTGTTCCCCCAAAGAATTAAAAATAGAGCTGGACAAACTCTGCAAAGATTTTCTAGGAGTATTGATTTGAATTTTTAATGAGTTTGCTTTGACTGTGTTCACACCCCTTTCCTGCTCTCTGGGGGAATATTCTAGTAAATGAGCTAGGCTTGTATGAATACTTGTGATGTACTTATGATGTAGTTCTCCAGGCTGTCCCTCTTGCCATGTGCACTGTCATTCAAGGAGGAGAAAAGTAGAGATGCACAATGGTATTTTAGGCTGTGCAGGTAGCAACACCTATCATTAAAATTGCCTGACATTTCCCATTATAGAACTGTATTGCCTAACAGTTATAATTTTTCCAAGCTTTAAAATTGCATGCTCCAATATTCACCAGACAGCTTGTGAGTTTGCACCATGGAATTCAAACTGCATACCTGAAAGAAATAATTGTCTCTGAGTAGTTACAAAAAATGTCCGTTCCAGGAAGTGAAACAATATATCCTGACTTTTGTAATGCAGCAAAGTGGTGTGTGGCTAAACTGCAGATGGAAAACTGAACAAATTTGTGATTACCAATAATTACAAACTGTGGATGACCTCTAGTCTATTTGTGCATGTATAGGGCTCCACTCAGAACAACCTTGGTATGGAGGAGAGGTAGCTTTCTCCTCTCCTAGGCATAGAGGCAAGCAGCAGCCACTTTACCTTCTGGCATGATGGCAGCAGGGGTCACTGTAAATGGTGCTCCCCCTGTAAGGGACAGCAAGAAAATGGTGTACCAGGTGTCAGGGCCCAGAAAGAAAAGCAACAAAGCCAGCATATTTCTGCACCAGGCAAATGTTCAGATGCCAATTTAGGGTAGCTTTAAGTCCTAGTAGTAGCACTAGTGAGACACAAGGGAGAATTAGCCAGGATGAAAATCTAGCCCTTAGTAAACAGAAAAAAAGGAAAGGATTAGATCCAATTAAAGAGTTGAGTGCCTTTGAATTAAGCACTGCAACATCTAGCTTTTAGATACCTGGCCCATGGGAATGGAGTCCAGCACACAGTTAGGCACTTAGTCTCTCTACACAGTGCACGATGAGATGATACAAAACCCTCGACATCCTGAGCTGCCTAGGGTTAGCAGGCAGGAAAACCTAGTAACAGTGGTGTGCATGGACTCTTTGCCCTTCTCTGGAATTTTGGGTGCATGGGGTTTCAGGTAGGTGCCTGCATTTGGGACCCAGACTAAAATGAAACACTTGTTTCTTATGTGAATGTCTTTACCTGTATGTTACAACAACAGGCTATTTGTTGATAACTACTCTTCTGGCCCAGGAATTCTACATTTCTTTCTGCACAGTGGCCCAGCTTCAACAGAAAGGGTGGAGGCCCTACCCAGAACAGCCTGTTGCTCGGTGGGTAGGCCACACACTGCAGGAGTTTCAGGTGCAAATCTTCTGAGGCTGAGATGGGAGTGAAACCCATGTCTCCCAGTTTCTATGTGAATTATATAATCAGTGGCTGTTATTAAAATGTGAAGGTCACCATCTCCTCCAGCAACTGCGTTTAAAAAGAAAAAAGAGTTGCAACTACATTTTGTGGTAGTCCAGTCCTGTTGCTGTGTGTTAGGTGCTGAGCCTGCCAGCCAGGCTGTGTCCTTTAGGGATTCTAGATACCACTGATACCACTTTGCCTAGTTTCTGTATCCCAGTGGAGATTAGAGGAAAGAGAGAGGCTCTCTTGTCTCTAATCCTAGCTCCTCCAGTGAGGCCATTCTTGTACCCCTAAGGAAAGCAACCTCCAAATGTTTTTTTTGGGGGAGTGGCAAATCCCACAATTAATCCTTGTTTTAGTCACCTTGGTTTCTTTTGGACCTGACACAAAATATCTTGATTAAAAATCTGTCATAAATTTCTCTATTGGGCCTTATTCAAAAATATTTTTTGAAATAAATGTATTGTTTTGTAAATTTTGATCCAGTTACTAGCCATGATGTGTCCCGATCTCCTCAGGGGCCCTAACAATAAAAACAGTAATGGTATAAATAGTTTTGCATCAAGAACCCATTCGAAGTGAAAATGTTTTCAAAGGTATAGGTTTATGTCAAGTGAAAACCTGAACCTTTCTAAGCCTTGGGAAGTGGCTGGGTCTTGCTGCAGTATACTATGGATAAAATGACACAAGGAGCTGTGAAGGAGCCAGCTACAGTAAAGCCAGCTCATGTCACTGCTTCAATCTTCTCTTCCTAGTAGTCTATTGAGCTTGATCAATACATCCCAAGGGATAAGCCTGCATTTTCCAAAGTGACCCTACACAGCGAACATGCTGAGTGGAAGAACTGTTTCCTCTTAGGCACAAAGATCTTCTTAGAGACACTGCTAATGTGATGTGACAAACGCAAGCGCAAAAAGGTCAGAGCATAAAGTGCAAACACCCCTTACAGTTGTTTTGTATTTTTCACTGAATGTTTTATATTTTGTCATCTGTTTCTATGGATGACACTTGATTACCCATGGGAGATAGAAGTATTTTGTCATGATACAGTAGAAAGAAGCAGGTGAAATATTCAGAAAATCTGCACAGTGCTAACAGTGCAAATTTCAAAACTGAACACACACATGAACAAAAGGGGATACCACTCTAACTGCCAAATATCAACATGTTAAATCCCATTGAAAATTCTGCCAAGAAGATGACAAATTGTTTTTATTATAATCTTTCAGGAAATCTTGTTGCTTAGTACTGTTTTAATGCCAACTGTTTAATAATCAATATTTCAATATTAGATTATTTTCATCACCAAAGAATAGAGATTACAAACTCTAATTACAATGGTATCCACATAATTTTCAGATTAGCATTTTTGAAATGCCCACTCATGGAGGCGAGACTAGGCTGCAGCATTTTCCAATTATAAGGAGCAATTAGGGAAGATCATCAAGACATTTCTGAGGTCTCATTAGTAAAATGTTGGTTGTTACAGGCATCTTCACAGATCACAATAGTGTCTAGGCCCCGCACTGCCCACACACTCTTTTGGGAGAGTTTGACAGTGACTCACTTTTAATAAAACAGTGGTAGGCATTTTTACATGTTACTCTTATTTTTATGTGTAAAAAAAGAAGACTGCTCAGTCTTTAAAATAGACTTAAAATAGCAAAATTATCTTTTTAATTATCTTTCATTCTGCCATCATAACTGAGTATTCTTTTTTAGGGAAAATAAATGTATTTATCATTTTATGCACTATTTACATTTTCACATAAAGGACTATAAATTTCTCTTACTAATTAAAGAACTTACACTAATCAAAGAATATATATTCCTTTAACAATGTTCATAGTTCATCAGCTCAGTGAATCTTGCAGTTTGTAAGCTTAAGGCACTGAATCCTTTACTTTTGTTTAGAAAGTACTTGGCATGTAAAATGAACAGTTTATAATGAATGTGCAAGTGATAAAATATTCAGATCACCCTGAAATTAGTCATATGATGCTTTTCCACACAAGGGTAACTTTCACCCTAAAAATATAAGTCCATGGAATTTTTTAGATTATATTCATAGCTGCTAGGGTCGAAAGGGACCTCAACAGGTCATCAAGCCTGACCCCCTGCCTAGGCAGGAAAGAGTGCTGGGGTCAGATGACCCCAGCCAGATGCCTATCCAGCCTTCTCTTAAAGACCCCCAAGGTAGGGGAGAGCACCACCTCCCTTGGAAGCCCATTCCAAATTTTGGCCGCCCTTACTGTGAAGAAGTTTTTCCTGATTTCTAGCCTATATCTGCTGTCAGTTTGTGACCATTGTTCCTTGTTATATCTGGAACTTCTTTACCAGCAAACTCAAAGCTGTACTAAAGCAAACTCAGTCAGCAAACTCAGTCAGATGTACTAAAAGTTTTTATGTTTTGGGTTTTTTTAATTCATTCAGGATTCTTCAGCAAAAGGGATAGCTTGTATGTAACTGCTGAAACAGATGCGGAAAGAGTTGGTGGAGTGTTATTTTTGTTGAGAGTGGCAATCCCCATAGAGGGTTGGGAAGTGGGTTGTAACTAATGTCAAAACACAAGAATCTGCGAGGGCACTGTAGCATTACACAACATCACTAGGGTGCCCCAGGGGAAGACAAGGAATAATGGATTTGAACTGCTGGAGGATTGCTTCAGATTGGACATAAGGAAAACCTTTATGGTTTGCATGCCTCAAGTCTGGAAAAAACTCCCCCCAGAGGTGGTACAATCACCTGTCCTGGAGATCTTCAAAAGATGACTGGACATGCACCTTGCTGGGATCATCTGACCCCAGCAGTCTTTTCTTTCCTGCCTAAGAGCAGGGGGACAGGACCTAATGATCTTGTGAGGTCCCTTCCAGCCCCTTACTTCTATGAAACATGTGTCCCTGAATACTTGGTATCCCATCTCCAGCAATCACAATTGTGCAGAGTCGCCAGATATGGCAGCAACCATATAAGAATAATGTTTTTATCTAATGATATGCATAGGGATTCTCCTGTTATCTAGCCTATAGATAGTGTGGTGCCGTCTGTAGAAGCATATACAGTACAATCAGGTTACAGAGAGTGGTTGTAACAATACCTCTTATTAAGTTTATGTGGCCTTTTCTTTTATAAGAAGCTCGTTTTGGTTGCTTATAACAGTGAACACAGTTTTAACAGTTTTGAGCTGAATTTTTTCCTGCCAGGTGTCTGTCTCAAACTGAATTATTGTGCAAATTTTCAGGCTGGCATAGAGTGGTGTAGGATGAGGAAACAACGGTGGCCTTAGAAGGAAACAGGGACTCTGATGTGGATAGCATGCAGTCTACAGGGACAGAGGGCTTAGCTTGCAGGGCAGAAGGGTCTTTACCTGCTAGTGTAAACTCCCCTCAGCACCTTGAATAGGGTGCAGAATTACATAGTCTCACATTTTTTCTGCTGTCAGCACATGATTGTGAAACTCACAAACTCTGTGCCTTATCTCTCCCTCTAGGTGGCTGCCCCAGACAGAGGATGACAATGTCTAACTGATATTAATTACTCTGTTAGCTCAACTGGAAGAAGTCTGTGCAACTTTGCCAGTGAACCATGGAGGAGTTGATAGGATGCCACACAATGGCATTTCTTTTTTTTTTCACTTTACACTCTTAAAAAAAAAGGGGGGGGGGAATTATGCACCCCTCCCCCCATACCAAACAAGACTAAATTTGAAAGATTTAAGTTAAATTAGGAAAAGCCAAAATTAAAAGTTTCTGTGCAGCCTTAATTTAGTTCCTTTCTATGTATGCATTACGATGCAATCTCTAATGATATGATCATACACTTTTTTTGGTAGGACCTTTGTCTTCTTCAGTGCACAGGATGGAAGGTACTTGGGGAATGGATCAGGGTTATGTCACTAATGAAGCTGTTGTTGGGAGAAGTTGGAAAGTGTACAGATACTTTAGGAAAAAGAAAGAAAGGCCTCATGCTGAAGGCAGCTGAGTATTGCCTTGGGGGACTAGTTTATCTTCCTGCCTATACCACAGACCTCTAACTCGATTCTAGGCAAGTGACCTAGCCCCAGCTTTCACAGGTGGTTACTGTATATTCATTTTCTTAAGACATCTGGGGTCTTATTTGCAGGAGTGCTGAGCACTCTCAGCTGCCACTTAAGTCATGAAAAGCTGTGCTATGAACACAGCATTTTATGAAACTTTAAGTCCCAGTGAGTATCAAGCCACAGGCACAGGCAAGTTAGGACCCCAAAATAATGAATGCTTTGGACTTTAATTTATCCTTCATTCAGCTCCATATCTATAAAATGGGATGACTATTATTGTATTTACTTGAATATAATACAAGGCTTTTCCCTCCCAATCAATATGGGGAGAAAAGTCCCCTTGTTTTGCATTCTCATACAAAGAAACCACATTAAATACTTCGCCGATCTTTGAACCACTGCTAAAAACGGCATGCGCTCAGTAACGGGAACCAACTAAGGAATGATTCAATGCAGCCAACACTGAGCATGACTATAAAACACATGGCCCATAATGAGCAAACATGATGAGAACCTACCACACCACTTACAGTGTAACAACGCCCTCTAAGTAGGTGCTAAAGTGCTGCTTAAAAGTTTATTTATGGAGTACCTGTGGTAAAACCTACAGCAGTTTCAAAAAAGGTCAAATGCATCACTTCTGGTTGACCAGTTGCATGGGGATCCAGATGGGAGAAGGTGGTGAGGAAGACCCTTTACAAGACAAAGTGGTCCAGGGGCAGGGGAATGCCAGACATCCTCCTGTTCCTCTGGGCAAGGTACAAGAGCCAAAAAAACATGCTTCATCAGGTATTTTGCAGGTCACCTCCTGAGGCAGTGGCAAGTTTACACGCTGCCCAATGGGAGACCAAGGTCCTAGATGAGTTCCAAAGCAAGTATGAGCTACAGAAAGAAGGTCCTGTGACCATGTCCAACCACAGGAAGATGCAGGAGGCAGTCAAGGCCAGAGACTGACTGTGAAGCTCCTCCACAGCAACAGCTGCCAGGCTGTAGGGGAGCAGATCTTCCACAGTGGCTTACAGAATGACCATAGAGACCTGAATTGGCAAATAGCCCACTGAGCCCTCCCAGTCCAAGTGCTGAGGCAAAGAGAGGGGCAGAGAAGTCAGCACAACTGCCCCAGGGAAATCTGCCAAGGCAGAGCAGAGACCATTGACCACCTCCTATGGTTCTGCCCACGTGCCAGGATGGTGTTGAAAGAGGTAAACTGGCTCCACAGGGAGGTGACAGGGGGTCTGACTGATGATGAGAGAAGTGGTGCAGTACAGGGACCTAACTAAACACCAGGGGTCCTGGTATGCTCTGATCACTTCGTGTCCTGCATCAGGAGCGCCCTGTGGAAGTCCAAGAAGCTCCTGATGTACAGGCACATGGAATTCAAGGTAGTGGACTGTGTCAAAATGGTACTGAGCAAGCTTACTACTGGAAAATGGGAGGAGAGGATGGAAAGGAGGTGGCCAACATTGCCTGGCAGAGCACTGGCTTAGGTTTTTCAAAGACTCCCCTCCTCTCAGGGAAGAGAACAGCAACAGAGAAGAAGAAAACGAGATGACTGGGTCAAGTGACAGTGACGAGAACAGCAAAGACAACAACAGCAGCGGAAACACCAGTGACAGTGATATGAACAAAGGGACAAAAGCCAGTGACCAAGACTAGGAATAAAGAGGCAGTGTAAATGTAACTGGGAAAGAAACGCAGACTGTGCATGGGAAATTGGTGCAAATATAACAGGAGCACGGGAGCGAATCATGTAATGGGTGTACAAGAATATATTTTAACAAAAAAACAGTTGCAGCTAGCAGGCAGCAAAACTCCTTCAAGGTTATCTTAATTTAGAAGAACATCAAGATAATTAGAAGGGAGAGACAATTGTTAACACATGTGGACTAAAGAACAATGAGCGATTAAGCCAAATGACACCGTCAACTGCCTGAATAGTAATGCTGCAACTGCTGCACTGTGGAACAAGAATCAAAGCAGGGTGCTTCTGTTCCAGGGAGAAATCAGCTAACCTTTTCAAAATATGAAACCCAACTTGGAGGCCACTGATTCCTGGGGGAAAGATAAATAATGCAAGTAATGTGTGTGTGCAAGTAAATATAGGCAGACAAGGTTCTTTGGGTGAATGTGATATCTTTTATTAGACCAACTTAAATAGTTGGAAAACAATTATTAAGCAAGCTTTCGGGTTCAAAAACCCTTTGTCAGGCTGAGGAAGCATCTGCAGTTGGTGTGTGCTCTTCCTGGATGGAATGAAAAGTAAAGAAGCCAGAGGCTGGTCTGGTATGCATACAAGACAGGTAGTCAGTAAATAAATATGGTATTTTAGCATTTTAAGAAGGAAAGAACTACTTTTTAAAATTACTCCACTCCCATAATCATCTGATTATTTTAGTGGTGTCACAGTCCAGTTTATGATGTTGTTTTCTCTCATGTTTAAATGCATAAATGTCAGAACAAACAGGCCTGCAACATAGAAGCAAAATAGTAAGCTTATTTATTTCTATGTGACTCGATAAGCATGTTCATACAAAACAAAAAAAGTATCAAAACAGAAAAAGCAGGACGATACACAATAAGGATCAATGAATATTCCTGTCCTGATATACTGTTAAAGTCCTGACTGCAGTTAAATGCTGGATTCAGGAATATTTTGCACTGTGTAACAAGAGCTTTATTGAAACTACTATTTGTGAAGTGTGAGCAACGTTATATATTCCTAGTGCCAGTACAAGGTGCTTTATATAAAAAAGCTATTTGCACACAAAGCTATACCTTCTTTATGAAACACACACCTAATACAAAGTAGGAGAGAATAAAACTTATTTTTTAAAACTTACAATTGCTAAATAAGTAGCTCATTTTGCTTATTAAAGTCATTTTCATAGTAAACCAATGTATTTTTAAGCTATTTATCTAGGCACTTATATTGTCTTCTGTCACTTTCTGATTCTGGTTTCTGCTTATTTCAGTTGCTGGTAATGGTTGTCAAAGAGAATATTAGGCAAAACCAGATGGCAAAAAACAAAGCAGAATTTTCAGTTTTATCCTTATTTTGATTAATTGTGCGAATGTTTTACTTAAGTTTTAGGAATTAAATTGTTTGGGGGGTGGGGAGAAATGAATTATTTGAGCACTGCTGTTGTTCAGTTTTAAAAGATGGGAATAGTGGAGTGACTCCAGACTGTAAACAAGCTTCCCAACTGAAGCTATGCCTAGTATGAAAGGCATTCCTTAGGAGTTCAACCTTGATTGGTCCTCATGGATCAGGTTTCTGGCATATTACGTTCTTGATGATACAAGAAAATCAAGTTCAGAAGTGTTACATTTATAACATGTCTCAGTGTCGATATCTTTCCTTTAATCTGGTCCCTGGGGGTCATATTGTACTCCCTATTTATTGCCAGACATATGCATTTCAAAAATATTTGGGGCATGTCTATTTGTGTTGAAGGACCAAATTCTGTTTTCACTTTGAATGTGTTAAATTCCTCCCTAAGGCCCTAGTTTACCACAATTTCTATTCTTAAAAATGAAGGTTGGTGAATTTGGGCATAAATATTCTATATTATGTTCATTTTCAGTGCCTGGTAACCATAAGAATGTTTACTGTAGTAAAGATGCCTGCCAGATATATTTGTCTCCTCATCCTTGTTAGTTTACAACATGAAAATAAGAGTCCTTTTAGTGATAGGTGTTGAAATCTGAATGATCAAAGTGTCACTGTAAAAATTCCCAATGGTTTAAAGAAGAGCTTTACTTAAAGAGAGAGAGGGTTGGAGAAGAGGATTTGGGGAACCTTATTGTGAGCCAAGAGCAAAAGAATTTGTATGTGAAAAAGTGAATATATTACAGATGAATCATCCCTTTTGACTGTGCTGAGACAAAGCAGAAATATTTATTTTCCAGACAGATCTCTTTAAAATTGTCTGCATTTAGGGGTTTCAGTTCAGGTCTCAGAAAAGCCTTTCTGTTACTTCTGTCTTTATTATGCTCATTTTAATATTTTGAGACAAAATAAATTATAATTGATCCATAGTAAAAACCATTATATTTATCCTAGGGCAGTGAGACATGAAATGAAAAATAGATCTGTAAATTTACCTGTGTAACAAGGTCAAGGCTAGAAATGAAAATAAAAATTTACTCTGAAATATAATCCTTAAATGTATTTAGTACCACCCAATTTGAAGTTATCATTTATACCTGTTATACCATTCAGAAGCTCTGGAACCTTCAAAAAACAGAAGCTGAGGTTTTCTGAAATGGCTGAGGGTTTTTGGATCCCCATTTCCATTTCATTTTAGTGAGAAATTGGGCATTCAGTTTCATTAGATGTCTTTAAAAAATCTAATCTGGAACATATTTGCTTTCCCCTTGCCTGCTACTGCCTTCTGTCCCCCGCCTAAAGAAACCTATCCTTAGTACAAGGAGGTCAGCTATGATCCTGACTAGTATTCACATACAACAGACTTTTGGCTTCGCTTGTCTCTTAAGCAAGCGTAACTGCCAATTCACATCCGTTTTTCAATCAGCAGCCATGAGATCAGCTGTTCCATGCTCAGGGAAAGTCTTTGTCCAGCCAGAAACCTCTGTCTCCCCTCGGTCCTACTTTTCATTTTACATAACCCACAAGAGCCCTGGCCTTACTCATGCTGCTAGCAGCTGTGACACCAGCAGGCACCAGAGTTCCATGGAGAGTGACAGGCTCGAGGTGCCAAACCTCAAGTGCTAGACACTATGCCGGCAGAGCAGATGTCATTTAAAGTATTAAACCAGCACAAGCTAGATTTTCAGTCCAGTCAGTTGGACCATATAGCATGTGTAATATAAGACCCACAAAGCATATCTCAATGTCTTGTTTTTAAAAAACTGTAACAATCTTACAATGGGGTATTAAATTAATATGGGCCTATATATAATCAGAATTCTTGCTTTCAGGTTTATGTCTTTATGTGATGCTGTGAATTTTTGACTCAATGAACCTTGACTGGCTAGTGACCCAGCTTTCAAAGGAGGGCAGAGGGTGGAGGGGGGTTGGGGAATGTGCCCTCCTGGAAGTTAAGTCAATACACTGGTAGTTGAGGCTCTCTCGAGTCCTGAGCATTGGGCACTGTAGGTTTGAGCTCAGGCTGAGGAAGGCATAAATACAGGTCTCCCACTCTCTCAGTGAGTGCCCTGACCAATAAGGTATTGTGTTGATGGTATATACCACCACCCTGGACCCCATTCCAAAGTGAGGTGTGGTGCTACAGTTAGGCTGCTGGTATCAACCTAACATTTGGTGTGCTCTGTGAACACCAACAGATTGGAGACTTAGTGCTACCATTGGGACTGTGTTGAAACTTGATGTGGTTCACGTCTGAGCACAACCTAAACAGAGATGTCCAGGGAGCTTTTCAGGCTAACACGGATGTGTCTAATGATTATCAGGGATTTGGGTTTTCTGTTAGTCATGGAAAAATGTGGTAAAACCTGGATTTTCTCACTTAAAGGAGAAAAACATGGGAATGGTGGGTTTCACCTTGTAGGCTGGCAGAGTTTCAGCCTGCAAGGGGCTGAGGAGGGCCATCAGGCAGAGGGCGCCGTGTGTGTGCACATGTACACATGCACATGGCTGCCAGGCAGCACAGAAAATGGATCCTGCAGGTAAGCCTGGTGATGGGGGGGCCAGGGCAGGGGGTGGGGACTGAGGCTCCTTTTGTGAGACAGGGATGGAGTAGGGCAGGGATGGGTGTTGTGTGGAACATGGGGCCAAGGGCCGGAATGTGCGGCCGCAGGACCCGGGCAGGGAGTGAGCTGGAGCTTTGGGCATCTTGTCCAGGGGGTGG
>NW_017729032.1:214970960-214985012 GCF_001723915.1 Gavialis gangeticus
GCGGGGGGGGGGGGGGAGGGCTGGCTCCCCAGTGCTGTAAGCACTTGGGGGGGGGGAACGTGGCCCCCAGATCTGTGTGTGGTGCAGGGGCAAGGGTGGGCCCCTGGGTGCAGGCTCAGGGCTTCCCACTCTGCTGCCCTCCTCCCAGGGCCTCCACAGCCCAGCAGGCAGGACCCAGCATGGCAGGGCAGATAGGAGCCACATGGGAAAGCTTGGTACCACCCATTGTGAGCCCCATGATGAGGCACCCCCTGCCTGCCTGGCAGTAGAGGGAGGCACAGCTGCATCATCATGGTAGCACGGGGCTTTTGCTGGTGGCATCGAGCTTGGAACCGCCCCACTCTGCCTTGCCATACTGGATCTCAGCCAATGGGCTGCAGAAGCCCCTGGGAGAAGGATGTAGGATGGGGAGCCCCAAGCCCACAGTGGCCAGTCCACACCAGTCCCGTGTGCTCTGCTCTGGCTATGCTGCCTGTGGGGAAGGGGGAACTGGGCTCTGTGCTGTGCTCTGCTGCAGCAGTCGCTGCCTCTCATGGGTGGCAGCCAGGGCTCAGGCACTGCTGCAGGGAGCGAGGGGCTGCGGAACTGGGTCCCTGGCCCCATATCCCTGACAGCTGAGTGCCCCTCTGGCAGGGTGGTGGAAGGCAGCAGGCTGAGTGGTGAGTGAGGGGCACCAGCAGAGCCAGGGGGCTGTGGGTGGTGACCGAGGGATTCTGATCAGAGAATCTGCAATTTTTAAACCAGGATCCCTGATGATTAAATGTGACAAAAGTTTTGTGCCAGCTAGAGTGGGATGAACTGGGTTGCTTTTTGTGACTGAAATGCCTAAATTCTACCTATATCCTGTTTAAGCACCTACAAAAGCTATTTGTAGGGACCTACCTAAATTGCAGCGGTTGTTCATGGCACAGTGGCATCTTTAATCTTGCTTTTTTCACTGTTCACCCTTCCTTGAGTGGCCAAGAGACAGTTAATGCCTCGGTTTTTACCTCTCGGCCACACAGCGGTTGGGGGAAAACAGGGGACTCATGGTGAAAAGAGCAAGATTAAAAGTGCCACTTCACTGTGGACTTCCACCGTGATTTAGGTAGGTCCCCTAGCCATCTGGATCTGGCTGTAGATGACTTGGTTTATCTCCACTGCTAGCTTCTGCAGTTCTATGATATGGTTCTCTTAGGGTGTGGATATACAACGTGATTATTATGGGATAACTATTACAGATTTTACTGAGGAGTAAATTTACTCTGTGGTAAAAAGTAGACACACAACCATCTCTCCCACTTTATCTTCAGTAGGAACTGTTACAGCTCCTGATCATTGGTGGCTTGGACTTGATATTACTGCATTGGACCTGATATTACTGTATTTACTTGCCTACTGCATACATTTTCCTCTCCTCCCCTCTTCCCCTTCCCCCAAATCAGCCCTCCAAAATTGGGGTTCATGTCTCAACTGGGGACTCTAATTTTTCTTCACTGGAACAGGAGCATGGAGGGAGAGAAGCTTGGTACTCAGGGGGTGTAATCTAGTCCTAACCTTTTCACAGCAGCACTCAAATTGGCAGCAATTTTTGGCTGCTCAGCCAATTGTTGCTAATTTGGGAGTGTCTGTGAATGGGTTAAAACTCCATTTCTTCTGCTTGCTATTTTAGAGGGAAGCTGGTGGCTACCTTGCAGCACAGCCCCACCAGGAAAAAGCAAGCTCTAGGCTATGATTCTAGAAAAATATTATTTTTCCTATACTCTGTTCCAAAAACGCATTTGGTGACATGTAATGCAAGAAAATACAGTAATTAGGGGAATGGAGTCATGAGTGGTATACCAATATAATTTACACACTCACTTTTTGAAGGGTAACTTCATGTCAGGGTGGAATGACTTATACTGGTATAAGGTTGCATGTCATGCATCCACTCCACTTTTACCCAAGAGTAAAGTCAAATTACTCCAGAATAAACGTGTGATGGGTCTGTAACCTGAGTATTCTGAGATATTGTATTAGTCTGTCCCTGTGGAAAGTTGCCTCAGTTACGCTTTGGGCTCTTCCTTCTCCTAAGGGGTTAGAGTCATTTTAGCCATTAAAAGGAGCTATGATATGTATCAATGGGAAATGTTATGAGCTTTTGTAGGTTTAATTTTATTTACAGTCTCCTATGCCACATGCAGACTTATATTACTTTGGGGCCAAACTGTCAGTGCATGAACCTAGAATGAGTTTTAAATTAGGTCAAAATGCAATCAGTTTCTACATTCATAATTTCAAATAGGTTTGCTATAATGTCTACATTAGTGATTCTCAACCAGTGTCACAATCCTATAAGGTACCATGAGATCCTTTTAAGAGTGCTACACAATATTATCACTGTTCAATGTACAAATACTTGAACATGGTTCATATGATAAACTTAGAGATTTCAAATAGGAATCCATAGTGCTATAATCATTCTAATTTGTTGTTGTCTTTTAGGTATCTTGGGAACAGAAAAATTGCTCTATTATTTTTTTTCCATAACAAAAAAAAAGAAGTGAAAACCTAAGACCTGGCATTTTCCAAGGAGTGCCTTGAATCTAACTAGGCATGCCTTGAGTCTAAAAAGGTTGAAAACAATAATTCTGCATATTTAGCAAAACTGTTCTGCCTCATCTGAGGTTTTTAAATTCATTTAACATCACTTATATGGACCCAACACTAGGCATGCAATGAGACAATATTTTTTAAATATTAGAACTTCACTTGTATGTTGAACACTATTCATTCCTAAGAGGTGCAGAACAAGCTGCAGACAAGTGCATTCAGTTTATAAGGCTAGGGACAGGTGTTACACAGAAAACAATTTAAATGATCAGAGACTGGTTTAAACCTGTAACAGAAGAGAAGTTCAGTTTACATAAACTACTTTCAAAATGGCCGAAACTGGCTGAAGTTGAACCTGGCTGAGTGTAGCATCAGACTTAACTGATTTAGGTCAAACCAGTTTATGGAACTTCTGTCCCAGACCCCTTCCTGGTTCAAGTTAAATCAGAGTGCCCCAGGATCCCAGGATGCTTTGCAGCCCTGGGCTATGCTGTGTAATCCAGTGAAGCAGGGACTGCCTCTCCCCTGCCCATAGGGATGGGAGGCAGGGGAATAGACCCCCCCCCCAAATGTTCCTATCCAGGCTGTACACAGCATGTGTGGGGGAGAGAAAGCCCCTGTGGTGGGGGCTTTTAGACCCTTGGCAGCCCTCCCCACCCCTCTTTCCCAGCTGCTGATTGCTTCAGCAGATGCCACAGGAGGGAGGCAGGAGTCCTCCTAGCTGGGTGCCTGCCCATGCAGCACAGCATGGGGGCACCAGGGAGCCCCTGCCTTCTGGGGGCTTCCCCCCACCCCAGCCCAGGGTCCCCCAGCCTGAGGCATCCCCAGGGAGCCGAGGGGAATTTTTCCCCTCCCAAACCTCAGGGCTGCTTGCCTTAGCTGCTGTGCATTTCAGGGATAGCCCAGGGCAGCCTTAGAGAGCCGAGGGAAATCAACTGCTCCTCCACAGCCAGTTTTGCCTGAGTTGCTGGGACTCTGAAGCAAAACTTTTTGCAGGGGAGTGGAGGAATTTGCTGAAGCTGTCACTGGCTATCCCTGGGAGTCTCAGCAGCTAAGACAAGCAGCCCTGAGGTCTGGGAGGAGGAAAATTCCCCTCAGCTCCCTGGAGATGCCCCAGGCTGGGGGACCCTAGGCTGTGGTGGGGGGGAGGCCCCCCAAGGCATGGGCTTCCCAGTGCCCCCATGCTGGGCTGCATGGGCAGGCACCGGGCTAGGAGGACTCCTCCCTCTCTCCTGTGGCATCCGCTGAAGCAATCAGCAGCTGGGAAGGGGAAGAGGGGGATCCCCCTCAGCTCCCCAGGGCCGCCTGGGCTGAGAACCTAGGCTGAGGGGAACCCCCTGAATGGGAGGCGGCCAGCACCTGGACAGGGGGCTCCTTAACCCCCTGGGGGAGGGGGCAGCAGGGAGTTGGAAGCATGTACTGGGGAGCCAGTGGGGGAGGCTTGGCTGGGCTGGCGATGGCCAGCAAGCTGGGAGATGTGCTTTAGCACCCTCTACCTACTGAAGCGCAGGCCTCCCCCTGCCTTCTCAATTGGAAAACTGAACACCAGTTCAGTTGGTTATCACTTCAACCTACACAGCTTAAAGAAACCTGCCTAGATTGAACTGCTTCTGCTTTGGGCTTTTTGACTGTCTGTACTTACACAACATCTAGGTTAATTCAGCCCCGAGCAGTTAGCAAATTAAGTTGCATTCTTATATTATTATTTGTATTGCAGTAGTATCTACTTCAAGGATGAGACAGAGTCCATTGAGCTATGATCTGTACATCCAAAAAGTAAGAATGAACCTTTACCAAAATGCTGTCCGCTTAATACATAAGATTAATAGCTGAGTCTTAAATTATTCTAGCTTTCTATGGGTGAGAACTGAGGCATAGAGAGATTAGGTGTCTTGTCCAGAGTCACAGAGGGTATCTGTAGCAGAGCTGAGAGTTGAACCGTGAGTACTAGAATCCACTCCTGTGGTTTAACCACAAGACCAACCTTATTCTCTATGCATGAAAGTCACCATTCTGACATGAAAGTAGCATGGTCTTGGAAATTGTAGGCCTTACACATCCATTTTTGGAAGGTAGCTCTTATATTTCATCACCACTAATATCTTGCTGACAGAGAAGAAAGTAAGGACACTGCAAGTACATTGATGATTTTTCAACAAATGTTGTAATATCTTTTAATCCTGGAAATGTAAACTATGTGTGATTGTTGTACTTCATTAAAATGTGCAACTTTTAATCAGTAGGTAGGTAAAGTTTCACTTGGGAAACCACAAACCAATAGAGTATAATAACACTGGCAGTGAAAAAGAAAAACACAACTACATACTGTAATTACAGTCCAAGAGGCCATCATTGACAGATAAAATGCCACAGTTTGTGGTGGCAGTGGGAAGCCGCACTATGGAATGAAAATGTGCTGTTTGCAATGTAAGTATCTCTATTGCAAAAGAAGGGTTGAGATTTGCATCTGTTTTGCAAGCCAAACAAAACAAGCAGCTGACTTATTGTGAGGCACCTAGAGCTTTATTTATCTGGTTTATTTTCTTTTCCAATATGAAATAAGGTCTCAGAGAAGGGTGCCATAATCACAGATATGGAAGGGAAAAAAACATGAAAGAAAGTTTGCAAAGGTAGTAAAAAAAAACCCCCAAAACACAAAAAGCCAAAACCCCACACAGTTAGTGTTAAACTTGTTAGCATTCAGTATTTTGACTTTGAAAAATAGCCCTTTCCACCTCCCAAAAAAGACATGTATTTCACATCCTTGAGTAGCTGTGGCAATCCCAAAATATTTTGTTGTTTTCATCATTTGCACATTTTATATATAATTTATAATTTTTCACTGAAAAGTGTCTGTTATTTTAGTGAGCATTTTCTTTGGGTACTATGGAGAAAGAGTATATTTTTAGTGTGATATTGAAAAAGTAAATTTACATTTAGCATTTTTTTTGAGTATAAGTTCATAAAAGGGTAAAAAGACTAGTCAGGTTTCATGCAAAGATGATTCAAAACCATATTTAAGAGCACTGTAACTTCAGTGCTGAACCACAAAGAAATGCCTGTAAACATTAGAGATGATTAAAAAATGAAAATGATTTTTGGTAGGAAGCCTTTTGGCCATGAAAAGATTTTTGGTTTTGAAAAAAGTTTCTGATTAAAGTTTTTTTTCCCCTGAAATCCTATATTGTAATTTTGACAAAACTACACATTTTCTGGAAAAAAATATTTGACAAGGTATTTTTAGTGAAATATTTTTAATTCAGATGTGTTCAGTAAGTCTATTACCTGTCTCTTTCTGTTCATTTATTTAAGTGTATTAGTCTGAAGCCAGGCAGAAGACTGGGCAGAATTGTACCTTACAGACTTACTTCATAAGGAGTATCCATTTCTGGGGTGCAGCTTAGCCCTTAGTTTAATTATAGATTAAAGAAAGTTCACCTAATGCATACATATATCACTATATTTTGAAGCCTTGTTTTGTCTGAAGGTGAATTCCTTCTAAGACTTTGGATGTAATCCTTTCAGCTTTGTTTCAATGTTCTTTGAATGCAAACCAAATATTTCTAGTTTGTAAGAGGCAAAGCGCATCTTTTTAGGTAGGACTTAAAACAATGTAGGAAATGTATTTGTAAAGAGTTACTCTAGATTAAACATCACTAATGTGAGATTAAGCAATTGAAATTCAAGAAAATACAAATTTTCAGTTTGAGCCAGTAATGTTATTTTGGTTATGTTCTATCTGTGAAGTTTCTTCAATTTTTCTTTCCTTGTTAATGTAAATATTTATGTATTACCCTATTGCACTTATAAATGAATACCATAAAACATAGCTGGTATGCAACATGAATTAGTTTAATGTTTCCAGAATAACTTCTGGAATTTCCTGATATTAGAGTGCTTGATCTTGTACCTTAACATTACATTCATTCTAGTTTTGTTTTATATTTAATCCTTAAAAAGTCTATATATGTATACTGCTGATTTGGAGCAATGTGGCATCCTGCTTATTTTTTTTTCCAGTATTTTAAAGAGAAAGGCCAAAGAAGGGTCAACTGTACAAAAAGTCTCCTTCACTCTTAGAAGCTGACTAAGCTCAACCGCAAAATAAACCACTGTAAAAATGAATTATGGGATAAGAATACCTTTGCATACACATAGCTAGCTAGAAGGAACAGACTAGTCGCATAACAGCCAATAGATTTTAACCACAAAAGTTAAATACTAGCTTGCAGGCTCTGTTGATATAATTATTTTTAACACATTTGGAAAATACTTTTAGAATTCAAACAATCTCTTCTCCTAAGTTACCAGAGCCATACCAAAAAATGTACCAAAAGGTCCTGGGGTCTTGCTGAACTTAAAGATGAAATGTATTTACTTCAACTAGAACAAACTTGGATGCTGATTTTTGTATGGATCCTGGTTTGGAAGTGGACAGCAGGAAGTATCACCAGTAAATTTAGATTAGAGTTTAAAAAGCAGATTTATCAACTATAATTCAATTTCCAATTTAAAAAATAGTCATTCCACTGACTTTTTTTAGATAAATTCCATACTTTATTAAAAGACAGAATACTTAAGAGTTTTCCCCTTTTATTTCTATATTGTTCTGAATGTTTCCTTTGGGTCTTGATAGAATCACAGAAGCTGCAACCGTAGAGTTAACTCATCTGGTTATTTGTTAAAGTGCCTGCCATTGAGGTGGGGGTGGGGGGGTGCTGCCCAGTTCTAGCCAGTTTACTGTCTTTGACTTCAAGTTGTTATAAACTAAGCGGAATATTGCCAATGATATCTTGCCGTCCTGCTCCTGGCTTTAACTGCACAGAAGAGACCCAGGTCCTGGTTATGCCAGTAATATACCTGGGTTCTAATGTGCAGACTCAGGGGCTCAAACAGACACTACGTATAATTCCAATTCACCACTGACCTGCCTCTTGGGAGGTCATTTACCCCAGGTCAAGTGGTAGCCTTTAAACCCTCTTTTCACTTATGCATATTTCAGAGTAAACATCAAATCCAGAGTAAAAATGAATTGCTCTTTAATATGCTTGATTCTACTCTTACTATGGAAATCAGAGGGGAGTAACGCTGAGGAAGTCAATGGAGTTATACCAGTTTTAAATGCTGTATGTAAGAGGTAAGGGGGATGAGTATCAGAGGAAATATTTCAGCGTATATAAAAATTACTTGTATTTCTATGTTTTCATGGTTTATAATAGAAATAATAAACTCTGGGTCAGGCATTTGTTGCAATTAGTGACTGGGTTAAGGGCCCTTGGCCTTACCTTGGGCTCTCAACTCCTCCAACCAGCCATTAATTGCCAGGAGTGCATGAACCCCTTGGTTATTATTGTTTAATTACGTTATTAGCTTTGAAAAGCCTAAAAGAAAAAGGTTTTCTTGGTAGTAGATGAAGAGGGAATTCTATGATCACTACTGCCAGTGATATGTTATGAACAAGTATATCAATTTGAAATGTGCCTATCTTAAGTTCTGGAAAGTTGTACAAAACGATAACATGTTTTGCCAGTAAACTAATAATGAACCATGCATACGTGTCATCTCCACAGCCTGAACTTGCTTATAAACTGTTTTAACCCTTTAAAACTGGGGGTCCCAGTCTTTCTGGGCTTGTGGCCCCACATCTAGTTAGCCTTGAGGAGCTGAGATTCTGCTGTGCTATGGGTGCACTTGTTCGGGGAGCTCTTTGTTTCCTGCTCCTATAGTGCAGCAAAATTGCCTGCATTCTTAATGTCTCACTTTCTCCACATATGGGTAGAACTATGTGAACACTGACCTTGCTCATACAAGTTCTAATAAAAAGTAAGTGGGTGTTTTTTTGGATTATAATAGCAACTAGAAATCTTGCCTAAGATCAGGACTCCAACGTGCGAGGTGCTACACATATACATACAAACAGTACTTATACACAGTACAGACAGAATAAATAAATGAGACAGACAAAGGGTGGATGGAGGACTAGAAGGACAGAAAGGTGAAACGTTTTGCCTAGGGTCATTCACTGAGCCAAAAACTGGAGGCCAGTTCCCTACCTTATAGGCCATACTGGATTCTAATTCTTAGTCCCATTTTTATATCCTTACCTAAATAATGATGTAATGTATAACCTTCCCAGTGTGGTCAAAATTAATGAGTAAGCCACTTTATTTCTGATGGATCAACAACTCATACTTGTAATGCCACTAAGTTTATTCAGCATCAAATGTGGCTTTAAGTTGGAAAAGGGTGAGGGGTTGTCACTGCCTCACCCTCTTGCTCCCATCAAATACATGCCACATTCTCATCTGCTGAGCACAGCATTAGAAATAGCATAGGCACATGGCTATATTCTTCCAGTATCAAGTAACAGCTCTTGCATGCTTGACTTAGGGAAGGAAATAACAAGAGAAAAGGGGAAATGAAAACAAGAAAAAAAATCCCACATAAAAATAGGGAGAATGTTAGTGAAGTGGAGCTTATGATTCAGTTCTAACCACAGCTCAAGGCCCTGACTTCTGAACAGGATGTGACCTAATGCTCCAGTGGTAGCTAATTACAAAAAAAAATTGCCTTTGCCATTTACAGAGAAAATATCAGGTTTTTGCTATATTTTTTTTAAGAGAAAGGCAGATGCATAGAAAATAACTATTTAGATGAAGGGTAAAGCAATCATTTCTGTAAGCAGAGGTATCACTTATTTTTATCTCACATTATTTTCTTTAAGTGATCATTTTTTCTGGGTCCTAAAAGTAGAGTTCTATTCTGAAAAGCAAATATTTCACTCAACAAATCCCCTCCATTTCTATATTTAGGAGGTAGAATTGTCTGTAACATTAAGTTTTTACTGCTTGTTTTATTTCATTTAAATTAGCCCTTAGCACTCAACAAGTCTAAGAGGAAATAAACTGGATTCTAATCCTTCCTATGCTTTATCAATAGGCAGTGAGGTTGCACAGGTGCAAGTGACAGCCCTGTTCTCCATTGCTTAGTTCTGTAGCCTTGGGCACATGCTTTTGCCAAGTAAAAATGACTATACAAAGGGCAAAACAGTGAGGATTCAAGCTTTAATAGCATCATTTGAGTGCATAACTGTCGCAGTGGTCTGAATAGTAGATTGTCCTGAAGAAACTTTATCACTGGAGAGGGTGGTGAAGATGCAAATACTTGAACCATTCATTTGCCTCGTACAAGGATTATGTGTCAACAAAGTTGATGAACTACCATCATAGACTTGCATAGTAAGGAGAAAATGAACGGCAAGTATTTTCTGAAATACTTTCTAATCCTGTTTATTTGGGGGGCGGGAGGGGGGTGATGATTAAAAGTTTATACACTGTAATTGCCCTTGAGGCTACAGATATTGCAAGACATCCCCAGTTAACTGATCTACAAATTCTTTCAGTTTGTACTTTTCACTGCCAGCTCAGCTTGCTAGATGCATTGAAACTGGGCCCTGATACTTCAAACATGCTTATGTGTAATATGAACTATACATTAAAGTTACACAAGTGTGTACATGTTTGCAAAACTGCAATTCATAACACTGAACTGAAAATAACCACTGAAAATAAATGCAAACTTAGGCTGCTGGCAGATGTTCAGTTAAAGGTATGATGGGATCTGATCTGCAATCCGAACAATTACGCCTCCAGTCATGCTACATAAAGCAACCAGCTGACTGGTGCGTCCAGCCCCAGGAGATCACAGGAGATTCTGGTGTGCTCCTGAGGCTGGGAGCACTAATCAGCTGATTGGCACTGGCCACATATTCAATTTAAGACACAATGGGCACCAGCTACAAAGTTGTTACACAAAATATGTATAATAACTTTGTGGCTTGTTCCTTGTTTAATCATTCAATTAATGTCATAAGCATATGGCAACTTTCATAAGTGTTTGGGTCAGAAGGAACTTCAGTAGATTGAGTCTTGCCCTGGGCAGGAAAGAGCGCTGCGGTTAGATGACCCCAGCCAGGTGCATGTCTAGCCTCCTCTTGAAGACCTTCAGGGTAGGGGAGAGCACCACCTCTCTTGGAAATCCATTCCAGATTCTGGCAACCCTTGCTGTAAAGAAGTTCTTCTTGATGTCCAACTTGAATATGCTCTCTGTCAGTTTGTGGTTGTTGTTCCTAGTTACTCAACGGGTGTCCTGGTAAACTTTATTACGTAAGATGTGATTAACTGGGCCCTTAGTGACTTAATAGCTAATGATCATAAAAGATAGGTAGGTTCTGTTTTTGGTTTGCTTGTTTTTTTGTTTTTGTTTTTTTTCCCTATTCCTATACACTCTTGCTTTAAAAAAAATACTGTATTTTTTCCACATACAATACACACCTTTCCCCCCCCTCCCCAGTTGGGTTTCATATATTAGCAGGAAAATTTATTTTCTTTGTTGGAAAAGAAGCATACCTGGAGACATTGTGGATACCATCCAACTGCCATGATAGCTGCCTCTTGTCTGGCTTAGCAAGCTGAAAGGATAGAGTCCTGTTACCCCTCTCACAGCCATACCTTTGCAGCCTGAAGCAGCAAGTGAGCTGCTGGTAGTATCTTGATGAGGTTTGTAATGTGGAATCAACACTATATTTACAGGAACTTATATAAAGAACAACTTGTTTACAGGAATATATAACTACTTACAGTAAAGAACTAACAGTCTTGCTACTGCCCTTTGTAAGGGTCTGGAACCTAAGCTTGTGTGACAGAGTAAGTTCTCCTGGGTACATAAAGTGTCCAGGAAGTGTGCCATCCCAGGGGACAATTTGGGTGAGGCAACAGGTAGGAGGAACTGACTGGTGTGCCCGCTACTTCACCTAGTCTGTATTCTGTCATGCTACACTTCCTGGACCCTCTGTGTCACAGTCAGGCACAACTGGAAAACTTTTTTTTTTGTTCATTTGTTTTTTACATTCTACCTTCTAAAAACAAGATACTTGTTCTTTTTGGGGGTGTGCTATACATGAGAAAATATGGTATTTATATTTCTGTCCATCAGAATCCTTGTCCTATAGGTGCAAAATCATTTTTCCAGATAGTTAAGATTCTTTTGAAAACTGAAGGTAATTGCAGTAGACAAACATCAAGTAGACTTGGAAACAAATTGGACCTAATGATGGCTTAAATGATAACCAACTCTGCCTAGTACTATTACTCCCTTGTTTCTTACTGTAACATATGCATGCTGTCACAGACCACTCAGGTGCCCTGCTCCTGTAAAGAGGGGAGGTGTGTCGCAGAGCACTTAGGTGCCCTGCTTCTTTTAAAGAGGGGAAACTGCTAGGGAAAGAGCCCTAGCAGTGAGTGAGAAGCCCCAGCTGCTGGTTGCCAGGGCAACCAGAGTTAGCTAGTGGCCCACACCTGCCAGTGGTCAGCTGACTGGAAGAGGCAGGGCCTGGCACATATAAACCAAAGGGCTAGGGCCTGGCTGGTGGTTCCCTGTCAGCAGCTGAGAAGGAAGGAGCTCTGTTTGAGTGAGCAAAGGGGAGAGGTCTGACTGCACAAGCAGCTCCTGATACTGGTAAGAGATGGAGAACCCTTGGGGTGGCTTGAATGATGTTGTTACAGCTGGGCAGCTTGTTATAGCCCAGGGACTTATGTTTTGTTTGCTGTTTAAGACTGGTGGCTTGGGTGAGGCTATTAGGGGATGGAGGAAGCCTTGTAGGGGACCCACAGCAGTGTGGGGACCCTGGTGCCAGAGAGACTGCAGCATTTGGGGTGCACTGGCCCCAGCCCCAGAGAGAGGGGGCAGTGACTGCTGAGTGCCCAGTGGGGTGCAGTGTGAGACAGGGCTGTGGAGGGCCCAGGGAGGACAAGGGGGCTACATTACAACAGGGCCCAGACCAAACAGTGTTGGTACCATCTGTGAGGCTTAGGGCATGGTCAAAGGGTGGTTGGAGCCACACAACCCATAAGGCTAGGGTGCCCCAAAATGCCTGTTGTGCCATCTGCCTTGGAGTGGGACCCACCAGGGGTCTGGGAGTCCATGGGGCCAGAGTGTACAGCAAACTGTGACCAAGAGGGGGTAAAGGCAGCCTCCCATACATATACACACATAATGCCTGTGTCACGGTGTGGGGTCCTACGGGATGGCCGCAATCTCCCCAAGGCCCCCTTACCATGCCAAGTTGGCCCAATGGGCACCCTCAATTCTCGCCAGCCACGTCTTTGATGGAAAGTGTGTGCATATGTATGTGTATGCATACACACACTTTCCAAAGATGTGGCGGGTGAGAATTGAGGGTGCCCATTGGGCCAACTTGGCATGGTAAGGGGGCCTTGGGGAGATTGCGGCCATCCCGTAGGACCCCACACCGTGACACAGGCATTGTGTATCTAAATAAATGATCATTTAAACTTAACTCTTTTTATTGGCTGTATAAATAAAGATATAGAGGTAAACTGAGGCAAAGACAACCTCAACAACCAAGTTAAATTTGAGAGAAGCTATTGCCACTTCAGTAACACTAAGCCTAGAAAAAACAGTGATTACAAGCATGACAACTCCACATGTATAGAGTTCTCAAAGTTTCCGCTCCCAGCAGTCTTTGAACAGCTCTGAAGTGTCACTCACCCTTATGTAGATCTAAGATTCTTATACAGGTCCCATTACCATAACATTTGTGTGCCTCACAATCTTCAATGCATTTATTTTCATAGCACTGGAAATGAGGAAGGGAAATGCTGTCCTCCTTGCATTTTCAAGAGGAGGAACTGAGGATTAGAAGAAAGAAAGGATTAGATCTACAGAGGAGTTGGGCATTGTGGCACTGAGCATTGCAATGCCTAAAGTGAAATCCACAGCCCTGAATTAAGCACCAAGGCTCTATGACAAATGCATGGGAAGAGTTAGGAGTCTCAAAATGACATTCATAATGGCTAGTATGTGAGTGGGGAGCTATCTATGCTAGCCAAAAGAAAATGCTGATGACAGGATTGTATTTTAAATCCTACCCTTTTTAAGGGATTAGACATCCAACTCTGGACTGGGAGGAAATGTGAATGACAGATCAGAACTTGTAGCCCCAACTCCTTCTTTTGGATATAGCCAATATAATTCTTTCTTTCAAAAACAGAATGGTTGGTAGTACCCCTTTTTTATTCAGTAATACAGCGGTTAGAGCATTTATTCAGACCTGGGCATACAGGACATCTGTTGCAAACTTCCCTAGCATCTTAACAATGTGTACCTTTGAAGACCTCCCCAGAGGTAACAGCATGAAGCTTAGAAACTACTGACATCCTTTTTAAGCCCCCAGCATAGGGTTTCTCAGTACAGTCCAAACCTTGTTGAGTATAAACTTTGGGATCAACTACCACACTGAAGAGGGTGTAGGTTATTGGGGGCACCTATACATGTGCAGTGAGGCTGTTCCCACATGCTGTAATTACAGTTTGTCAGAGCAGACTTGATTAATTGAGTTGCTCCATTCACTTTAATTAGAGTGTTTCTTGGAGCTGCTCTAATTAAGGTCCCCTTCCC
>NW_017729032.1:214985243-214992679 GCF_001723915.1 Gavialis gangeticus
CCAACTCCCAGAGCACATCTATAAATGCCCTGGATGTGCAATTGTCCCACAGACCCAGAAGGCATACAAAATCAAATTCTGTTCTTAATTATGCTAGTGCAAATCTAAAGCGACTCCACTGCAGTCAGAATCAGGCCTGTTATGCATTTTACTACTTTTGTTATTCCCATGGTTAGAGCCACGTTGCATTTCATACATTAGAAAAGGTTTGGTGCATAGTGGTTTTATAAAACATGCTCTATCTCTGTCTAAATGAGAAAAAATAAATATCTAGGGAGCTTTTGCACATGTCAACAGTACTCAGTGAAGCAATATGTGTAGGCAGCACTGGAAACAGTGACAAAGTGAGTATCTGTGCATAACTTGGTAATAATATCATCACTGTCTAGACAACTCAACAATTAGCATCCAGACATACCGAAGCCTTCTTTAAGTAGTCTCCAACAATAAAAAAAGGCCTCTGTGGGGAAGAAAGCCACAATTCTCTCTCTGATACCTTGTGCATACATTTTAAGTTTTTAATTTTGTTTAAAAGGCTGCTTTCTAAATTGAACGTCACTTTCAAAGCCACTGCTGAGCACATGTTTACAAAACTGCAATTTTTGATGAAGATCTTCCTGTTAAAACATCTGTTTTAATATTCTCTGTGTACAGCAGTTGCTAGGCAAAACTCTGTTTGATATGATAATTCCCATATTTCCCCTGCTGCTTCTCTTTTTTTTTTTTTTTAATTTACTTAGAAAAAACCATCCTCAAAACTGCTAAAGTTAGGTAACATTCCACATTAATGAAGAAGTACTCTGTACTAGGGAAATAACTAGGAAATTTTCTGTGGTGAGCAGCCTGGTCACCATTGCTGCCATTCTTGTACCCTCTCTCAGTTGGTGCACGGGGCTGGTGTCCTACTTACCCACCCTTAGGTGCCTTACTGTTCTGCATAGGGCTGTGACTTAAAGATCTGAATGAGGTCTCACTCACAAGAGTTATGCTGTTGAGTCCAATTCTGTGAGAACACTTATGCTGCTGCAAATCAGTACTTGAAATCGGGTATTAACAACAGTAGAATTACATTGGCATAAACCCAGTATCTAGCAGAATCATGCCATAAGTTTTGACTTGGGGGTGGGGCGGGGGACAGCAATTGACTTTAATGGACATTTGCTCGAGTAGGGGGTGGATAGCAGGACTAGGTCCCAGGGGCAGCTGCGACACCCTCTGGTGACCACATGGCTCCTGCATCACTCGAGCTCCCTGGAGTACCCTCTCTTTTTTTCTTGTGGCTGCCAAACCTTGATGGAGTTATTGTCTGTTGTATAAGGGAAGCTGCCCAGGGGTTCCTCAGTGAATCTTAGCCTGCTTTGGGCCAGTGGGTATCTCCTGTTTGATCCCCAGTCCTGACCCATCAGCACTTCAGGGCACCAGTTACCTTAAGAGCTACTCATGGTCTCCTGCTACCCCTACAGCCATGCCCATGCCTCAGATATTATACTTGCCAGTTACTCCCATGCACAAGTTTCAGCCGCCTTAGCCTTAGCTTATAGGTTACTCTGGCTATAGATAGATAGCCTAGTCCATCTGGCCTGGCCTTTCAGTTTCAGCCTCTCAAAGGCCCCTGGCTCCCTCTGTTACTCCTCTGGGTTCAGGCCTGGGGCTTCTTGGCCTCAGCCTGCCTATGCTTTGCACCTCTGGAAGAGCTCAATAACATGCCCATCAGGCACCCCTTATGGTCTCCTTTCCTCCTCTGTCAGACCCACCCAGGCAGCCAGAATAACCTAGAACAAAAATCCAAGTAACTACTTCAGACTTCTGGGTCATCATACTACTGTCAAGTCCCCTTTCCTTTCTGTGGCCTTCTCAGCCTTGTAAGTACGTGCCATGGCTTTCTCTTACTCCCTACCAGCTCGAGCTGACCGGATCTCCTCTCCCAGATGAGTTTAGGGCTGAACTGCTCTTCTGCCTCAGAGGCCCAGGCTCATATATCCTGGCTCCTCCCCTTTTGCTCAGGTGAGCTAGCACAGGTGTACCCCCTCCACTTCCTGGACTGCTTACTGGTAGCACCCTTGCTGCTTAACCAGGGCTCTGCCCTATTCTTCTACTGCTAGGCAGCTAGCCCCGCAGTAAGCACTTGCTGCCTATGGGTCCCTGACTTTGTTCTCCTGCAGCTAACCCATAATGTGCAGTCTTCCCCCACCTGTGGACATCCCTCTTGCTGCTTCTCATTTAAAGTAACCGGAGCCCCTGGTCCCTGTTATAGGGTGACTGAGGAGAGAGGACACGATCTTCCACCTGCCTAACCATCCTCCCCCCAACACGGGCAAACCCATACTGTCCAAAATCAGGGCTTATTTTCCTCCTTTTTTTTATTAATCTCAGAGCAAACCAGAGTGCTTTTCAAGAGATCTCAGAGCCATGTGGCTCCATTTTTGGATGCTGGCTTCACAACCCGCCTTAAAAGGGTGTGGGTGGACTACAGGCTGAGCAGCTCTGTGCAAAAGTTAATGCAGCTTGAGATGCAAGTTATGCCCCTTTTCTATTTGGAGAGACAGGGAAGAAATAGTGTGTGATAACCGATTATGTCAGCAGCCTCTTCTTTCAGCAACAGGGAGAGACAAAGTTTAAAACAACTGTTTCTTAAGTGGAGTGGACGGAAGCCAAGACATAAACGAATGACTTCAGTAATCACTACCTCCACGCTCTTTTCTAGGATGGACTATACTGAAGAACACTCATGACTCTAAGATGCATTTTAACCTCTTTGTATATTTAGAGGCAGGAAGACCAAAAAGTTGTTTCTGAAATCTCTGCCTTGCTTTTGAAGGCCTACTGTAGCCAGGCTTGCCTGTATTATGAACTACTGTAGGTCTTGCTTCATGTCCACACTAATGTTGTTCTCACAGGAGTCTCTGAGGGTGTGGGAAAAGTGGCTGGAACTTGTGGGGGCAGTAGTGAAAGTAGTGCTTTCCATCCTGGCATGGGTTCAGGATGAAGTTGTTCAGAGTTAACTAGTAGTTAACTCTGCTGAAAAGAAATTGAATGTGGGCAGTATTTGGCAAATAATGGACATGATGAATTTTTCAGTCACAGTGATTTGCCCCCCTGGTTCTTTGTGAAAATCTATAGTGTAGAAAAGTCCTAAAAGTGAGAATCTGTTTTTTAATTAGTTTTCAGTTCTGAATAGTTGGATCTAACTGGCAAATCCCTGCCATCAAAATGATTTCCACAAGCATGGTAATGATACAGTTGTGAAATATTAACAAGGTCAAAAGTTGAGCTGAGAACATGTAAGGGGAGGGCAGCGCTTGTTTATGTGATTGAGGGAACGTATGCAAGTTAAGCTCCCACAATCTTGCAGATGAATTTTGCAGGAAATATCTAGATCTTTCTACACTCAACGGTAACTAAAGAACTGTTAGGCTTTCAAAGGCTAAGGTTTGGAAGGGGAAGGGCACAACAATGCTTCAAGTTTAAATGCAGAAAACTGAAAATAGTGAAGCATAAAGGCTAACCTTATTTATTCCAGGCCTTTTAAAAACATCTGAATAATGACTAGGTCAGCTAACCAGTAAAACAACTGTCACCCCTGTGAGTGTGCATCTGTATATATCCTTTAGAACATGTCCCTGTGGGTCCTAGAGATGAGTAAACTTGAGCCAGGAAAATTCACACGATTCACTTTACCTAGTTCCCTCCCACTCGTACTTGTGGCAGGTGGGCTTTCCTGTTCTCGGACACCTCAGAGCAAGTAGGAAACACAGCTTTATGAAACCACAGGTATTCTAAGGTCTTCAGGGAGATTCCAGTTATTTTAGACAGAAATGTAGCAGGGCAGTTTTTCATGTCTGCAGCAGCCACAGCACATAGGGCAGTTGGCTACTGTGGTGCCAGCAGCTATTTTTGTGCCCCTGTCATGCCACATCGTAGGCAGCCAGGTTTGGGACTACTTGCAGATTAAGGTGCCATTCAGGGTAAAGTCAGGTTAGGAAGCTCGGAGATCAGGCAGAGAGTAGAGCCAAGCACAAGCCGGAGGAAACAGCAAAGCAGTCTCAAATCGGAGTGAGCCCTATTGTTCAGGAGCTAATGGTGGAAGTGGAGGGTCTTAGTCTGACCAGCTACTCCAGTGACGGAGTAGCAGAAGGCTAGGCTCTGATGGAGGCTTCAGGCCAGAATTGCTCAGTCTGATTGCCCAGTTGTAGGGTGGAGGCTGGGCTGAGTGGATGTGCTGGTTAGGCTGATGCCCCAGGTTCATGGCCTGACGGCCCCCTCACCAAAAGTGGTGTCCAGGGCTGCCACCCTAGTTGCTCCCCCTTCATTTATGCAACTAACCTCAAGACATCTGGGAAGACCAGGGACACTTTTACTGAGTCCTTGTGATGCCTTGCCACTATCCTGGCCCATGCCTCAGTGGTTCACACCCATGCTTGAGCCATACCCAGCAAAATTAAGATTGCAGAGGAGGAATTCAAAATCATCTTGACTGAGTCAGGCTTTTCTTACCCAGGGAAATCCCTGAATTTTTGAGGGAGTTGCTACCCCAAAGTAGCAATGCCCCAGGTCTATGTCCCCTACTTTTTTCTTATCTCTTACACACACATGCAGTATGTGATTTGGTAGAATTGGGGAGAGAGGTGGTTATGATGGTTAGGATAATCACTCCCCCCACCCCCTCTAAAAAATATATGGTCCTTTTCACCAAAATTGCACATATCTCTTGTTGTTCTAAACTTCTTAACTCTCTGTGATTTCACTCTTTGCAATAGTTTAAAGGGGGTGGGTGGGGGGAAAGAGTGATCCAGCATTGAGCAGGGCATTGGACAAGATGAGCTTTTGAAGTCCCTTTCTGCCCTATCTTTCTATCATTCTATGATTATTTATTTTTAAGGGACAAGTCAGTTTGCATAAACATGTGTAGTATGAGGAACATCTATTTTGGGTTTCATTTTTCATTGTGGTTCATCCTGGCTTTAATATGTACATCAGTTCTCATAGTACATTGACTTTCTGTTCCTTTTTAGAGTTGAACATGTATGTCTTATATCACAGTGCTGCATGTAGATTGTCTGTGTCACTTCCTTTGAAATATACCTGATTATTATCATTTGTTTATTTTCCCATTCACTTTTCCTTCTTTGTTAGTATTGTATAAGTATTATATATGAAGTATTGTATTACTACACTCTGCTGTTTTCTTCTACCAATTTTAGATTGATAGAACTCAGTGTTCCTAATACTCTCAGAAATGTCCTTTCTCTTATTCAAAAAATGCCCTTGTAGGTCACAACTAAATACTATTAAAATACATTTGAAATTAGTTCCCTGAAAATAACTGTGGAGTGACTTGATCACAAACATTGATCCTAGAGTAAGAATAGACTTTTCAAATGTTTACAGCAAGACAGACAGAAATAGTGATACTCTTCAGTTATCTGATATTCAGTTTTCCCACCTTACTGGTGAAGATAATATTTAATTCCTTACCTTAGACTGGGGTAGGGAGACCTCAGGGTTTATAAAATGTTCTGAGATTTTTTTTGCATAAAGGAAGAGCAAATTTAAAGTCCACTCTAATGAAATTAAGATCTCATAGTGCACTGTATCTTGTAATCCTGTACCTATCATACTTTATTTCTGGGAATGAACCATTCCTGGGCATCGAGCTGAAAGAAAAAATAGACAAATCTGTACAGCAACTGGTGGATTCCAATCAACTAGTCGATCATGGAGTCTCTGACAGTTGATCTCAGTCTGGGGGAGCTGAGCATATACATATTGTCAGAGGCTCTGTGATTGGAAGCAGTGGGATGCAGTCTGGGAGCAGTGGGACAGTGGTAGGATGCACAAGGCTGGCCTGAGCCACAACCCCTTCCATCGGCGTGGGCCAGGTGGGCGGGCAATCCCCCTCTGTGCCCTGACACCCTGAGGTGAAGGAGGGAGTGAGGCAGGGGAAGGGGTGCATGGTGCCCTGGCTGGGCTGGGGGAGGGCTGGAGCATGGGCGGCTCGTGTGGGGGCTCCTGTCCTGCACACAACCTGGTGGAGGCCCTGGGGCCACATGCCCCCCCACTGATCTGTGCACAGGGCAGAGGTGGCTACTGCTGTGCACTGGGCTTTGCACCCCAAGCCCTGTGCACAAACTGGGGGGGACACATGCCCCCAGGCCTCTGCCGGGGTGCATGCAGCAACAGAAGCCCCACCATGTGCCTGGCTGAGCCACCCAGGCTTTGACCCTACCTTGGCCTGGCCCGGCTGAGGCCCCACTCACCTGGTGGCAGGGGGTGTGGGGGCATAGGCAGTGGAAGGGGGGGTCAATAGGGTTTAGCTCCCCACACGCAGGGCAGCAATAGGGCTACAAGGCAGCCTGGCCACAGGCTACTGGCAGCTGCAGCAGGGGTGGGGAGGGGCATGCACAGAGTGGTGATGTAGGGGAGTGCAGCAGGGGCTGGTGCTGGACAGCCAGGGTGGGTGCAGTACAGAGCCATGAGTGGCTCATCTGGGAGGTGCAGGGAGAGGGTGGGGCACGTAGCCCAGGAGGGCATGGTGGGGTGGGTGCCCCTGGATCTGCACGTGTGGTGGGGCAGGCTGGGGCTGGGGTGGTGCCAGCTGTCTGGCCTCATGGCTCTCAGTCCCCCCTACCCCATGTGCAGATCCAGAGGCATGTGCCCCCCATGCCCTCTTGGGCTGTGTGTCCTCCCTCCCTGCATCCTGCGGACGAGCTGCTCACAGGTCTGTCCCATGCCCACCCAGCTGTGCAGGGCCTGCCCTTGCTTCACTCCTTCAGCCACCACTGCTGGAGTGGTGCAGATTGAGGCCCCAGCAGTGAGGAAGGGAGGGGGACACAGGCAGGAGCAAGGGCTGGGAGGAGTGGGAGACAGAGCCCTGGGGGGCACATGCCCCCCTGGCCTTCACTTGTCCCACCACCTGGCCCAGCAAGGCCCACTCCCCCCAGCCCCTTTCTCCTGCTTGTGCCCTGCTCCCTCCCTCACTGCTGGGGCCTCGATCTGCCCTTCTGCCCGCCCTTCCCCCACAGACTTACCCATGGGGGGGATGTGCCCCCAAATAATATTTTTACCCTCTGTCTTGATCTGCTCCCCCTGCCTTCCTCCCCACAGACTGACCTGTGGAGCAGGAGGAAGGTGCGGGGGTGGTGGCATCACAGAGTAGATCTTACAACAGCTTTCTTAAAAAGCCCTCCAAAGAAACCCTTGTGAAATGTAGCCTGCTATTGTATGTTGAAAAAGGGAAGGCCTTTGAATGACTCTTTCAGGCCACAGTAAAACTTTACAGAGAAATGTAAAAACTGACTCATTCTTTTAAGAAGGGGTTTCCTATTAAATCCCTTGTGAGTGTGGTTGCTGAAGGCAGCAGATTCCAGCAAAGCTTTTTTTTTTTTTTTCACTGATGGATACAATTCAGCTTATTTAAAAAAAAAAAAAAAAAAAAA